>NW_027194466.1:1548913-1858695 GCF_032444005.1 Ranitomeya imitator
ACGGGACAAGAGCGAAGAGCATAAAGCTGGCCCTATGTGCATAACCAACATGAAGCTGAAGACAAAAACAAACAAACAAGCATACAAGGGGCTCAAAAGTGCGGGCTGGGCTTAAGGCCTGGGCACAAGTGGGGGCTGGGCTTAAGGCCGGGGCACAAGTGCGGGCTAGGCTTAAGGCCGGGGCACAAGTGCGGGCTAGGCTTAAGGCCGGGGCACAAGTGCGGGCTAGGCTTAAGGCCGGGGCACAAGTGCGGGCTAGGCTTAAGGCCGGGGCACAAGTGCGGGCTAGGCTTAAGGCCGGGGCACAAGTGCGGCCTTGGCTTAAGGCCGGGGCACAAGTGCGGGCTAGGCTTAAGGCCGGGAGACAAGTGCGGGCTAGGCTTAAGGCCGGGGCACAAGTGCGGGCTGGGCTTAAGGCCGCGGCACAAGTGCGGGCTGGGCTTAAGGCCGGGGCACAAGTGCGGGCTGGGCTTAAGGCCGGGGCACAAGTGCGGGCTGGGCTTAAGGCCTGGGCACAAGTGCGGGCTGGGCTTAAGGCCTGGGCACAAGTGCGGGCTGGGCTTAAGGCCTGGGCACAAGTGCGGGCTGGGCTTAAGGCCTGGGCACAAGTGCGGGCTGGGCTTAAAGCCTCGGCACAAGTGCGGGCTGGGCTTAAGGCCTCGGCACAAGTGCGGGCTGGGCTTAAGGCCTGGGCACAAGTGCGGGCTGGGCTTAAGGCCTGGGCACAAGTGCGGGCTGGGCTTAAGGCCTGGGCACAAGTGCGGGCTGGGCTTAAGGCCTGGGCACAAGTGCGGGCTGGGCTTAAGGCCTGGGCACAAGTGCGGGCTGGGCTTAAGGCCTGGGCACAAGTGCGGGCTGGGCTTTAGGCCGGGGCACAAGTGCGGGCTAGGCTAAAGGCCGGGGCACAAGTGCGGGCTAGGCTAAAGGCCTGGGCACAAGTGCGGGCTAGGCTTAAGGCCGGGGCACAAGTGCGGGCTAGGCTTAAGGCCGGGGCACAAGTGCGGGCTAGGCTTAAGGCCGGGGCACAAGTGCGGGCTAGGCTTAAGGCCGGGGCACAAGTGCGGGCTAGGCTTAAGGCCGGGGCACAAGTGCGGGCTAGGCTGAAGGCCGGGGCACAAGTGCGGGCTAGGCTGAAGGCCGGGGCACAAGTGCGGGCTAGGCTTAAGTCCGGGGCACAAGTGCGGGCTAGGCTTAAGGCCGGGGGCACAAGTGCGGGCTAGGCATAACGCCTGGGCACAAGTGCGGGCTAGGCTTAAGGCCGATGCACAAGTGCGGGCTAGGCTTAAGGCCAGGGCACAAGTGCGGGCTAGGTTTAAGGCCTTTGCACAAGTGCGGGCTAGGCTTAAGGCCTGGGCACAAGTGCGGGCTAGGCTTAAGGCCTGGGCACAAGTGCGGGCTGGGCTTAAGGCCTGGGCACAAGTGCGGGCTGGGCTTAAGGCCTGGGCACAAGTGCGGGCTGGGCTTAAGGCCTGGGCACAAGTGCGGGCTGGGCTTAAGGCCTGGGCACAAGTGCGGGCTGGGCTTAAGGCCTGGGCACAAGTGCGGGCTGGGCTTAAGGCCTGGGCACAAGTGCGGGCTGGGCTTAAGGCCTGGGCACAAGTGCGGGCTGGGCTTTAGGCCGGGGCACAAGTGCGGGCTAGGCAAAAGGCCGGGGCACAAGTGCGGGCTAGGCTTAAGGCCGGGGCACAAGTGCGGGCTAGGCTTAAGGCCGGGGCACAAGTGCGGGCTAGGCTTAAGGCCGGGCACAAGTGCGGGCTAGGCTTAAGGCCGGGGCACAAGTGCGGGCTAGGCTTAAGGCCGGGGCACAAGTGCGGGCTAGGCTTAAGGCCTGGGCACAAGTGCGGGCTAGGCTTAAGGCCGGGGCACAAGTGCGGGCTAGGCTTAAGGCCGGGGCACAAGTGCGGGCTAGGCTTAAGGCCGGGGCACAAGTGCGGGCTAGGCTTAAGGCCGGGGCACAAGTGCGGGCTAGGCTTAAGGCCGGGGCACAAGTGCAGTGCTGGCTAGGATCAAGGCAGGGGGCACAAGTGCCGGCTAGGCTTAAGGCATGGGCACAAGTGCCAGCTAGGCTTAAGGCCTGGGCACAAGTGCAGGCTAGGCTTAAGGCCTGGGCACAAGTGCAGGCTAGGCTTAAGGCCTGGGCACAAGTGCAGTGCTGGCTAGGATCAAGGCAGGGGGCACAAGTGCTGGCTAGGCTTAATGCATGGGCACAAGTGCTGGCTAGGCTTAAGGCATACAGCTAACTCTTTGCACTCTTTGCATAAAGGGTTAGGCACCCATAGGGGTGAAGAGCTAGCTTTCACCCCTCTACTCTGTACTTGGACATTTAGGACTAGATCCTTTGTTGTACAATGCGGAGCCTCTCCATAACCCCATGCTCCAAGCGACCAGGCACTTCTTGTCTGTCCTCCGTAAATGGGTAATGCCTTCTTCCCCAATTACAGTCGTGCATGCGCATTCAGACGGGACAAGAGCGAAGAGCATAAAGCTGGCCCTATGTGCATAACCAACATGAAGCTGAAGACAAAAACAAACAAACAAGCATACAAGGGGCTCAAAAGTGCGGGCTGGGCTTAAGGCCTGGGCACCAGTGCGGGCTGGGCTTAAGGCCTGGGCACAAGTGCGGGCTGGGCTTAAGGCCTGGGCACAAGTGCGGGCTGGGCTTAAGGCCTGGGAAACAAGTGCGGGCTGGGCTTAAGGCCTGGGCACAAGTGCGGGCTGGGCTTAAGGCCTGGGCACAAGTGCGGGCTGGGCTTAAGGCCGGGGCACAAGTGCGGGCTAGGCTTAAGGCCGGGGCACAAGTGCGGGCTAGGCTTAAGGCCGGGGCACAAGTGCGGGCTAGGCTTAAGGCCGGGGCACAAGTGCGGGCTAGGCTTAAGGCCGCGGCACAAGTGCGGGCTAGGCTTAAGGCCTGGGCACAAGTGCGGGCTAGGCTTAAGGCCTGGGCACAAGTGCGGGCTAGGCTTAAGGCCTGGGCACAAGTGCGGGCTAGGCTTAAGGCCTGGGCACAAGTGCGGGCTAGGCTTAAGGCCTGGGCACAAGTGCGGGCTAGGCTTAAGGCCTGGGCACAAGTGCGGGCTAGGCTTAAGGCCAGGGCACAAGTGCGGGCTAGGCTTAAGGCCTGGGCACAAGTGCGGGCTAGGCTTAAGGCCGGGGCACAAGTGCGGGCTAGGCTTAAGGCCGGGGCACAAGTGCGGGCTAGGCTATAGGCCGGGGCACAAGTGCGGGCTAGGCTATAGGCCGGGGCACAAGTGCGGGCTAGGCTTAAGGCCGGGGCACAAGTGCGGGCTACGCTTAAGGCCGGGGCACAAGTGCGGGCTACGCTTAAGGCCGGGGCACAAGTGCGGGCTACGCTTAAGGCCGGGGCACAAGTGCGGGCTAGGCTTAAGGCCGGGGCACAAGTGCGGGCTAGGCTTAAGGCCGGGGCACAAGTGCGGGCTAGGCTTAAGGCCTGGGCACAAGTGCGGGCTAGGCTTAAGGCCTGGGCACAAGTGCGGGCTAGGCTTAAGGCCTGAGCACAAGTGCGGGCTAGGCTTAAGTCCGTGGCACAAGTGCGGGCTAGGCTTAAGGCCTGGGCACAAGTGCGGGCTAGGCTTAAGGCCGGGGGCACAAGTGCGGGCTAGGCTTAAGGCCGGGGCACAAGTGAGGGCTAGGCTTAAGGCCGGGGCACAAGTGCGGGCTAGGCTTAAGGCCGGGGCACAAGTGCGGGCTAGGCTTAAGGCCTGGGCACAAGTGCAGGCTAGGCTTAAGGCCTGGGCACAAGTGCAGACTAGGCTTAAGGCCTGGGCACAAGTGCAGTGCTGGCTAGGATCAAGGCAAGGGGGCACAAGTGCTGGCTAGGCTTAAGGCATGGGCACAAGTGCTGGCTAGGCTTAAGGCATACAGCTAACTCTTTGCACTCTTTGCATAAAGGGTTAGGCACCCATAGGGGTGAAGAGCTAGCTTTCACCCCTCTACTCTGTACTTGGACATTTAGGACTAGATCCTTTGTTGTACAATGCGGAGCCTCTCCATAACCCCATGCTCCAAGCGACCAGGCACTTCTTGTCTGTCCTCCGTAAATGGGTAATGCCTTCTTCCCCAATTACAGTCGTGCATGCGCATTCAGACGGGACAAGAGCGAAGAGCGTAAAGCTGGCCCTATGTGCATAACCAACATGAAGCTGATGACAAAAACAAACAAACAAGCATACAAGGGGCTCAAAAGTGCGGGCTGGGCTTAAGGCCTGGGCACCAGTGCGGGCTGGGCTTAAGGCCTGGGCACAAGTGCGGGCTGGGCTTAAGGCCTGGGAAACAAGTGCGGGCTGGGCTTAAGGCCTGGGCACAAGTGCGGGCTGGGCTTAAGGCCTGGGCACAAGTGCGGGCTAGGCTTAAGGCCTGGGCACAAGTGCGGGCTAGGCTTAAGGCCGGGGCACAAGTGCGGGCTAGGCTTAAGGCCGGGGCACAAGTGCGGGCTAGGCTTAAGGCCGCGGCACAAGTGCGGGCTAGGCTTAAGGCCGGGGCACAAGTGCGGGCTAGGCTTAAGGCCGGGGCACAAGTGCGGGCTAGGCTTAAGGCCGGGGCACAAGTGCGGGCTAGGCTTAAGGCCGGGGCACAAGTGCGGGCTAGGCTTAAGGCCGGGGCACAAGTGCGGGCTAGGCTTAAGGCCGGGGCACAAGTGCGGGCTAGGCTTAAGGCCGGGGCACAAGTGCAGTGCTGGCTAGGATCAAGGCAGGGGGCACAAGTGCTGGCTAGGCTTAAGGCATGGGCACAAGTGCCAGCTAGGCTTAAGGCCTGGGCACAAGTGCAGGCTAGGCTTAAGGCCTGGGCACAAGTGCAGTGCTGGCTAGGATCAAGGCAAGAAGGCACAAGTGCTGGCTAGGCTTAAGGCATGGGCACAAGTGCTGGCTAGGCTTAAGGCATACAGCTAACTCTTTGCACTCTTTGCATAAAGGGTTAGGCACCCATAGGGGTGAAGAGCTAGCTTTCACCCCTCTACTCTGTACTTGGACATTTAGGACTAGATCCTTTGTTGTACAATGCGGAGCCTCTCCATAACCCCATGCTCCAAGCGACCAGGCACTTCTTGTCTGTCCTCCGTAAATGGGTAATGCCTTCTTCCCCAATTACAGTCGTGCATGCGCATTCAGACGGGACAAGAGCGAAGAGCATAAAGCTGGCCCTATGTGCATAACCAACATGAAGCTGAAGACAAAAACAAACAAACAAGCATACAAGGGGCTCAAAAGTGCGGGCTGGGCTTAAGGCCTGGGCACCAGTGCGGGCTGGGCTTAAGGCCTGGGCACAAGTGCGGGCTGGGCTTAAGGCCTGGGCACAAGTGCGGGCTGGGCTTAAGGCCTGGGAAACAAGTGCGGGCTGGGCTTAAGGCCGGGGCACAAGTGCGGGCTGGGCTTAAGGCCGGGGCACAAGTGCGGGCTAGGCTTAAGGCCGGGGCACAAGTGCGGGCTAGGCTTAAGGCCGGGGCACAAGTGCGGGCTAGGCTTAAGGCCGGGGCACAAGTGCGGGCTAGGCTTAAGGCCGGGGCACAAGTGCGGGCTAGGCTTAAGGCCGGGGCACAAGTGCGGGCTAGGCTTAAGGCCGGGGCACAAGTGCGGGCTAGGCTTAAGGCCTGGGCACAAGTGCGGGCTAGGCTTAAGGCCTGGGCACAAGTGCCGGCTAGGCTTAAGGCCGGGGGCACAAGTGCGGGCTAGGCATATGGCCTGGGCACAAGTGCGGGCTAGGCTTAAGGCCGATGCACAAGTGCGGGCTAGGTTTAAGGCCGGGCACAAGTGCGGGCTAGGCTTAAGGCCTGGGCACAAGTGCGGGCTAGGCTTAAGGCCTGGGCACAAGTGCGGGCTAGGCTTAAGGCCTGAGCACAAGTGCGGGCTAGGCTTAAGGCCTGAGCACAAGTGCGGGCTAGGCTTAAGGCCTGAGCACAAGTTCGGGCTAGGCTTAAGGCCTGAGCACAAGTGCGGGCTAGGCTTAAGTCTGTGGCACAAGTGCGGGCTAGGCTTAAGGCCGGGGCACAAGTGCGGGCTAGGCTTAAGGCCAGGGCACAAGTGCGGGCTAGGCTTAAGGCCGGGGCACTAGTGCGGGCTAGGCTGAAGGCCTGGGCACAAGTGCGGGCTAGGCTTAAGGCCGGGGCACAAGTGCGGGCTAGGCTTAAGGCCGGGCACAAGTGCGGGCTAGGCTTAAGGCCGGGGCACAAGTGCGGGCTAGGCTTAAGGCCGGGGCACAAGTGCGGGCTAGGCTTAAGGCCGGGGCACAAGTGCGGGCTAGGCTTAAGGCCGGGGCACAAGTGCGGGCTAGGCTTAAGGCCGGGGCACAAGTGCGGGCTAGGCTTAAGGCCGGGGCACAAGTGCGGGCTAGGCTTAAGGCCGGGGCACAAGTGCAGTGCTGGCTAGGATCAAGGCAGGGGGCACAAGTGCTGGCTAGGCTTAAGGCATGGGCACAAGTGCCAGCTAGGCTTAAGGCCTGGGCACAAGTGCAGGCTAGGCTTAAGGCCTGGGCACAAGTGCAGGCTAGGCTTAAGGCCTGGGCACAAGTGCAGTGCTGGCTAGGATCAAGGCAAGAAGGCACAAGTGCTGGCTAGGCTTAAGGCATGGGCACAAGTGCTGGCTAGGCTTAAGGCATACAGCTAACTCTTTGCACTCTTTGCATAAAGGGTTAGGCACCCATAGGGGTGAAGAGCTAGCTTTCACCCCTCTACTCTGTACTTGGACATTTAGGACTAGATCCTTTGTTGTACAATGCGGAGCCTCTCCATAACCCCATGCTCCAAGCGACCAGGCACTTCTTGTCTGTCCTCCGTAAATGGGTAATGCCTTCTTCCCCAATTACAGTCGTGCATGCGCATTCAGACGGGACAAGAGCGAAGAGCATAAAGCTGGCCCTATGTGCATAACCAACATGAAGCTGAAGACAAAAACAAACAAACAAGCATACAAGGGGCTCAAAAGTGCGGGCTGGGCTTAAGGCCTGGGCACCAGTGCGGGCTGGGCTTAAGGCCTGGGCACAAGTGCGGGCTGGGCTTAAGGCCTGGGCACCAGTGCGGGCTGGGCTTAAGGCCTGGGCACAAGTGCGGGCTGGGCTTAAGGCCTGGGAAACAAGTGCGGGCTGGGCTTAAGGCCGGGGCACAAGTGCGGGCTAGGCTTAAGGCCGGGGCACAAGTGCGGGCTAGGCTTAAGGCCGGGGCACAAGTGCGGGCTAGGCTTAAGGCCGGGGCACAAGTGCGGGCTAGGCTTAAGGCCGGGGCACAAGTGCGGGCTAGGCTTAAGGCCGGGGCACAAGTGCGGGCTAGGCTTAAGGCCGGGGCACAAGTGCGGGCTAGGCTTAAGGCCGGGGCACAAGTGCGGGCTAGGCTTAAGGCCTGGGCACAAGTGCCGGCTAGGCTTAAGGCCGGGGGCACAAGTGCGGGCTAGGCATATGGCCTGGGCACAAGTGCGGGCTAGGCTTAAGGCCGATGCACAAGTGCGGGCTAGGCTTAAGGCCGGGGCACAAGTGCGGGCTAGGCTTAAGGCCTGGGCACAAGTGCGGGCTAGGCTTAAGGCCTGGGCACAAGTGCGGGCTAGGCTTAAGGCCTGAGCACAAGTGCGGGCTAGGCTTAAGGCCTGAGCACAAGTGCGGGCTAGGCTTAAGGCCTGAGCACAAGTTCGGGCTAGGCTTAAGGCCTGAGCACAAGTGCGGGCTAGGCTTAAGTCTGTGGCACAAGTGCGGGCTAGGCTTACGGCCGGAGCACAAGTGCGGGCTAGGCTTAAGGCCGGGGCACAAGTGCGGGCTAGGCTTAAGGCCGGGGCACTAGTGCGGGCTAGGCTTAAGGCCTGGGCACAAGTGCGGGCTAGGCTTAAGGCCGGGGCACAAGTGCGGGCTAGGCTTAAGGCCGGGCACAAGTGCGGGCTAGGCTTAAGGCCGGGGCACAAGTGCGGGCTAGGCTTAAGGCCGGGGCACAAGTGCGGGCTAGGCTTAAGGCCGGGGCACAAGTGCGGGCTAGGCTTAAGGCCGGGGCACAAGTGCGGGCTAGGCTTAAGGCCGGGGCACAAGTGCGGGCTAGGCTTAAGGCCGGGGCACAAGTGCGGGCTAGGCTTAAGGCCGGGGCACAAGTGCGGGCTAGGCTTAAGGCCGGGGCACAAGTGCAGTGCTGGCTAGGATCAAGGCAGGGGGCACAAGTGCTGGCTAGGCTTAAGGCATGGGCACAAGTGCCAGCTAGGCTTAAGGCCTGGGCACAAGTGCAGGCTAGGCTTAAGGCCTGGGCACAAGTGCAGGCTAGGCTTAAGGCCTGGGCACAAGTGCAGGCTAGGCTTAAGGCCTGGGCACAAGTGCAGTGCTGGCTAGGATCAAGGCAAGAAGGCACAAGTGCTGGCTAGGCTTAAGGCATGGGCACAAGTGCTGGCTAGGCTTAAGGCATACAGCTAACTCTTTGCACTCTTTGCATAAAGGGTTAGGCACCCATAGGGGTGAAGAGCTAGCTTTCACCCCTCTACTCTGTACTTGGACATTTAGGACTAGATCCTTTGTTGTACAATGCGGAGCCTCTCCATAACCCCATGCTCCAAGCTACCAGGCACTTCTTGTCTGTCCTCCGTAAATGGGTAATGCCTTCTTCCCCAATTACAGTCGTGCATGCGCATTCAGACGGGACAAGAGCGAAGAGCATAAAGCTGGCCCTATGTGCATAACCAACATGAAGCTGAAGACAAAAACAAACAAACAAGCATACAAGGGGCTCAAAAGTGCGGGCTGGGCTTAAGGCCTGGGCACCAGTGCGGGCTGGGCTTAAGGCCTGGGCACAAGTGCGGGCTGGGCTTAAGGCCTGGGCACAAGTGCGGGCTGGGCTTAAGGCCTGGGAAACAAGTGCGGGCTAGGCTTAAGGCCTGGGCACAAGTGCGGGCTAGGCTTAAGGCCGGGGCACAAGTGCGGGCTAGGCTTAAGGCCGGGCACAAGTGCGGGCTAGGCTTAAGGCCGGGGCACAAGTGCGGGCTAGGCTTAAGGCCGGGGCACAAGTGCGGGCTAGGCTTAAGGCCGGGGCACATGTGCGGGCTAGGCTTAAGGCCGGGGCACAAGTGCGGGCTAGGCTTAAGGCCGGGGCACAAGTGCGGGCTAGGCTTAAGGCCGGGACACAAGTGTGGGCTAGGCTTAAGGCCGGGGCACAAGTGCGGGCTAGGCTTAAGGCCGCGGCACAAGTGCGGGCTAGGCTTAAGGCCGCGGCACAAGTGCGGGCTAGGCTTAAGGCCTGGGCACAAGTGCGGGCTAGGCTTAAGGCCTGGGCACAAGTGCGGGCTAGGCTTAAGGCCTGGGCACAAGTGCGGGCTGGGCTTAAGGCCTGGGCACAAGTGCGGGCTGGGCTTAAGGCCTGGGCACAAGTGCAGGCTGGGCTTAAGGCCTGGGCACAAGTGCGGGCTGGGCTTAAGGCCTGGGCACAAGTGCGGGCTGGGCTTAAGGCCTGGGCACAAGTGCGGGCTGGGCTTAAGGCCTGGGCTTAAGGCCTGGGCACAAGTGCGGGCTGGGCTTAAGGTCGGGGCACAAGTGCGGGCTGGGCTTAAAGACGGGGCACAAGTGCGGGCTGGGCTTAAGGCCGGGACACAAGTGCGGGCTAGGCTAAAGGCCTGGGCACAAGTGCGGGCTAGGCTTAAGGCCGGGGCACAAGTGCGGGCTAGGCTTAAGGCCTGGGCACAAGTGCGGGCTAGGCTTAAGGCCGGGGCACAAGTGCGGGCTAGGCTTAAGGCCGGGGCACAAGTGCGGGCTAGGCTTAAGGCCGGGGCACAAGTGCGGGCTAGGCTTAAGGCCGGGGCACAAGTGCGGGCTAGGCTTAAGGCCGGGGCACTAGTGCGGGCTAGGCTTAAGGCCTGGGCACAAGTGCGGGCTAGGCTTAAGGCCGGGGCACAAGTGCGGGCTAGGCTTAAGGCCGGGGCACAAGTGCGGGCTAGGCTTAAGGCCGGGGCACAAGTGCGGGCTAGGCTTAAGGCCGGGGCACAAGTGCGGGCTAGGCTTAAGGCCGGGGCACAAGTGCGGGCTAGGCTTAAGGCCGGGGCACAAGTGCGGGCTAGGCTTAAGGCCGGGGCACAAGTGCGGGCTAGGCTTAAGGCCGGGGCACAAGTGCGGGCTAGGCTTAAGGCCGGGGCACAAGTGCGGGCTAGGCTTAAGGCCGGGGCACAAGTGCAGTGCTGGCTAGGATCAAGGCAGGGGGCACAAGTGCTGGCTAGGCTTAAGGCATGGGCACAAGTGCGGGCTAGGCTTAAGGCCGGGCACAAGTGCGGGCTAGGCTTAAGGCCGGGGCACAAGTGCGGGCTAGGCTTAAGGCCGGGGCACAAGTGCGGGCTAGGCTTAAGGCCGGGGCACAAGTGCGGGCTAGGCTTAAGGCCGGGGCACAAGTGCGGGCTAGGCTTAAGGCCGGGGCACAAGTGCGGGCTAGGCTTAAGGCCGGGGCACAAGTGCAGTGCTGGCTAGGATCAAGGCAGGGAGCACAAGTGCTGGCTAGGCTTAAGGCATGGGCACAAGTGCCAGCTAGGCTTAAGGCCTGGGCACAAGTGCAGGCTAGGCTTAAGGCCTGGGCACAAGTGCAGGCTAGGCTTAAGGCCTGGGCACAAGTGCAGGCTAGGCTTAAGGCCTGGGCACAAGTGCAGTGCTGGCTAGGATCAAGGCAAGGGGGCACAAGTGCTGGCTAGGCTTAAGGCATGGGCACAAGTGCTGGCTAGGCTTAAGGCATACAGCTAACTCTTTGCACTCTTTGCATAAAGGGTTAGGCACCCATAGGGGTGAAGAGCTAGCTTTCACCCCTCTACTCTGTACTTGGACATTTAGGACTAGATCCTTTGTTGTACAATGCGGAGCCTCTCAATAACCCCATGCTCCAAGCGACCAGGCACTTCTTGTCTGTCCTCCGTAAATGGGTAATGCCTTCTTCCCCAATTACAGTCGTGCATGCACATTCAGACGGGACAAGAGCGAAGAGCATAAAGCTGGCCCTATGTGCATAACCAACATGAAGCTGAAAAAAAAACCAAACAAACAAGCATACAAGGGGCTCAAAAGTGCGGGCTGGGCTTAAGGCCTGGGCACCAGTGCGGGCTGGGCTTAAGGCCTGGGCACAAGTGCGGGCTGGGCTTAAGGCCTGGGCACAAGTGCGGGCTGGGCTTAAGGCCTGGGAAACAAGTGCGGGCTGGGCTTAAGGCCTGGGCACAAGTGCGGGCTAGGCTTAAGGCCTGGGCACAAGTGCGGGCTAGGCTTAAGGCCGGGGCACAAGTGCGGGCTAGGCTTAAGGCCGCGGCACAAGTGCGGGCTAGGCTTAAGGCCGCGGCACAAGTGCGGGCTAGGCTTAAGGCCGGGGCACAAGTGCGGGCTAGGCTTAAGGCCGGGGCACAAGTGCGGGCTAGGCTTAAGGCCGGGGCACAAGTGCGGGCTAGGCTTAAGGCCGGGGCACAAGTGCGGGCTAGGCTTAAGGCCGGGGCACAAGTGCGGGCTAGGCTTAAGGCCGGGGCACAAGTGCGGGCTAGGCTTAAGGCCCGGGCACAAGTGCGGGCTAGGCTTAAGGCCGGGGCACAAGTGCGGGCTAGGCTTAAGGCCGGGGCACAAGTGCGGGCTAGGCTTAAGGCCGGGACACAGGTGCGGGCTAGGCTTAAGGCCGGGGCACAAGTGCGTGCTAGGCTTAAGGCCGGGGCACCAGTGCGGGCTAGGCTTAAGGCCGGGGCACAAGTGCGGGCTAGGCTTAAGGCCGGGGCACAAGTGCGGGCTAGGCTTAAGGCCGGGGCACAAGTGCGGGCTAGGCTTAAGGCCTGGGCACAAGTGCGGGCTAGGCTTAAGGCCTGGGCACAAGTGCGGGCTAGGCTTAAGGCCTGAGCACAAGTGCGGGCTTGGCTTAAGTCCGTGGCACAAGTGCGGGCTAGGCTTAAGGCCGGGGCACAAGTGCGGGCTAGGCTTAAGGCCGGGGCACAAGTGCGGGCTAGGCTTAAGGCCGGGGCACAAGTGCGGGCTAGGCTTAAGGCCGGGGCACAAGTGCGGGCTAGGCTTAAGGCCGGGGCACAAGTGCGGGCTAGGCTTAAGGCCGGGGCACAAGTGCGGGCTAGGCTTAAGGCCGGGGCACAAGTGCGGGCTAGGCTTAAGGCCGGGGCACAAGTGTGGGCTAGGCTTAAGGCCGGGGCACAAGTACGGCTGCTTAAGCCCGGGGCACAAGTGCGGGCTAGGCTTAAGGCCTGGGCACAAGTGCGGGCTAGGCTTAAGGCCTGGGCACAAGTGCGGGCTAGGCTTAAGGCCTGAGCACAAGTGCGGGCTTGGCTTAAGTCCGTGGCACAAGTGCGGGCTAGGCTTAAGGCCGGGGCACAAGTGCGGGCTAGGCTTAAGGCCGGGGCACAAGTGCAGGCTAGGCTTAAGGCCGGGGCACAAGTGCGGGCTAGGCTTAAGGCCGGGGCACAAGTGCGGGCTAGGCTTAAGGCCGGGGCACAAGTGCGGGCTAGGCTTAAGGCCGGGGCACAAGTGCAGTGCTGGCTAGGATCAAGGCAGGGGGCACAAGTGCTGGCTAGGCTTAAGGCATGGGCACAAGTGCCAGCTAGGCTTTAGGCCTGGGCACAAGTGCAGGCTAGGCTTAAGGCCTGGGCACAAGTGCAGGCTAGGCTTAAGGCCTGGGCACAAGTGCAGTGCTGGCTAGGATCAAGGCAAGAAGGCACAAGTGCTGGCTAGGCTTAAGGCAAGGGCACAAGTGCTGGCTAGGCTTAAGGCATACAGCTAACTCTTTGCACTCTTTGCATAAAGGGTTAGGCACCCATAGGGGTGAAGAGCTAGCTTTCACCCCTCTACTCTGTACTTGGACATTTAGGACTAGATCCTTTGTTGTACAATGCGGAGCCTCTCCATAACCCCATGCTCCAAGCGACCAGGCACTTCTTGTCTGTCCTCCGTAAATGGGTAATGCCTTCTTCCCCAATTACAGTCGTGCATGCGCATTCAGACGGGACAAGAGCGAAGAGCATAAAGCTGGCCCTATGTGCATAACCAACATGAAGCTGAAGACAAAAACAAACAAACAAGCATACAAGGGGCTCAAAAGTGCGGGCTGGGCTTAAGGCCTGGGCACCAGTGCGGGCTGGGCTTAAGGCCTGGGCACAAGTGCGGGCTGGGCTTAAGGCCTGGGCACAAGTGCGGGCTGGGCTTAAGGCCTGGGAAACAAGTGCGGGCTGGGCTTAAGGCCTGGGCACAAGTGCGGGCTAGGCTTAAGGCCGGGGCACAAGTGCGGGCTAGGCTTAAGGCCGGGGCACAAGTGTGGGCTAGGCTTAAGGCCGGGGCACAAGTGCGGGCTAGGCTTAAGGCCGCGGCACAAGTGCGGGCTAGGCTTAAGGCCTGGGCACAAGTGCGGGCTAGGCTTAAGGCCTGGGCACAAGTGCGGGCTAGGCTTAAGGCCTGGGCACAAGTGCGGGCTAGGCTTAAGGCCTGGGCACAAGTGCGGGCTAGGCTTAAGGCCTGGGCACAAGTGCGGGCTAGGCTTAAGGCCTGGGCACAAGTGCGGGCTAGGCTTAAGGCCTGGGCACAAGTGCGGGCTAGGCTTAAGGCCGGGGCACAAGTGCGGGCTAGGCTTAAGGCCGGGGCACAAGTGCGGGCTAGGCTTAAGGCCGGGGCACAACTGCGGGCTAGGCTATAGGCCGGGGCACAAGTGCGGGCTAGGCTTAAGGCCGAGGCACAAGTGAGGGCTTAGCTTAAGGCCGGGGCACAAGTGCGGGCTAGGCTTAAGGCCGGGGCACAAGTGCGGGCTAGGCTTAAGGCCGGGGCACAAGTGCGGGCTAGGCTTAAGGCCGGGGCACAAGTGCGGGCTAGGCTCAAGGCCGGGGCACAAGTGCGGCTGCTTAAGCCCGGGGCACAAGTGCGGGCTAGGCTTAAGGCCGGGGCACAAGTGCGGGCTAGGCTTAAGGCCGGGGCACAAGTGCGGGCTAGGCTTAAGGCCGGGGCACAAGTGCGGGCTAGGCTTAAGGCCGGGGCACAAGTGCGGGCTAGGCTTAAGGCCGGGGCACAAGTGCGGGCTAGGCTTAAGGCCGGGGCACAAGTGCGGGCTAGGCTTAAGGCCGGGGCACAAGTGCGGGCTAGGCTTAAGGCCGGGGCACAAGTGCGGGCTAGGCTTAAGGCCGGGGCACAAGTGCGGGCTAGGCTTAAGGCCTGGGCACAAGTGCGGGCTAGGCTTAAGGCCTGGGCACAAGTGCGGGCTAGCCTTAAGGCCGGGGCACAAGTGCAGTGCTGGCTAGGATCAAGGCAGGGGGCACAAGTGCTGGCTAGGCTTAAGGCATGGGCACAAGTGCCAGCTAGGCTTAAGGCCTGGGCACAAGTGCAGGCTAGGCTTAAGGCCTGGGCACAAGTGCAGGCTAGGCTTAAGGCCTGGGCACAAGTGCAGTGCTGGCTAGGATCAAGGCAGGGGGCACAAGTGCTGGCTAGGCTTAAGGCATGGGCACAAGTGCTGGCTAGGCTTAAGGCATACAGCTAACTCTTTGCACTCTTTGCATAAAGGGTTAGGCACCCATAGGGGTGAAGAGCTAGCTTTCACCCCTCTACTCTGTACTTGGACATTTAGGACTAGATCCTTTGTTGTACAATGCGGAGCCTCTCCATAACCCCATGCTCCAAGCGACCAGGCACTTCTTGTCTGTCCTCCGTAAATGGGTAATGCCTTCTTCCCCAATTACAGTCGTGCATGCGCATTCAGACGGGACAAGAGCGAAGAGCATAAAGCTGGCCCTATGTGCATAACCAACATGAAGCTGAAGACAAAAACAAACAAACAAGCATACAAGGGGCTCAAAAGTGCGGGCTGGGCTTAAGGCCTGGGCACCAGTGCGGGCTGGGCTTAAGGCCTGGGCACAAGTGCGGGCTGGGCTTAAGGCCTGGGCACAAGTGCGGGCTGGGCTTAAGGCCTGGGAAACAAGTGCGGGCTGGGCTTAAGGCCTGGGCACAAGTGCGGGCTGGGCTTAAGGCCGGGGCACAAGTGCGGGCTGGGCTTAAGGCCGGGGCACAAGTGCGGGCTAGGCTTAAGGCCGGGGCACAAGTGCGGGCTAGGCTTAAGGCCGGGGCACAAGTGCGGGCTAGGCTTAAGGCCGGGGCACAAGTGCGGGCTAGGCTTAAGGCCGGGGCACAAGTGTGGGCTAGGCTTAAGGCCGCGGCACAAGTGCGGGCTAGGCTTAAGGCCGCGGCACAAGTGCGGGCTAGGCTTAAGGCCTGGGCACAAGTGCGGGCTAGCCTTAAGGCCGGGGGCACAAGTGCGGGCTAGGCATATGGCCTGGGCACAAGTGCGGGCTAGGCTTAAGGCCGATGCACAAGTGCGGGCTAGGCTTAAGGCCGGGGCACAAGTGCGGGCTAGGCTTAAGGCCTGGGCACAAGTGCGGGCTAGGCTTAAGGCCTGGGCACAAGTGCGGGCTAGGCTTAAGGCCTGAGCACAAGTGCGGGCTAGGCTTAAGGCCTGAGCACAAGTTCGGGCTAGGCTTAAGGCCTGAGCACAAGTGCGGGCTAGGCTTAAGTCTGTGGCACAAGTGCGGGCTAGGCTTAAGGCCGGGCACAAGTGCGGGCTAGGCTTAAGGCCGGGCACAAGTGCGGGCTAGGCTTAAGGCCGGGGCACAAGTGCGGGCTAGGCTTAAGGCCGGGGCACAAGTGCAGGCTAGGCTTAAGGCCGGAGCACAAGTGCGGGCTAGGCTTAAGGCCGGGGCACAAGTGCGGGCTAGGCTTAAGGCCGGGGCACAAGTGCGGGCTAGGCTTAAGGCCGGGGCACAAGTGCGGGCTAGGCTTAAGGCCGGGGCACAAGTGCAGTGCTGGCTAGGATCAAGGCAGGGGGCACAAGTGCCGGCTAGGCTTAAGGCATGGGCACAAGTGCCAGCTAGGCTTAAGGCCTGGGCACAAGTGCAGGCTAGGCTTAAGGCCTGGGCACAAGTGCAGGCTAGGCTTAAGGCCTGGGCACAAGTGCAGTGCTGGCTAGGATCAAGGCAGGGGGCACAAGTGCTGGCTAGGCTTAAGGCATGGGCACAAGTGCTGGCTAGGCTTAAGGCATACAGCTAACTCTTTGCACTCTTTGCATAAAGGGTTAGGCACCCATAGGGGTGAAGAGCTAGCTTTCACCCCTCTACTCTGTACTTGGACATTTAGGACTAGATCCTTTGTTGTACAATGCGGAGCCTCTCCATAACCCCATGCTCCAAGCGACCAGGCACTTCTTGTCTGTCCTCCGTAAATGGGTAATGCCTTCTTCCCCAATTACAGTCGTGCATGCGCATTCAGACGGGACAAGAGCGAAGAGCATAAAGCTGGCCCTATGTGCATAACCAACATGAAGCTGAAGACAAAAACAAACAAACAAGCATACAAGGGGCTCAAAAGTGCGGGCTGGGCTTAAGGCCTGGGCACCAGTGCGGGCTGGGCTTAAGGCCTGGGCACAAGTGCGGGCTGGGCTTAAGGCCTGGGCACAAGTGCGGGCTGGGCTTAAGGCCTGGGAAACAAGTGCGGGCTGGGCTTAAGGCCTGGGCACAAGTGCGGGCTGGGCTTAAGGCCTGGGCACAAGTGCGGGCTGGGCTTAAGGCCGGGGCACAAGTGCGGGCTAGGCTTAAGGCCGGGGCACAAGTGCGGGCTAGGCTTAAGGCCGGGGCACAAGTGCGGGCTAGGCTTAAGGCCGGGGCACAAGTGCGGGCTAGGCTTAAGGCCGCGGCACAAGTGCGGGCTAGGCTTAAGGCCTGGGCACAAGTGCGGGCTAGGCTTAAGGCCTGGGCACAAGTGCGGGCTAGGCTTAAGGCCTGGGCACAAGTGTGGGCTAGGCTTAAGGCCTGGGCACAAGTGCGGGCTAGGCTTAAGGCCTGGGCACAAGTGCGGGCTAGGCTTAAGGCCAGGGCACAAGTGCGGGCTAGGCTTAAGGCCTGGGCACAAGTGCGGGCTAGGCTTAAGGCCGGGGCACAAGTGCGGGCTAGGCTTAAGGCCGGGGCACAAGTGCGGGCTAGGCTATAGGCCGGGGCACAAGTGCGGGCTAGGCTATAGGCCGGGGCACAAGTGCGGGCTAGGCTTAAGGCCGGGGCACAAGTGCGGGCTACGCTTAAGGCCGGGGCACAAGTGCGGGCTACGCTTAAGGCCGGGGCACAAGTGCGGGCTACGCTTAAGGCCGGGGCACAAGTGCGGGCTAGGCTTAAGGCCGGGGCACAAGTGCGGGCTAGGCTTAAGGCCGGGGCACAAGTGCGGGCTAGGCTTAAGGCCTGGGCACAAGTGCGGGCTAGGCTTAAGGCCTGGGCACAAGTGCGGGCTAGGCTTAAGGCCTGAGCACAAGTGCGGGCTAGGCTTAAGTCCGTGGCACAAGTGCGGGCTAGGCTTAAGGCCTGGGCACAAGTGCGGGCTAGGCTTAAGGCCGGGGCACAAGTGCGGGCTAGGCTTAAGGCCGGGGCACAAGTGCGGGCTAGGCTTAAGGCCTGGGCACAAGTGCCGGCTAGGCTTAAGGCCGGGGGCACAAGTGCGGGCTAGGCATATGGCCTGGGCACAAGTGCGGGCTAGGCTTAAGGCCTGAGCACAAGTGCGGGCTAGGCTTAAGGCCTGAGCACAAGTGCGGGCTAGGCTTAAGGCCTGAGCACAAGTGCGGGCTAGGCTATAGGCCGGGGCACAAGTGCGGGCTAGGCTATAGGCCGGGGCACAAGTGCGGGCTAGGCTTAAGGCCGATGCACAAGTGCGGGCTAGGCTTAAGGCCGATGCACAAGTGCGGGCTAGGCTTAAGGCCGATGCACAAGTGCGGGCTAGGCTTAAGGCCGATGCACAAGTGCGGGCTAGGCTTAAGGCCTGAGCACAAGTGCGGGCTAGGCTATAGGCCGGGGCACAAGTGCGGGCTAGGCTATAGGCCGGGGCACAAGTGCGGGCTAGGCTTAAGGCCGGGGCACAAGTGCGGGCTACGCTTAAGGCCGGGGCACAAGTGCGGGCTACGCTTAAGGCCGGGGCACAAGTGCGGGCTACGCTTAAGGCCGGGGCACAAGTGCGGGCTAGGCTTAAGGCCGGGGCACAAGTGCGGGCTAGGCTTAAGGCCGGGGCACAAGTGCGGGCTAGGCTTAAGGCCGGGGCACAAGTGCGGGCTAGGCTTAAGGCCTGGGCACAAGTGCGGGCTAGGCTTAAGGCCTGAGCACAAGTGCGGGCTAGGCTTAAGTCCGTGGCACAAGTGCGGGCTAGGCTTAAGGCCTGGGCACAAGTGCGGGCTAGGCTTAAGGCCGGGGGCACAAGTGCGGGCTAGGCTTAAGGCCGGGGCACAAGTGCGGGCTAGGCTTAAGGCCGGGGCACAAGTGCGGGCTAGGCTTAAGGCCGGGGCACAAGTGCGGGCTAGGCTTAAGGCCTGGGCACAAGTGCAGGCTAGGCTTAAGGCCTGGGCACAAGTGCAGACTAGGCTTAAGGCCTGGGCACAAGTGCAGTGCTGGCTAGGATCAAGGCAAGGGGGCACAAGTGCTGGCTAGGCTTAAGGCATGGGCACAAGTGCTGGCTAGGCTTAAGGCATACAGCTAACTCTTTGCACTCTTTGCATAAAGGGTTAGGCACCCATAGGGGTGAAGAGCTAGCTTTCACCCCTCTACTCTGTACTTGGACATTTAGGACTAGATCCTTTGTTGTACAATGCGGAGCCTCTCCATAACCCCATGCTCCAAGCGACCAGGCACTTCTTGTCTGTCCTCCGTAAATGGGTAATGCCTTCTTCCCCAATTACAGTCGTGCATGCGCATTCAGACGGGACAAGAGTGAAGAGCGTAAAGCTGGCCCTATGTGCATAACCAACATGAAGCTGATGACAAAAACAAACAAACAAGCATACAAGGGGCTCAAAAGTGCGGGCTGGGCTTAAGGCCTGGGCACCAGTGCGGGCTGGGATTAAGGCCTGGGCACAAGTGCGGGCTGGGCTTAAGGCCTGGGAAACAAGTGCGGGCTGGGCTTAAGGCCTGGGCACAAGTGCGGGCTGGGCTTAAGGCCTGGGCACAAGTGCGGGCTAGGCTTAAGGCCTGGGCACAAGTGCGGGCTAGGCTTAAGGCCGGGGCACAAGTGCGGGCTAGGCTTAAGGCCGGGGCACAAGTGCGGGCTAGGCTTAAGGCCGCGGCACAAGTGCGGGCTAGGCTTAAGGCCGGGGCACAAGTGCGGGCTAGGCTTAAGGCCGGGGCACAAGTGCGGGCTAGGCTTAAGGCAGGGGCACAAGTGCGGGCTAGGCTTAAGGCCGGGGCACAAGTGCGGGCTAGGCTTAAGGCCGGGGCACAAGTGCGGGCTAGGCTTAAGGCCGGGGCACAAGTGCGGGCTAGGCTTAAGGCCGGGGCACAAGTGCAGTGCTGGCTAGGATCAAGGCAGGGGGCACAAGTGCTGGCTAGGCTTAAGGCATGGGCACAAGTGCCAGCTAGGCTTAAGGCCTGGGCACAAGTGCAGGCTAGGCTTAAGGCCTGGGCACAAGTGCAGTGCTGGCTAGGATCAAGGCAAGAAGGCACAAGTGCTGGCTAGGCTTAAGGCATGGGCACAAGTGCTGGCTAGGCTTAAGGCATACAGCTAACTCTTTGCACTCTTTGCATAAAGGGTTAGGCACCCATAGGGGTGAAGAGCTAGCTTTCACCCCTCTACTCTGTACTTGGACATTTAGGACTAGATCCTTTGTTGTACAATGCGGAGCCTCTCCATAACCCCATGCTCCAAGCGACCAGGCACTTCTTGTCTGTCCTCCGTAAATGGGTAATGCCTTCTTCCCCAATTACAGTCGTGCATGCGCATTCAGACGGGACAAGAGCGAAGAGCATAAAGCTGGCCCTATGTGCATAACCAACATGAAGCTGAAGACAAAAACAAACAAGCAAGCATACAAGGGGCTCAAAAGTGCGGGCTGGGCTTAAGGCCTGGGCACCAGTGCGGGCTGGGCTTAAGGCCTGGGCACAAGTGCGGGCTGGGCTTAAGGCCTGGGCACAAGTGCGGGCTGGGCTTAAGGCCTGGGAAACAAGTGCGGGCTGGGCTTAAGGCCGGGGCACAAGTGCGGGCTAGGCTTAAGGCCGGGGCACAAGTGCGGGCTAGGCTTAAGGCCGGGGCACAAGTGCGGGCTAGGCTTAAGGCCGGGGCACAAGTGCGGGCTAGGCTTAAGGCCGGGGCACAAGTGCGGGCTAGGCTTAAGGCCGGGGCACAAGTGCGGGCTAGGCTTAAGGCCGGGGCACAAGTGCGGGCTAGGCTTAAGGCCTGGGCACAAGTGCGGGCTAGGCTTAAGGCCTGGGCACAAGTGCGGGCTAGGCTTAAGGCCTGAGCACAAGTGCGGGCTAGGCTTAAGGCCTGAGCACAAGTTCGGGCTAGGCTTAAGGCCTGAGCACAAGTGCGGGCTAGGCTTAAGTCTGTGGCACAAGTGCGGGCTAGGCTTAAGGCCGGGGCACAAGTGCGGGCTAGGCTTAAGGCCGGGGCACAAGTGCGGGCTAGGCTTAAGGCCGGGGCACTAGTGCGGGCTAGGCTGAAGGCCTGGGCACAAGTGCGGGCTAGGCTTAAGGCCGGGGCACAAGTGCGGGCTAGGCTTAAGGCCGGGCACAAGTGCGGGCTAGGCTTAAGGCCAGGGCACAAGTGCGGGCTAGGCTTAAAGCCGGGGCACAAGTGCGGGCTAGGCTTAAGGCCGGGGCACAAGTGCGGGCTAGGCTTAAGGCCGGGGCACAAGTGCGGGCTAGGCTTAAGGCCGGGGCACAAGTGCGGGCTAGGCTTAAGGCCGGGGCACAAGTGCGGGCTAGGCTTAAGGCCGGGGCACAAGTGCAGTGCTGGCTAGGATCAAGGCAGGGGGCACAAGTGCTGGCTAGGCTTAAGGCATGGGCACAAGTGCCAGCTAGGCTTAAGGCCTGGGCACAAGTGCAGGCTAGGCTTAAGGCCTGGGCACAAGTGCAGGCTAGGCTTAAGGCCTGGGCACAAGTGCAGTGCTGGCTAGGATCAAGGCAAGAAGGCACAAGTGCTGGCTAGGCTTAAGGCATGGGCACAAGTGCTGGCTAGGCTTAAGGCATACAGCTAACTCTTTGCACTCTTTGCATAAAGGGTTAGGCACCCATAGGGGTGAAGAGCTAGCTTTCACCCCTCTACTCTGTACTTGGACATTTAGGACTAGATCCTTTGTTGTACAATGCGGAGCCTCTCCATAACCCCATGCTCCAAGCGACCAGGCACTTCTTGTCTGTCCTCCGTAAATGGGTAATGCCTTCTTCCCCAATTACAGTCGTGCATGCGCATTCAGACGGGACAAGAGCGAAGAGCATAAAGCTGGCCCTATGTGCATAACCAACATGAAGCTGAAGACAAAAACAAACAAACAAGCATACAAGGGGCTCAAAAGTGCGGGCTGGGCTTAAGGCCTGGGCACCAGTGCGGGCTGGGCTTAAGGCCTGGGCACAAGTGCGGGCTGGGCTTAAGGCCTGGGCACAAGTGCGGGCTGGGCTTAAGGCCTGGGAAACAAGTGCGGGCTGGGCTTAAGGCCGGGGCACAAGTGCGGGCTAGGCTTAAGGCCGGGGCACAAGTGCGGGCTAGGCTTAAGGCCGGGGCACAAGTGCGGGCTAGGCTTAAGGCCGGGGCACAAGTGCGGGCTAGGCTTAAGGCCGGGGCACAAGTGCGGGCTAGGCTTAAGGCCGGGGCACAAGTGCGGGCTAGGCTTAAGGCCGGGGCACAAGTGCGGGCTAGGCTTAAGGCCGGGGCACAAGTGCGGGCTAGGCTTAAGGCCGGGGCACAAGTGCGGGCTAGGCTTAAGGCCTGGGCACAAGTGCCGGCTAGGCTTAAGGCCGGGGGCACAAGTGCGGGCTAGGCATATGGCCTGGGCACAAGTGCGGGCTAGGCTTAAGGCCGATGCACAAGTGCGGGCTAGGCTTAAGGCCGGGGCACAAGTGCGGGCTAGGCTTAAGGCCTGGGCACAAGTGCGGGCTAGGCTTAAGGCCTGGGCACAAGTGCGGGCTAGGCTTAAGGCCTGAGCACAAGTGCGGGCTAGGCTTAAGGCCTGAGCACAAGTGCGGGCTAGGCTTAAGTCTGTGGCACAAGTGCGGGCTAGGCTTAAGGCCGGGGCACAAGTGCGGGCTAGGCTTAAGGCCGGGGCACAAGTGCGGGCTAGGCTTAAGGCCGGGGCACTAGTGCGGGCTAGGCTTAAGGCCTGGGCACAAGTGCGGGCTAGGCTTAAGGCCGGGGCACAAGTGCGGGCTAGGCTTAAGGCCGGGCACAAGTGCGGGCTAGGCTTAAGGCCGGGGCACAAGTGCGGGCTAGGCTTAAGGCCGGGGCACAAGTGCGGGCTAGGCTTAAGGCCGGGGCACAAGTGCGGGCTAGGCTTAAGGCCGGGGCACAAGTGCGGGCTAGGCTTAAGGCCGGGGCACAAGTGCGGGCTAGGCTTAAGGCCGGGGCACAAGTGCGGGCTAGGCTTAAGGCCGGGGCACAAGTGCGGGCTAGGCTTAAGGCCGGGGCACAAGTGCAGTGCTGGCTAGGATCAAGGCAGGGGGCACAAGTGCTGGCTAGGCTTAAGGCATGGGCACAAGTGCCAGCTAGGCTTAAGGCCTGGGCACAAGTGCAGGCTAGGCTTAAGGCCTGGGCACAAGTGCAGGCTAGGCTTAAGGCCTGGGCACAAGTGCAGGCTAGGCTTAAGGCCTGGGCACAAGTGCAGTGCTGGCTAGGATCAAGGCAAGAAGGCACAAGTGCTGGCTAGGCTTAAGGCATGGGCACAAGTGCTGGCTAGGCTTAAGGCATACAGCTAACTCTTTGCACTCTTTGCATAAAGGGTTAGGCACCCATAGGGGTGAAGAGCTAGCTTTCACCCCTCTACTCTGTACTTGGACATTTAGGACTAGATCCTTTGTTGTACAATGCGGAGCCTCTCCATAACCCCATGCTCCAAGCTACCAGGCACTTCTTGTCTGTCCTCCGTAAATGGGTAATGCCTTCTTCCCCAATTACAGTCGTGCATGCGCATTCAGACGGGACAAGAGCGAAGAGCATAAAGCTGGCCCTATGTGCATAACCAACATGAAGCTGAAGACAAAAACAAACAAACAAGCATACAAGGGGCTCAAAAGTGCGGGCTGGGCTTAAGGCCTGGGCACCAGTGCGGGCTGGGCTTAAGGCCTGGGCACAAGTGCGGGCTGGGCTTAAGGCCTGGGCACAAGTGCGGGCTGGGCTTAAGGCCTGGGAAACAAGTGCGGGCTAGGCTTAAGGCCTGGGCACAAGTGCGGGCTAGGCTTAAGGCCGGGGCACAAGTGCGGGCTAGGCTTAAGGCCGGGCACAAGTGCGGGCTAGGCTTAAGGCCGGGGCACAAGTGCGGGCTAGGCTTAAGGCCGGGGCACAAGTGCGGGCTAGGCTTAAGGCCGGGGCACATGTGCGGGCTAGGCTTAAGGCCGGGGCACAAGTGCGGGCTAGGCTTAAGGCCGGGGCACAAGTGCGGGCTAGGCTTAAGGCCGGGGCACAAGTGCGGGCTAGGCTTAAGGCCGGGGCACAAGTGCGGGCTAGGCTTAAGGCCGGGGCACAAGTGCGGGCTGGGCTTAAGGCCTGGGCACAAGTGCGGGCTGGGCTTAAGGCCTGGGCACAAGTGCGGGCTGGGCTTAAGGCCTGGGCACAAGTGCGGGCTGGGCTTAAGGCCTGGGCACAAGTGCGGGCTGGGCTTAAGGCCTGGGCACAAGTGCGGGCTGGGCTTAAGGCCTGGGCACAAGTGCGGGCTGGGCTTAAGGCCTGGGCACAAGTGCGGGCTGGGCTTAAGGCCTGGGCTTAAGGCCTGGGCACAAGTGCGGGCTGGGCTTAAGGTCGGGGCACAAGTGCGGGCTGGGCTTAAAGACGGGGCACAAGTGCGGGCTGGGCTTAAGGCCGGGACACAAGTGCGGGCTAGGCTAAAGGCCTGGGCACAAGTGCGGGCTAGGCTTAAGGCCGGGGCACAAGTGCGGGCTAGGCTTAAGGCCTGGGCACAAGTGCGGGCTAGGCTTAAGGCCGGGGCACAAGTGCGGGCTAGGCTTAAGGCCGGGGCACAAGTGCGGGCTAGGCTTAAGGCCGGGGCACAAGTGCGGGCTAGGCTTAAGGCCGGGGCACAAGTGCGGGCTAGGCTTAAGGCCGGGGCACTAGTGCGGGCTAGGCTTAAGGCCTGGGCACAAGTGCGGGCTAGGCTTAAGGCCGGGGCACAAGTGCGGGCTAGGCTTAAGGCCGGGGCACAAGTGCGGGCTAGGCTTAAGGCCGGGGCACAAGTGCGGGCTAGGCTTAAGGCCGGGGCACAAGTGCGGGCTAGGCTTAAGGCCGGGGCACAAGTGCGGGCTAGGCTTAAGGCCGGGGCACAAGTGCGGGCTAGGCTTAAGGCCGGGGCACAAGTGCGGGCTAGGCTTAAGGCCGGGGCACAAGTGCGGGCTAGGCTTAAGGCCGGGGCACAAGTGCGGGCTAGGCTTAAGGCCGGGGCACAAGTGCAGTGCTGGCTAGGATCAAGGCAGGGGGCACAAGTGCTGGCTAGGCTTAAGGCATGGGCACAAGTGCGGGCTAGGCTTAAGGCCGGGCACAAGTGCGGGCTAGGCTTAAGGCCGGGGCACAAGTGCGGGCTAGGCTTAAGGCCGGGGCTCAAGTGCAGGCTAGGCTTAAGGCCGGGGCACAAGTGCGGGCTAGGCTTAAGGCCGGGGCACAAGTGCGGGCTAGGCTTAAGGCCGGGGCACAAGTGCGGGCTAGGCTTAAGGCCGGGGCACAAGTGCAGTGCTGGCTAGGATCAAGGCAGGGGGCACAAGTGCTGGCTAGGCTTAAGGCATGGGCACAAGTGCCAGCTAGGCTTAAGGCCTGGGCACAAGTGCAGGCTAGGCTTAAGGCCTGGGCACAAGTGCAGGCTAGGCTTAAGGCCTGGGCACAAGTGCAGGCTAGGCTTAAGGCCTGGGCACAAGTGCAGTGCTGGCTAGGATCAAGGCAAGGGGGCACAAGTGCTGGCTAGGCTTAAGGCATGGGCACAAGTGCTGGCTAGGCTTAAGGCATACAGCTAACTCTTTGCACTCTTTGCATAAAGGGTTAGGCACCCATAGGGGTGAAGAGCTAGCTTTCACCCCTCTACTCTGTACTTGGACATTTAGGACTAGATCCTTTGTTGTACAATGCGGAGCCTCTCAATAACTCCATGCTCTAAGCGACCAGGCACTTCTTGTCTGTCCTCCGTAAATGGGTAATGCCTTCTTCCCCAATTACAGTCGTGCATGCACATTCAGACGGGACAAGAGCGAAGAGCATAAAGCTGGCCCTATGTGCATAACCAACATGAAGCTGAAAAAAAAACCAAACAAACAAGCATACAAGGGGCTCAAAAGTGCGGGCTGGGCTTAAGGCCTGGGCACCAGTGCGGGCTGGGCTTAAGGCCTGGGCACAAGTGCGGGCTGGGCTTAAGGCCTGGGCACAAGTGCGGGCTGGGCTTAAGGCCTGGGAAACAAGTGCGGGCTGGGCTTAAGGCCTGGGCACAAGTGCGGGCTAGGCTTAAGGCCTGGGCACAAGTGCGGGCTAGGCTTAAGGCCGGGGCACAAGTGCGGGCTAGGCTTAAGGCCGCGGCACAAGTGCGGGCTAGGCTTAAGGCCGCGGCACAAGTGCGGGCTAGGCTTAAGGCCGCGGCACAAGTGCGGGCTAGGCTTAAGGCCGCGGCACAAGTGCGGGCTAGGCTTAAGGCCGCGGCACAAGTGCGGGCTAGGCTTAAGGCCGGGGCACAAGTGCGGGCTAGGCTTAAGGCCGGGGCACAAGTGCGGGCTAGGCTTAAGGCCGGGGCACAAGTGCGGGCTAGGCTTAAGGCCGGGGCACAAGTGCGGGCTAGGCTTAAGGCCGGGGCACAAGTGCGGGCTAGGCTTAAGGCCGGGGCACAAGTGCGGGCTAGGCTTAAGGCCGGGGCACAAGTGCGGGCTAGGCTTAAGGCCGGGGCACAAGTGCGGGCTAGGCTTAAGGCCGGGGCACAAGTGCGGGCTAGGCTTAAGGCCGGGGCACAAGTGCGGGCTAGGCTTAAGGCCGGGGCACAAGTGCGGGCTAGGCTTAAGGCCGGGGCACAAGGGCGTGCTAGGCTTAAGGCCGGGGCACCAGTGCGGGCTAGGCTTAAGGCCGGGGCACAAGTGCGGGCTAGGCTTAAGGCCGGGGCACAAGTGCGGGCTAGGCTTAAGGCCGGGGCACAAGTGCGGGCTAGGCTTAAGGCCTGGGCACAAGTGCGGGCTAGGCTTAAGGCCTGGGCACAAGTGCGGGCTAGGCTTAAGGCCTGAGCACAAGTGCGGGCTTGGCTTAAGTCCGTGGCACAAGTGCGGGCTAGGCTTAAGGCCGGGGCACAAGTGCGGGCTAGGCTTAAGGCCGGGGCACAAGTGCGGGCTAGGCTTAAGGCCGGGGCACAAGTGCGGGCTAGGCTTAAGGCCGGGGCACAAGTGCGGGCTAGGCTTAAGGCCGGGGCACAAGTGCGGGCTAGGCTTAAGGCCGGGGCACAAGTGCGGGCTAGGCTTAAGGCCGGGGCACAAGTGTGGGCTAGGCTTAAGGCCGGGGCACAAGTACGGCTGCTTAAGCCCGGGGCACAAGTGCGGGCTAGGCTTAAGGCCTGGGCACAAGTGCGGGCTAGGCTTAAGGCCTGGGCACAAGTGCGGGCTAGGCTTAAGGCCTGAGCACAAGTGCGGGCTAGGCTTAAGGCCTGAGCACAAGTGCGGGCTAGGCTTAAGGCCTGAGCACAAGTGCGGGCTAGGCTTAAGTCTGTGGCACAAGTGCGGGCTAGGCTTAAGGCCGGGGCACAAGTGCGGGCTAGGCTTAAGGCCGGGGCACAAGTGCGGGCTAGGCTTAAGGCCGGGGCACAAGTGCGGGCTAGGCTTAAGGCCTGGGCACAAGTGCGGGCTAGGCTTAAGGCCTGGGCACAAGTGCGGGCTAGGCTTAAGGCCGGGGCACAAGTGCGGGCTAGGCTTAAGGCCGGGGCACAAGTGCAGTGCTGGCTAGGATCAAGGCAGGGGGCACAAGTGCTGGCTAGGCTTAAGGCATGGGCACAAGTGCCAGCTAGGCTTAAGGCCTGGGCACAAGTGCAGGCTAGGCTTAAGGCCTGGGCACAAGTGCAGGCTAGGCTTAAGGCCTGGGCACAAGTGCAGGCTAGGCTTAAGGCCTGGGCACAAGTGCAGTGCTGGCTAGGATCAAGGCAAGGGGGCACAAGTGCTGGCTAGGCTTAAGGCATGGGCACAAGTGCTGGCTAGGCTTAAGGCATACAGCTAACTCTTTGCACTCTTTGCATAAAGGGTTAGGCACCCATAGGGGTGAAGAGCTAGCTTTCACCCCTCTACTCTGTACTTGGACATTTAGGACTAGATCCTTTGTTGTACAGTGCGGAGCCTCTCCATAACCCCATGCTCCAAGCGAACAGGCACTTCTTGTCTGTCCTCCGTAAATGGGTAATGCCTTCTTTCCCAATTACAGTCGTGCATGCGCATTCAGACGGGACAAGAGCGAAGAGCATAAAGCTGGCCCTATGTGCATAACCAACATGAAGCTGAAGACAAAAACAAACAAACAAGCATACAAGGGGCTCAAAAGTGCGGGCTGGGCTTAAGGCCTGGGCACAAGTGCGGGCTAGGCTTAAGGCCGGGGCACAAGTGCGGGCTAGGCTTAAGGCCGGGGCACAAGTGCGGGCTAGGCTTAAGTCTGTGGCACAAGTGCGGGCTAGGCTTAAGGCCGGGGCACAAGTGCGGGCTAGGCTTAAGGCCGGGGCACAAGTGCGGGCTAGGCTTAAGTCCGTGGCACAAGTGCGGGCTAGGCTTAAGGCCTGGGCACAAGTGCGGGCTGGGCTTAAGGCCGGGGCACAAGTGCGGGCTAGGCTTAAGGCCAGGGCACAAGTGCGGGCTAGGCTTAAGGCCGGGGCACAAGTGCGGGCTGGGCTTAAGGCCTGGGCGCAAGTGCGGGCTGGGCTTAAGGCCTGGGCGCAAGTGCGGGTTGGGCTTAAGGCCGGGGCTCAAGTGCGGGCTGGGCTTAAGGCCTGGGCACAAGTGCGGGCTGGGCTTAAGGCCTGGGCACAAGTGCGGGCTGGGCTTAAGGCCTGGGCACAAGTGCGGGCTGGGCTTAAGGCCGGGGCACAAGTGCGGGCTGGGCTTAAGGCCGGGGCACAAGTGCGGGCTAGGCTAAAGGCCTGGGCACAAGTGCGGGCTAGGCTTAAGGCCGGGGCACTAGTGCGGGCTAGGCTTAAAGCCGGGGCACAAGTGCGGGCTAGGCTTAATGCCGGGGCACAAGTGCGGGCTAGGCTTAATGCCGGGGCACAAGTGCGGGCTAGGCTTAAGGCCAGGGCACACGTGCGGCCTAGGCTTAAGGCTGGGGCACAAGTGCGGGCTAGGCTTAAGGCCGGGGCACAAGTGCGGGCTAGGCTTAAGGCCGGGGCACAAGTGCGGGCTAGGCTTAAGGCCTGGGCACAATTGTGGGCTAGGCTTAAGGCCTGGGCACAAGTGCGGGCTGGGCTTAAGGCCTGGGCACAAGTGCGGGCTGGGCTTAAGGCCTGGGAACAAGTGCGGGCTGGGCTTAAGGCCTGGGCACAAGTGCGGGCTGGGCTTAAGGCCGGGGCACAAGTACGGGCTAGGCTTAAGGCCGGGGCACAAGTGCGGGCTAGGCTTAAGGCCGGGGCACAAGTGCGGGCTAGGCTTAAGGCCGCGGCACAAGTGCGGGCTAGGCTTAAGGCCGCGGCACAAGTGCGGGCTAGGCTTAAGGCCTGAGCACAAGTGCGGGCTAGGCTTAAGGCCGGGGCACAAGTGCGGGCTAGGCCTAAGGCCGGGGCACAAGTGCGGGCTAGGCCTAAGGCCGGGGCACAAGTGCGGGCTAGGCTTAAGGCCTGAGCACAAGTGCGGGCTAGGCTTAAGGCCGGGGCACAAGTGCGGGCTAGGCCTAAGGCCGGGGCACAAGTGCGGGCTAGGCCTAAGGCCGGGGCACAAGTGCGGGCTAGGCTTAAGGCCTGAGCACAAGTGCGGGCTAGGCTTAAGGCCGGGGCACAAGTGCGGGCTAGGCTTAAGGCCGGGGCACAAGTGCGGGCTAGGCCTAAGGCCGGGGCACAAGTGCGGGCTAGGCTTAAGGCCGGGGCACAAGTGCGGGCTAGGCTTAAGGCCGGGGCACAAGTGCGGGCTAGGCTTAAGGCCGGGGCACAAGTGCGGGCTAGGCTTAAGGCCGGGGCACAAGTGCGGGCTAGGCTTAAGGCCGGGGCACAAGTGCGGGCTAGGCTTAAGGCCGGGGCACAAGTGCGGGCTAGGCTTAAGGCCGGGGCACAAGTGCGGGCTAGGCTTAAGGCCGGGGCACAAGTGCGGGCTAGGCTTAAGGCCGGGGCACAAGTGCGGGCTAGGCTTAAGGCCGGGGCACAAGTGCGGGCTAGGCTTAAGGCCGGGGCACAAGTGCGGGCTAGGCTTAAGGCCGGGGCACAAGTGCGGGCTAGGCTTAAGGCCGGGGCACAAGTGCGGGCTAGGCTTAAGGCCGGGGCACAAGTGCGGGCTAGGCTTAAGGCCTGGGCACAAGTGCGGGCTAGGCTTAAGGCCTGGGCACAAGTGCGGGCTAGGCTTAAGGCCTGAGCACAAGTGCGGGCTTGGCTTAAGTCCATGGCACAAGTGCGGGCTAGGCTTAAGGCCTGAGCACAAGTGCGGGCTTGGCTTAAGTCCATGGCACAAGTGCGGGCTAGGCTTAAGGCCGGGGGCACAAGTGGGGCTAGGCTTAAGGCCGGGGCACAAGTGCGGGCTAGGCTTAAGGCCGGTGCACAAGTGCGGGCTAGGCTTAAGGCCGGGGCACAAGTGCGGGCTAGGCTTAAGGCCTGGGCACAAGTGCGGGCTAGGCTTAATCCCGGGGCACAAGTGCGGGCTAGGCTTAAGGCCTGGGCACAAGTGCAGGCTAGGCTTAAGGCCGGGGCACTAGTGCGGGCTAGGCTTAAGGCCTGGGCACAAGTGCGGGCTAGGCTTAAGGCCTGGGCACAAGTGCGGGCTAGGCTTAAGGCCGGGGCACAAGTGCGGGCTGGGCTTAAGGCCTGGGCACAAGTGCGGGCTAGGCTTAAGGCCTGAGCACAAGTGCGGGCTTGGCTTAAGTCCATGGCACAAGTGCGGGCTAGGCTTAAGGCCGGGGGCACAACTGCGGGCTGGGCTTAAGGCCTGGGCACAAGTGCGGGCTGGGCTTAAGGCCTGAACACAAGTGCGGGCTGGGCTTAAGGTCTGGGCACAAGTGCGGGCTAGGCTTAAGGCCAGGGCACAAGTGCGGGCTAGGCTTAATCCCGGGGCACAAGTGCGGGCTAGGCTTAAGGCCTGGGCACAAGTGCAGGCTAGGCTTAAGGCCGGGGCACTAGTGCGGGCTAGGCTTAAGGCCTGGGCACAAGTGCGGGCTGGGCTTAAGGTCTGGGCACAAGTGCGGGCTAGGCTTAAGGCCTGGGCACAAGTGCGGGCTAGGCTTAAGGCCTGGGCACAAGTGCAGGCTAGGCTTAAGGCCGGGGCACTAGTGCGGGCTAGGCTTAAGGCCTGGGCACAAGTGCGGGCTAGGCTTAAGGCCTGGGCACAAGTGCGGGCTAGGCTTAAGGCCGGGGCACAAGTGCGGGCTGGGCTTAAGGCCTGGGCACAAGTGCGGGCTAGGCTTAAGGCCTGAGCACAAGTGCGGGCTTGGCTTAAGTCCATGGCACAAGTGCGGGCTAGGCTTAAGGCCGGGGGCACAACTGCGGGCTGGGCTTAAGGCCTGGGCACAAGTGCGGGCTGGGCTTAAGGCCTGGGCACAAGTGCGGGCTGGGCTTAAGGTCTGGGCACAAGTGCGGGCTAGGCTTAAGGCCAGGGCACAAGTGCGGGCTAGGCTTAAGGCCGGGGCACAAGTGCGGGCTAGGCTTAAGGCCGGGGCACAAGTGCGGGCTAGGCTTAAGGCCGGGGCACAAGTGCGGGCTAGGCTTAAGGCCGGGGCACAAGTGCGGGCTAGGCTTAAGGCCTGGGCACAAGTGCGGGCTAGGCTTAAGGCCTGGGCACAAGTGCGGGCTAGGCTTAAGGCCTGGGCACAAGTGCGGGCTAGGCTTAAGGCCTGAGCACAAGTGCGGGCTTGGCTTAAGTCCATGGCACAAGTGCGGGCTAGGCTTAAGGCCGGGGGCACAAGTGCGGGCTAGGCTTAAGGCCGGGGCACAAGTGCGGGCTAGGCTTAAGGCCGGGGCACAAGTGCGGGCTAGGCTTAAGGCCGGGGCACAAGTGCGGGCTAGGCTTAAGGCCGGGGCACAAGTGCGGGCTAGGCTTAAGGCCGGGGCACAAGTGCGGGCTAGGCTTAAGGCCTGGGCACAAGTGCGGGCTAGGCTTAATCCCGGGGCACAAGTGCGGGCTAGGCTTAAGGCCTGGGCACAAGTGCGGGCTAGGCTTAAGGCCTGGGCACAAGTGCGGGCTAGGCTTAAGGCCTGGGCACAAGTGCGGGCTAGGCTTAAGGCCTGGGCACAAGTGCGGGCTAGGCTTAAGGCCTGGGCACAAGTGCGGGCTACGCTTAAGGCCGGGGGCACAAGTGCGGGCTAGGCTTAAGGCCGGGGGCACAAGTGCGGGCTAGGCATAAGGCCTGGGCACAAGTGCGGGCTAGGCTTAAGGCCGATGCACAAGTGCGGGCTAGGCTTAAGGCCGGGGCACAAGTGCGGGCTAGGTTTAAGGCCTGGGCACAAGTGCGGGCTAGGCTTAAGGCCTGGGCACAAGTGCGGGCTAGGCTTAAGGCCTGGGCACAAGTGCGGGCTAGGCTTAAGGCCTGGGCACAAGTGCGGGCTAGGCTTAAGGCCGGGGCACAAGTGCGGGCTAGGCTTAAGGCCTTGGGCACAAGTGCGGGCTAGGCTTAATCCCGGGGCACAAGTGCGGGCTAGGCTTAATCCCGGGGCACAAGTGCGGGCTAGGCTTAAGGCCGGGGCACAAGTGCGGGCTAGGCTTAAGGCCGGGGCACAAGTGCGGGCTAGGCTTAAGGCCGGGGCACAAGTGCGGGCTAGGCTTAAGGCCGGGGCACAAGTGCGGGCTAGGCTTAAGGCCTGGGCACAAGTGCGGGCTAGGCTTAATCCCGGGGCACAAGTGCGGGCTAGGCTTAAGGCCTGGGCACAAGTGCGGGCTAGGCTTAAGGCCTGGGCACAAGTGCGGGCTAGGCTTAAGGCCTGGGCACAAGTGCGGGCTAGGCTTAAGGCCGGGGGCACAAGTGCGGGCTAGGCTTAAGGCCGGGGGCACAAGTGCGGGCTAGGCATAAGGCCTGGGCACAAGTGCGGGCTAGGCTTAAGGCCGATGCACAAGTGCGGGCTAGGCTTAAGGCCGATGCACAAGTGCGGGCTAGGCTTAAGGCCTGGGCACAAGTGCGGGCTAGGTTTAAGGCCTGGGCACAAGTGCGGGCTAGGCTTAAGGCCTGGGCACAAGTGCGGGCTAGGCTTAAGGCCTGGGCACAAGTGAGGGCTAGGCTTAAGGCCTGGGCACAAGTGCGGGCTAGGCTTAAGGCTTGGGCACAAGTGCGGGCTAGGCTTAAGGCCTGAGCACAAGTGCGGGCTAGGCTTAAGGCCTGAGCACAAGTGCGGGCTTGGCTTAAGTCCGTGGCACAAGTGCGGGCTAGGCTTAAGGCCGGGGGCACAAGTGAGGGCTAGGCTTAAGGCCGGGGAACAAGTGCGGGCTAGGCTTAAGGCCGGGGCACAAGTGCGGGCTAGGCTTAAGGCCGGGGCACAAGTGCGGGCTAGGCTTAAGGCCGGGGCACAAGTGCGGGCTAGGCATAAGGCCTGGGCACAAGTGCGGGCTAGGCTTAAGGCCGGGGCACAAGTGCGGGCTAGGCTTAAGGCCTGGGCACAAGTGCGGGCTAGGCTTAAGGCCGGGGCACTAGTGCGGGCTAGGATTAAGGCCTGGGCACAAGTGCGGGCTAGGCTTAAGGCCTGGGCACAAGTGCGGGCTACGCTTAAGGCCGGGGGCACAAGTGCGGGCTACGCTTAAGGCCGGGGGCACAAGTGCGGGCTAGGCTTAAGGCCGGGGGCACAAGTGCGGGCTAGGCTTAAGGCCGGGGGCACAAGTGCGGGCTAGGCATAAGGCCTGGGCACAAGTGCGGGCTAGGCTTAAGGCCGATGAACAAGTGCGGGCTAGGCTTAAGGCCGGGGCACAAGTGCGGGCTAGGTTTAAGGCCTGGGCACAAGTGCGGGCTAGGCTTAAGGCCTGGGCACAAGTGCGGGCTAGGCTTAAGGCCTGGGCACAAGTGCGGGCTAGGCTTAAGGCCTGGGCACAAGTGCGGGCTAGGCTTAAGGCCTGGGCACAAGTGCGGGCTAGGCTTAAGGCCTGGGCACAAGTGCGGGCTAGGCTTAAGGCCGGGGGCACAAGTGCGGGCTAAGCATAAGGCCTGGGCACAAGTGCGGGCTAGGCTTAAGGCCTGGGCACAAGTGCGGGCTAGGCTTCAGGCCGATGCACAAGTGCGGGCTAGGCTTAAGGCCTGGGCACAAGTGCGGGCTAGGCTTAAGGCCTGGGCACAAGTGCGGGCTAGGCTTAAGGCCTGAGCACAAGTGCGGACTAGGCTTAAGGCCGGGGCACAAGTGCGGGCTAGGCTTAAGGCCTGGGCACAAGTGCGGGCTAGGCTTAAGGCCTGAGCACAAGTGCGGGCTAGGCTTAAGGCCGGGGCACAAGTGCGGGCTAGGCCTAAGGCCGGGGCACAAGTGCGGGCTAGGCCTAAGGCCGGGGCACAAGTGCGGGCTAGGCTTAAGGCCTGAGCACAAGTGCGGGCTAGGCTTAAGGCCGGGGCACAAGTGCGGGCTAGGCCTAAGGCCGGGGCACAAGTGCGGGCTAGGCCTAAGGCCGGGGCACAAGTGCGGGCTAGGCTTAAGGCCTGAGCACAAGTGCGGGCTAGGCTTAAGGCCGGGGCACAAGTGCGGGCTAGGCCTAAGGCCGGGGCACAAGTGCGGGCTAGGCCTAAGGCCGGGGCACAAGTGCGGGCTAGGCTTAAGGCCGGGGCACAAGTGCGGGCTAGGCTTAAGGCCGGGGCACAAGTGCGGGCTAGGCTTAAGGCCGGGGCACAAGTGCGGGCTAGGCTTAAGGCCGGGGCACAAGTGCGGGCTAGGCTTAAGGCCGGGGCACAAGTGCGGGCTAGGCTTAAGGCCGGGGCACAGTGCGGGCTAGGCTTAAGGCCGGGGCACAAGTGCGGGCTAGGCTTAAGGCCGGGGCACAAGTGCGGGCTAGGCTTAAGGCCGGGGCACAAGTGCGGGCTAGGCTTAAGGCCGGGGCACAAGTGCGGGCTAGGCTTAAGGCCGGGGCACAAGTGCGGGCTAGGCTTAAGGCCTGGGCACAAGTGCGGGCTAGGCTTAAGGCCTGGGCACAAGTGCGGGCTAGGCTTAAGGCCTGAGCACAAGTGCGGGCTTGGCTTAAGTCCATGGCACAAGTGCGGGCTAGGCTTAAGGCCTGAGCACAAGTGCGGGCTTGGCTTAAGTCCATGGCACAAGTGCGGGCTAGGCTTAAGGCCGGGGGCACAAGTGGGGCTAGGCTTAAGGCCGGGGCACAAGTGCGGGCTAGGCTTAAGGCCGGTGCACAAGTGCGGGCTAGGCTTAAGGCCGGGGCACAAGTGCGGGCTAGGCTTAAGGCCTGGGCACAAGTGCGGGCTAGGCTTAATCCCGGGGCACAAGTGCGGGCTAGGCTTAAGGCCGGGGCACAAGTGCGGGCTGGGCTTAAGGCCGGGGCACAAGTGCGGGCTGGGCTTAAGGTCGGGGCACAAGTGCGGGCTAGGCTTAAGGCCGGGGCACAAGTGCGGGCTAGGCTTAAGGCCGGGGCACAAGTGCGGGCTAGGCTTAAGGCCGGGGCACAAGTGCGGGCTAGGCTTAAGGCCGGGGCACAAGTGCGGGCTAGGCTTAAGGCCGGGGCACACGTGCGGGCTAGGCTTAAGGCCGGGGCACAAGTGCGGGCTAGGCTTAAGGCCTGGGCACAAGTGCGGGCTAGGCTTAAGGCCTGGGCACAAGTGCGGGCTAGGCTTAAGGCTTGGGCACAAGTGCGGGCTAGGCTTAAGGCCTGAGCACAAGTGCGGGCTTGGCTTAAGTCCATGGCACAAGTGCGGGCTAGGCTTAAGGCCGGGGCACAAGTGCGGGCTAGGCTTAAGGCCTTGGGCACAAGTGCGGGCTAGGCTTAATCCCGGGGCACAAGTGCGGGCTAGGCTTAATCCCGGGGCACAAGTGCGGGCTAGGCTTAAGGCCGGGGCACAAGTGCGGGCTAGGCTTAAGGCCGGGGCACAAGTGCGGGCTAGGCTTAAGGCCGGGGCACAAGTGCGGGCTAGGCTTAAGGCCGGGGCACAAGTGCGGGCTAGGCTTAAGGCCTGGGCACAAGTGCGGGCTAGGCTTAATCCCGGGGCACAAGTGCGGGCTAGGCTTAAGGCCTGGGCACAAGTGCGGGCTAGGCTTAAGGCCTGGGCACAAGTGCGGGCTAGGCTTAAGGCCTGGGCACAAGTGCGGGCTAGGCTTAAGGCCGGGGGCACAAGTGCGGGCTAGGCTTAAGGCCGGGGGCACAAGTGCGGGCTAGGCATAAGGCCTGGGCACAAGTGTGGGCTAGGCTTAAGGCCGATGCACAAGTGCGGGCTAGGCTTAAGGCCGATGCACAAGTGCGGGCTAGGCTTAAGGCCTGGGCACAAGTGCGGGCTAGGTTTAAGGCCTGGGCACAAGTGCGGGCTAGGCTTAAGGCCTGGGCACAAGTGCGGGCTAGGCTTAAGGCCTGGGCACAAGTGAGGGCTAGGCTTAAGGCCTGGGCACAAGTGCGGGCTAGGCTTAAGGCTTGGGCACAAGTGCGGGCTAGGCTTAAGGCCTGAGCACAAGTGCGGGCTAGGCTTAAGGCCTGAGCACAAGTGCGGGCTTGGCTTAAGTCCGTGGCACAAGTGCGGGCTAGGCTTAAGGCCGGGGGCACAAGTGTGGGCTAGGCTTAAGGCCGGGGAACAAGTGCGGGCTAGGCTTAAGGCCGGGGCACAAGTGCGGGCTAGGCTTAAGGCCGGGGCACAAGTGCGGGCTAGGCTTAAGGCCGGGGCACAAGTGCGGGCTAGGCATAAGGCCTGGGCACAAGTGCGGGCTAGGCTTAAGGCCGGGGCACAAGTGCGGGCTAGGCTTAAGGCCTGGGCACAAGTGCGGGCTAGGCTTAAGGCCGGGGCACTAGTGCGGGCTAGGATTAAGGCCTGGGCACAAGTGCGGGCTAGGCTTAAGGCCTGGGCACAAGTGCGGGCTATGCTTAAGGCCGGGGGCACAAGTGCGGGCTACGCTTAAGGCCGGGGGCACAAGTGCGGGCTAGGCTTAAGGCCGGGGGCACAAGTGCGGGCTAGGCATAAGGCCTGGGCACAAGTGCGGGCTAGGCTTAAGGCCGATGAACAAGTGCGGGCTAGGCTTAAGGCCGGGGCACAAGTGCGGGCTAGGTTTAAGGCCTGGGCACAAGTGCGGGCTAGGCTTAAGGCCTGGGCACAAGTGCGGGCTAGGCTTAAGGCCTGGGCACAAGTGCGGGCTAGGCTTAAGGCCTGGGCACAAGTGCGGGCTAGGCTTAAGGCCTGGGCACAAGTGCGGGCTAGGCTTAAGGCCTGGGCACAAGTGCGGGCTAGGCTTAAGGCCGGGGGCACAAGTGCGGGCTAAGCATAAGGCCTGGGCACAAGTGCGGGCTAGGCTTAAGGCCTGGGCACAAGTGCGGGCTAGGCTTCAGGCCGATGCACAAGTGCGGGCTAGGCTTAAGGCCTGGGCACAAGTGCGGGCTAGGCTTAAGGCCTGGGCACAAGTGCGGGCTAGGCTTAAGGCCTGAGCACAAGTGCGGACTAGGCTTAAGGCCGGGGCACAAGTGCGGGCTAGGCTTAAGGCCTGGGCACAAGTGCGGGCTAGGCTTAAGGCCTGAGCACAAGTGCGGGCTAGGCTTAAGGCCGGGGCACAAGTGCGGGCTAGGCCTAAGGCCGGGGCACAAGTGCGGGCTAGGCCTAAGGCCGGGGCACAAGTGCGGGCTAGGCTTAAGGCCTGAGCACAAGTGCGGGCTAGGCTTAAGGCCGGGGCACAAGTGCGGGCTAGGCCTAAGGCCGGGGCACAAGTGCGGGCTAGGCCTAAGGCCGGGGCACAAGTGCGGGCTAGGCTTAAGGCCTGAGCACAAGTGCGGGCTAGGCTTAAGGCCGGGGCACAAGTGCGGGCTAGGCTTAAGGCCGGGGCACAAGTGCGGGCTAGGCCTAAGGCCGGGGCACAAGTGCGGGCTAGGCTTAAGGCCGGGGCACAAGTGCGGGCTAGGCTTAAGGCCGGGGCACAAGTGCGGGCTAGGCTTAAGGCCGGGGCACAAGTGCGGGCTAGGCTTAAGGCCGGGGCACAAGTGCGGGCTAGGCTTAAGGCCGGGGCACAAGTGCGGGCTAGGCTTAAGGCCGGGGCACAAGTGCGGGCTAGGCTTAAGGCCGGGGCACAGTGCGGGCTAGGCTTAAGGCCGGGGCACAAGTGCGGGCTAGGCTTAAGGCCGGGGCACAAGTGCGGGCTAGGCTTAAGGCCGGGGCACAAGTGCGGGCTAGGCTTAAGGCCGGGGCACAAGTGCGGGCTAGGCTTAAGGCCGGGGCACAAGTGCGGGCTAGGCTTAAGGCCGGGGCACAAGTGCGGGCTAGGCTTAAGGCCTGGGCACAAGTGCGGGCTAGGCTTAAGGCCTGGGCACAAGTGCGGGCTAGGCTTAAGGCCTGAGCACAAGTGCGGGCTTGGCTTAAGTCCATGGCACAAGTGCGGGCTAGGCTTAAGGCCTGAGCACAAGTGCGGGCTTGGCTTAAGTCCATGGCACAAGTGCGGGCTAGGCTTAAGGCCGGGGGCACAAGTGGGGCTAGGCTTAAGGCCGGGGCACAAGTGCGGGCTAGGCTTAAGGCCGGTGCACAAGTGCGGGCTAGGCTTAAGGCCGGGGCACAAGTGCGGGCTAGGCTTAAGGCCTGGGCACAAGTGCGGGCTAGGCTTAATCCCGGGGCACAAGTGCGGGCTAGGCTTAAGGCCGGGGCACAAGTGCGGGCTGGGCTTAAGGTCGGGGCACAAGTGCGGGCTGGGCTTAAGGTCGGGGCACAAGTGCGGGCTAGGCTTAAGGCCGGGGCACAAGTGCGGGCTAGGCTTAAGGCCGGGGCACAAGTGCGGGCTAGGCTTAAGGCCGGGGCACAAGTGCGGGCTAGGCTTAAGGCCGGGGCACAAGTGCGGGCTAGGCTTAAGGCCGGGGCACACGTGCGGGCTAGGCTTAAGGCCGGGGCACAAGTGCGGGCTAGGCTTAAGGCCTGGGCACAAGTGCGGGCTAGGCTTAAGGCCTGGGCACAAGTGCGGGCTAGGCTTAAGGCTTGGGCACAAGTGCGGGCTAGGCTTAAGGCCTGAGCACAAGTGCGGGCTTGGCTTAAGTCCATGGCACAAGTGCGGGCTAGGCTTAAGGCCGGGGGCACAAGTGCGGGCTAGGCTTAAGGCCGGGGCACAAGTGCGGGCTAGGCTTAAGGCCGGGGCACAAGTGCGGGCTAGGCTTAAGGCCGGGGCACAAGTGCGGGCTAGGCTTAAGGCCTGGGCACAAGTGCGGGCTAGGCTTAATCCCGGGGCACAAGTGCGGGCTAGGCTTAAGGCCAGGGCACAAGTGCGGGCTAGGCTTAAGGCCGGGGCACAAGTGCGGGCTAGGCTTAAGGCCGGGGCACAAGTGCGGGCTAGGCTTAAGGCCGGGGCACAAGTGCGGGCTAGGCTTAAGGCCGGGGCACAAGTGCGGGCTAGGCTTAAGGCCTGGGCACAAGTGCGGGCTAGGCTTAAGGCCTGGGCACAAGTGCGGGCTAGGCTTAAGGCCTGGGCACAAGTGCGGGCTAGGCTTAAGGCTTGGGCACAAGTGCGGGCTAGGCTTAAGGCCTGAGCACAAGTGCGGGCTTGGCTTAAGTCCATGGCACAAGTGCGGGCTAGGCTTAAGGCCGGGGGCACAAGTGCGGGCTAGGCTTAAGGCCGGGGCACAAGTGCGGGCTAGGCTTAAGGCCGGTGCACAAGTGCGGGCTAGGCTTAAGGCCGGGGCACAAGTGCGGGCTAGGCTTAAGGCCTGGGCACAAGTGCGGGCTAGGCTTAATCCCGGGGCACAAGTGCGGGCTAGGCTTAAGGCCTGGGCACAAGTGCGGGCTAGGCTTAAGGCCTGGGCACAAGTGCGGGCTAGGCTTAAGGCCGGGGCACTAGTACGGGCTAGGCTTAAGGCCTGGGCACAAGTGCGGGCTAGGCTTAAGGCCTGGGCACAAGTGCGGGCTAGGCTTAAGGCCTGGGCACAAGTGCGGGCTAGGCTTAAGGCCTGGGCACAAGTGCGGGCTACGCTTAAGGCCGGGGGCACAAGTGCGGGCTAGGCTTAAGGCCGGGGGCACAAGTGCGGGCTAGGCATAAGGCCTGGGCACAAGTGCGGGCTAGGCTTAAGGCCGATGCACAAGTGCGGGCTAGGCTTAAGGCCGGGGCACAAGTGCGGGCTAGGCTTAAGGCCGGGGGCACAAGTGCGGGCTGGGCTTAAGGCCTGGGCACAAGTGCGGGCTGGGCTTAAGGCCTGGGCACAAGTGCGGGCTGGGCTTAAGGCCTGGGCACAAGTGCGGGCTGGGCTTAAGGCCTGGGCACAAGTGCGGGCTGGGCTTAAGGCCTGGGCACAAGTGCGGGCTAGGCTTAAGGCCTGAGCACAAGTGCGGGCTTGGCTTAAGTCCATGGCACACGTGCGGGCTAGGCTTAAGGCCGGGGGCACAAGTGCGGGCTGGGCTTAAGGCCTGGGCACAAGTGCGGGCTAGGCTTAAGGCCGGGGCACAAGTGCGGGCTGGGCTTAAGGCCTGGGCACAAGTGCGGGCTAGGCTTAAGGCCTGAGCACAAGTGCGGGCTTGGCTTAAGTCCATGGCACAAGTGCGGGCTAGGCTTAAGGCCGGGGGCACAACTGCGGGCTGGGCTTAAGGCCTGGGCACAAGTGCGGGCTGGGCTTAAGGCCTGGGCACAAGTGCGGGCTAGGCTTAAGGCCTGGGCACAAGTGCGGGCTACGCTTAAGGCCGGGGGCACAAGTGCGGGCTAGGCTTAAGGCCTGGGCACAAGTGCGGGCTACGCTTAAGGCCGGGGGCACAAGTGCGGGCTAGGCTTAAGGCCGGGGGCACAAGTGCGGGCTAGGCTTAAGGCCGGGGCACAAGTGCGGGCTAGGCCTAAGGCCGGGGCACAAGTGCGGGCTAGGCTTAAGGCCTGGGCACAAGTGCGGGCTGGGCTTAAGGCCTGGGCACAAGTGCGGGCTGGGCTTAAGGCCTGGGCACAAGTGCGGGCTGGGCTTAAGGCCTGGGCACAAGTGCGGGCTGGGCTTAAGGCCTGGGCACAAGTGCGGGCTAGGCTTAAGGCCTGAGCACAAGTGCGGGCTTGGCTTAAGTCCATGGCACACGTGCGGGCTAGGCTTAAGGCCGGGGGCACAAGTGCGGGCTGGGCTTAAGGCCTGGGCACAAGTGCGGGCTAGGCTTAAGGCCGGGGCACAAGTGCGGGCTGGGCTTAAGGCCTGGGCACAAGTGCGGGCTAGGCTTAAGGCCTGAGCACAAGTGCGGGCTTGGCTTAAGTCCATGGCACAAGTGCGGGCTAGGCTTAAGGCCGGGGGCACAACTGCGGGCTGGGCTTAAGGCCTGGGCACAAGTGCGGGCTGGGCTTAAGGCCTGGGCACAAGTGCGGGCTGGGCTTAAGGCCTGAGCACAAGTGCGGGCTAGGCTTAATCCCGGGGCACAAGTGCGGGCTAGGCTTAAGGCCTGGGCACAAGTGCGGGCTAGGCTTAAGGCCTGGGCACAAGTGAGGGCTAGGCTTAAGGCCTGGGCACAAGTGCGGGCTAGGCTTAAGGCCTGGGCACAAGTGCGGGCTAGGCTTAAGGCCGGGGCACAAGTGCGGGCTAGGCCTAAGGCCGGGGCACAAGTGCGGGCTAGGCTTAAGGCCGGGGCACAAGTGCGGGCTAGGCTTAAGGCCGATGCACAAGTGCGGGCTAGGCTTAAGGCCGGGGCACAAGTGCGGGCTAGGCTTAAGGCCGGGGCACAAGTGCGGGCTAGGCTTAAGGCCTGGGCACAAGTGCGGGCTAGGCTTAAGGCCGGGGCACAAGTGCGGGCTAGGCTTAAGGCCTGGGCACAAGTGCGGGCTAGGCTTAAGGCCGGGGCACTAGTGCGGGCTAGGCTTAAGGCCTGGGCACAAGTGCGGGCTAGGCTTAAGGCCTGGGCACAAGTGCGGGCTAGGCTTAAGGCCTGGGCACAAGTGCGGGCTAGGCTTAAGGCCGGGGGCACAAGTGCGGGCTAAGCATAAGGCCTGGGCACAAGTGCGGGCTAGGCTTAAGGCCTGGGCACAAGTGCGGGCTAGGCTTCAGGCCGATGCACAAGTGCGGGCTAGGCTTAAGGCCGGGGCACAAGTGCGGGCTAGGCTTAAGGCCTGGGCACAAGTGCGGGCTAGGCTTAAGGCCTGGGCACAAGTGCGGGCTAGGCTTAAGGCCTGGGCACAAGTGCGGGCTAGGCTTAAGGCCTGGGCACAAGTGCGGGCTAGGCTTAAGGCCTGAGCACAAGTGCGGGCTAGGCTTAAGGCCGGGGCACAAGTGCGGGCTAGGCTTAAGGCCTGAGCACAAGTGCGGGCTAGGCTTAAGGCCGGGGCACAAGTGCGGGCTAGGCCTAAGGCCGGGGCACAAGTGCGGGCTAGGCTTAAGGCCTGGGCACAAGTGCGGGCTAGGCTTAAGGCCTGAGCACAAGTGCGGGCTAGGCTTAAGGCCGGGGCACAAGTGCGGGCTAGGCCTAAGGCCGGGGCACAAGTGCGGGCTAGGCCTAAGGCCGGGGCACAAGTGCGGGCTAGGCTTAAGGCCTGAGCACAAGTGCGGGCTAGGCTTAAGGCCGGGGCACAAGTGCGGGCTAGGCCTAAGGCCGGGGCACAAGTGCGGGCTAGGCTTAAGGCCGGGGCACAAGTGCGGGCTAGGCTTAAGGCCGGGGCACAAGTGCGGGCTAGGCTTAAGGCCGGGGCACAAGTGCGGGCTAGGCTTAAGGCCGGGGCACAAGTGCGGGCTAGGCTTAAGGCCGGTGCACAAGTGCGGGCTAGGCTTAAGGCCAGGGCACAAGTGCGGGCTAGGCTTAAGGCCGGGGCACAAGTGCGGGCTAGGCTTAAGGCCGGGGCACAAGTGCGGGCTAGGCTTAAGGCCGGGGCACAAGTGCGGGCTAGGCTTAAGGCCGGGGCACAAGTGCGGGCTAGGCTTAAGGCCGGGGCACAAGTGCGGGCTAGGCTTAATCCCAGGGCACAAGTGCGGGCTAGGCTTAAGGCCGGGGCACAAGTGCGGGCTAGGCTTAAGGCCTGGGCACAAGTGCGGGCTAGGCTTAAGGCCGGGGCACAAGTGCGGGCTAGGCTTAAGGCCTGGGCACAAGTGCGGGCTAGGCTTAAGGCCGGGGCACTAGTGCGGGCTAGGCTTAAGGCCTGGGCACAAGTGCGGGCTAGGCTTAAGGCCTGGGCACAAGTGCGGGCTAGGCTTAAGGCCTGGGCACAAGTGCGGGCTAGGCTTAAGGCCGGGGGCACAAGTGCGGGCTAAGCATAAGGCCTGGGCACAAGTGCGGGCTAGGCTTAAGGCCTGGGCACAAGTGCGGGCTAGGCTTCAGGCCGATGCACAAGTGCGGGCTAGGCTTAAGGCCGGGGCACAAGTGCGGGCTAGGCTTAAGGCCTGGGCACAAGTGCGGGCTAGGCTTAAGGCCTGGGCACAAGTGCGGGCTAGGCTTAAGGCCTGGGCACAAGTGCGGGCTAGGCTTAAGGCCTGGGCACAAGTGCGGGCTAGGCTTAAGGCCTGAGCACAAGTGCGGGCTAGGCTTAAGGCCGGGGCACAAGTGCGGGCTAGGCTTAAGGCCTGAGCACAAGTGCGGGCTAGGCTTAAGGCCGGGGCACAAGTGCGGGCTAGGCCTAAGGCCGGGGCACAAGTGCGGGCTAGGCTTAAGGCCTGGGCACAAGTGCGGGCTAGGCTTAAGGCCTGAGCACAAGTGCGGGCTAGGCTTAAGGCCGGGGCACAAGTGCGGGCTAGGCCTAAGGCCGGGGCACAAGTGCGGGCTAGGCCTAAGGCCGGGGCACAAGTGCGGGCTAGGCTTAAGGCCTGAGCACAAGTGCGGGCTAGGCTTAAGGCCGGGGCACAAGTGCGGGCTAGGCCTAAGGCCGGGGCACAAGTGCGGGCTAGGCTTAAGGCCGGGGCACAAGTGCGGGCTAGGCTTAAGGCCGGGGCACAAGTGCGGGCTAGGCTTAAGGCCGGGGCACAAGTGCGGGCTAGGCTTAAGGCCGGGGCACAAGTGCGGGCTAGGCTTAAGGCCGGTGCACAAGTGCGGGCTAGGCTTAAGGCCAGGGCACAAGTGCGGGCTAGGCTTAAGGCCGGGGCACAAGTGCGGGCTAGGCTTAAGGCCGGGGCACAAGTGCGGGCTAGGCTTAAGGCCGGGGCACAAGTGCGGGCTAGGCTTAAGGCCGGGGCACAAGTGCGGGCTAGGCTTAAGGCCGGGGCACAAGTGCGGGCTAGGCTTAATCCCAGGGCACAAGTGCGGGCTAGGCTTAAGGCCGGGGCACAAGTGCGGGCTAGGCTTAAGGCCGGGGCACAAGTGCGGGCTAGGCTTAAGGCCGGGGCACAAGTGCGGGCTAGGCTTAAGGCCGGGGCACAAGTGCGGGCTAGGCTTAAGGCCTGGGCACAAGTGCGGGCTAGGCTTAATCCCGGGGCACAAGTGCGGGCTAGGCTTAAGGCCTGGGCACAAGTGCGGGCTAGGCTTAAGGCCGGGGCACAAGTGCGGGCTAGGCTTAAGGCCTGGGCACAAGTGCGGGCTAGGCTTAAGGCCTGGGCACAAGTGCGGGCTACGCTTAAGGCCGGGGCACAAGTGCGGGCTAGGCTTAAGGCCGGGGCACAAGTGCGGGCTAGGCTTAAGGCCGGGGCACAAGTGCGGGCTAGGCTTAAGGCCGGGGCACAAGTGCGGGCTAGGCTTAAGGCCGGGGCACAAGTGCGGGCTAGGCTTAAGGCCGGGGCACAAGTGCGGGCTAGGCTTAAGGCCGGGGCACAAGTGCGGGCTAGGCTTAAGGCCGGGGCACAAGTGCGGGCTAGGCTTAAGGCCGGGGCACAAGTGCGGGCTAGGCTTAAGGCCGGGGAACAAGTGCGGGCTAGGCTTAAGGCCGGGGCACAAGTGCGGGCTAGGCTTAAGGCCGGGGCACAAGTGCGGGCTAGGCTTAAGGCCGGGGCACAAGTGCGGGCTTGGCTTAAGGCCGGGGCACAAGTGCGGGCTAGGCTTAAGGCCGGGAGACAAGTGCGGGCTGGGCTTAAGGCCGGGGCACAAGTGCGGGCTGGGCTTAAGGCCGCGGCACAAGTGCGGGCTGGGCTTAAGGCCGGGGCACAAGTGCGGGCTGGGCTTAAGGCCGGGGCACAAGTGCGGGCTGGGCTTAAGGCCTGGGCACAAGTGCGGGCTGGGCTTAAGGCCTGGGCACAAGTGCGGGCTGGGCTTAAGGCCTGGGCACAAGTGCGGGCTGGGCTTAAGGCCTGGGCACAAGTGCGGGCTGGGCTTAAGGCCTGGGCACAAGTGCGGGCTGGGCTTAAAGCCTGGGCACAAGTGCGGGCTGGGCTTAAGGCCTCGGCACAAGTGCGGGCTGGGCTTAAGGCCTGGGCACAAGTGCGGGCTGGGCTTAAGGCCTGGGCACAAGTGCGGGCTGGGCTTAAGGCCTGGGCACAAGTGCGGGCTGGGCTTAAGGCCTGGGCACAAGTGCGGGCTGGGCTTAAGGCCTGGGCACAAGTGCGGGCTGGTCTTAAGGCCTGGGCACAAGTGCGGGCTGGGCTTAAGGCCTGGGCACAAGTGCGGGCTGGGCTTAAGGCCTGGGCACAAGTGCGGGCTGGGCTTAAGGCCTGGGCACAAGTGCGGGCTGGGCTTAAGGCCGGGGCACAAGTGCGGGCTAGGCTTAAGGCCGGGGCACAAGTGCGGGCTAGGCTTAAGGCCGGGGCACAAGTGCGGGCTAGGCTTAAGGCCGGGGCACAAGTGCGGGCTAGGCTGAAGGCCGGGGCACAAGTGCGGGCTAGGCTGAAGGCCTGGGCACAAGTGCGGGCTAGGCTTAAGGCCTGAGCACAAGTGCGGGCTAGGCTTAAGGCCGGGGCACAAGTGCGGGCTAGGCCTAAGGCCGGGGCACAAGTGCGGGCTAGGCTTAAGGCCTGGGCACAAGTGCGGGCTACGCTTAAGGCCGGGGGCACAAGTGCGGGCTAGGCTTAAGGCCGGGGGCACAAGTGCGGGCTAGGCATAAGGCCTGGGCACAAGTGCGGGCTAGGCTTAAGGCCGATGCACAAGTGCGGGCTAGGCTTAAGGCCGGGGCACAAGTGCGGGCTAGGTTTAAGGCCTGGGCACAAGTGCGGGCTAGGCTTAAGGCCTGGGCACAAGTGCGGGCTAGGCTTAAGGCCTGAGCACAAGTGCGGGCTAGGCTTAAGGCCGGGGCACAAGTGCGGGCTGGGCTTAAGGTCGGGGCACAAGTGCGGGCTGGGCTTAAGGTCGGGGCACAAGTGCGGGCTAGGCTTAAGGCCGGGGCACAAGTGCGGGCTAGGCTTAAGGCCGGGGCACAAGTGCGGGCTAGGCTTAAGGCCGGGGCACAAGTGCGGGCTAGGCTTAAGGCCGGGGCACAAGTGCGGGCTAGGCTTAAGGCCGGGGCACAAGTGCGGGCTAGGCTTAAGGCCGGGGCACAAGTGCGGGCTAGGCTTAAGGCCGGGGCACAAGTGCGGGCTAGGCTTAAGGCCAGGGCACAAGTGCGGGCTAGGCTTAAGGCCGGGGCACAAGTGCGGGCTAGGCTTAAGGCCGGGGCACAAGTGCGGGCTAGGCTTAAGGCCGGGGCACAAGTGCGGGCTAGGCTTAAGGCCGGGGCACAAGTGCGGGCTAGGCTTAAGGCCGGGGCACAAGTGCGGGCTAGGCTTAAGGCCGGGGCACAAGTGCAGTGCTGGCTAGGATCAAGGCAGGGGGCACAAGTGCTGGCTAGGCTTAAGGCATGGGCACAAGTGCCAGCTAGGCTTAAGGCCTGGGCACAAGTGCAGGCTAGGCTTAAGGCCTGGGCACAAGTGCAGTGCTGGCTAGGATCAAGGCAAGGGGGCACAAGTGCTGGCTAGGCTTAAGGCATGGGCACAAGTGCTGGCTAGGCTTAAGGCATACAGCTAACTCTTTGCACTCTTTGCATAAAGGGTTAGGCACCCATAGGGGTGAAGAGCTAGCTTTCACCCCTCTACTCTGTACTTGGACATTTAGGACTAGATCCTTTGTTGTACAGTGCGGAGCCTCTCCATAACCCCATGCTCCAAGCGACCAGGCACTTCTTGTCTGTCCTCCGTAAATGGGTAATGCCTTCTTCCCCAATTACAGTCGTGCATGTGCATTCAGACGGGACAAGAGCGAAGAGCATAAAGCTGGCCCTATGTGCATAACCAACATGAAGCTGAAGACAAAAACAAACAAACAAGCATACAAGGGGCTCAAAAGTGCGGGCTGGGCTTAAGGCCTGGGCACAAGTGCGGGCTAGGCTTAAGGCCGGGGCACAAGTGCGGGCTAGGCTTAAGGCCGGGGCACAAGTGCGGGCTAGGCTTAAGGCCGGGGCACAAGTGCGGGCTAGGCTTAAGGCCGGGGCACAAGTGCGGGCTAGGCTTAAGGCCGGGGCACAAGTGCGGGCTAGGCTTAAGGCCGGGGCACAAGTGCGGGCTAGGCTTAAGGCCGGGGCACAAGTGCGGCCTTGGCTTAAGGCCGGGGCACAAGTGCGGGCTAGGCTTAAGGCCGGGAGACAAGTGCGGGCTAGGCTTAAGGCCGGGGCACAAGTGCGGGCTGGGCTTAAGGCCGCGGCACAAGTGCGGGCTGGGCTTAAGGCCGGGGCACAAGTGCGGGCTGGGCTTAAGGCCGGGGCACAAGTGCGGGCTGGGCTTAAGGCCTGGGCACAAGTGCGGGCTGGGCTTAAGGCCTGGGCACAAGTGCGGGCTGGGCTTAAGGCCTGGGCACAAGTGCGGGCTGGGCTTAAGGCCTGGGCACAAGTGCGGGCTGGGCTTAAAGCCTCGGCACAAGTGCGGGCTGGGCTTAAGGCCTCGGCACAAGTGCGGGCTGGGCTTAAGGCCTGGGCACAAGTGCGGGCTGGGCTTAAGGCCTGGGCACAAGTGCGGGCTGGGCTTAAGGCCTGGGCACAAGTGCGGGCTGGGCTTAAGGCCTGGGCACAAGTGCGGGCTGGGCTTAAGGCCTGGGCACAAGTGCGGGCTGGGCTTAAGGCCTGGGCACAAGTGCGGGCTGGGCTTTAGGCCGGGGCACAAGTGCGGGCTAGGCTAAAGGCCGGGGCACAAGTGCGGGCTAGGCTAAAGGCCTGGGCACAAGTGCGGGCTAGGCTTAAGGCCGGGGCACAAGTGCGGGCTAGGCTTAAGGCCGGGGCACAAGTGCGGGCTAGGCTTAAGGCCGGGGCACAAGTGCGGGCTAGGCTTAAGGCCGGGGCACAAGTGCGGGCTAGGCTTAAGGCCGGGGCACAAGTGCGGGCTAGGCTGAAGGCCGGGGCACAAGTGCGGGCTAGGCTGAAGGCCGGGGCACAAGTGCGGGCTAGGCTTAAGGCCGGGGCACAAGTGCGGGCTAGGCTTAAGGCCGGGGGCACAAGTGCGGGCTAGGCATAAGGCCTGGGCACAAGTGCGGGCTAGGCTTAAGGCCGATGCACAAGTGCGGGCTAGGCTTAAGGCCAGGGCACAAGTGCGGGCTAGGTTTAAGGCCTGGGCACAAGTGCGGGCTAGGCTTAAGGCCTGGGCACAAGTGCGGGCTAGGCTTAAGGCCTGGGCACAAGCGCGGGCTAGGCTTAAGGCCTGGGCACAAGCGCGGGCTAGGCTTAAGGCCGGGGCACAAGCGCGGGCTAGGCCTAAGGCCGGGGCACAAGCGCGGGCTAGGCTTAAGGCCGGGGCACAAGCGCGGGCTAGGCTTAAGGCCGGGGCACAAGCGCGGGCTAGGCTTAAGGCCGATGCACAAGCGCGGGCTAGGCTTAAGGCCGGGGCACAAACGCGGGCTAGGCTTAAGGCCGGGGCACAAGCGCGGGCTAGGCTTAAGGCCTGGGCACAAGTGCGGGCTAGGCTTAAGGCCGGGGCACAAGTGCGGGCTAGGCTTAAGGCCGGGGCACAAGTGCGGGCTGGGCTTAAGGCCTGGGCACAAGTGCGGGCTGGGCTTAAGGCCTGGGCACAAGTGCGGGCTGGGCTTAAGGCCGGGGCACAAGTGCGGGCTAGGCTTAAGGCCGGGGCACAAGTGCGGGCTAGGCTTAAGGCCGGGGCACAAGTGCGGGCTAGGCTTAAGGCCGGGGCACAAGTGCGGGCTAGGCTTAAGGCCGGGGCACAAGTGCGGGCTAGGCTTAAGGCCGGGGCACAAGTGCGGGCTGGGCTTAAGGCCGGGGCACAAGTGCGGGCTGGGCTTAAGGCCTGGGCACAAGTGCGGGCTGGGCTTAAGGCCTGGGCACAAGTGCGGGCTGGGCTTAAGGCCTGGGCACAAGTGCGGGCTGGGCTTTAGGCCGGGGCACAAGTGCGGGCTAGGCTAAAGGCCGGGGCACAAGTGCGGGCTAGGCTAAAGGCCTGGGCACAAGTGCGGGCTAGGCTTAAGGCCGGGGCACAAGTGCGGGCTAGGCTTAAGGCCGGGGCACAAGTGCGGGCTAGGCTTAAGGCCGGGGCACAAGTGCGGGCTAGGCTTAAGGCCGGGGCACAAGTGCGGGCTAGGCTGAAGGCCGGGGCACAAGTGCGGGCTAGGCTGAAGGCCGGGGCACAAGTGCGGGCTAGGCTTAAGGCCGGGGCACAAGTGCGGGCTAGGCTTAAGGCCGGGGGCACAAGTGCGGGCTAGGCATAAGGCCTGGGCACAAGTGCGGGCTAGGCTTAAGGCCGATGCACAAGTGCGGGCTAGGCTTAAGGCCAGGGCACAAGTGCGGGCTAGGTTTAAGGCCTGGGCACAAGTGCGGGCTAGGCTTAAGGCCTGGGCACAAGTGCGGGCTAGGCTTAAGGCCTGGGCACAAGTGCGGGCTAGGCTTAAGGCCTGGGCACAAGTGCGGGCTAGGCTTAAGGCCTGAGCACAAGTGCGGGCTAGGCTTAAGGCCGGGGCACAAGTGCGGGCTAGGCCTAAGGCCGGGGCACAAGTGCGGGCTAGGCATAAGGCCTGGGCACAAGTGCGGGCTAGGCTTAAGGCCGATGCACAAGTGCGGGCTAGGCTTAAGGCCGGGGCACAAGTGCGGGCTAGGCTTAAGGCCTGGGCACAAGTGCGGGCTAGGCTTAAGGCCGGGGCACAAGTGCGGGCTAGGCTTAAGGCCGGGGCACAAGTGCGGGCTAGGCTTAAGGCCGGGGCACAAGTGCGGGCTAGGCTTAATCCCGGGGCACAAGTGCGGGCTAGGCTTAAGGCCTGGGCACAAGTGCGGGCTAGGCTTAAGGCCTGGGCACAAGTGCGGGCTAGGCTTAAGGCCTGGGCACAAGTGCGGGCTAGGCTTAAGGCCGATGCACAAGTGCGGGCTAGGCTTAAGGCCGGGGCACAAGCGCGGGTTAGGCTTAAGGCCGGGGCACAAGCGCGGGCTAGGCTTAAGGCCGGGGCACAAGCGTGGGCTAGGCTTAAGGCCGATGCACAAGCGCGGGCTAGGCTTAAGGCCGGGGCACAAACGCGGGCTAGGCTTAAGGCCTGGGCACAAGTGGGGGCTGGGCTTAAGGCCTGGGCACAAGTGCGGGCTAGGCTTAAGGCCGGGGCACAAGTGCGGGCTAGGCTTAAGGCCGGGGCACAAGTGCGGGCTAGGCTTAAGGCCGGGGCACAAGTGCGGGCTAGGCTTAAGGCCGGGGCACAAGTGCGGGCTAGGCTTAAGGCCGGGGCACAAGTGCGGGCTAGGCTTAAGGCCGGGGCACAAGTGCGGGCTAGGCTTAAGGCCGGGGCACAAGTGCGGCCTTGGCTTAAGGCCGGGGCACAAGTGCGGGCTAGGCTTAAGGCCGGGAGACAAGTGCGGGCTAGGCTTAAGGCCGGGGCACAAGTGCGGGCTGGGCTTAAGGCCGCGGCACAAGTGCGGGCTGGGCTTAAGGCCGGGGCACAAGTGCGGGCTGGGCTTAAGGCCGGGGCACAAGTGCGGGCTGGGCTTAAGGCCTGGGCACAAGTGCGGGCTGGGCTTAAGGCCTGGGCACAAGTGCGGGCTGGGCTTAAGGCCTGGGCACAAGTGCGGGCTGGGCTTAAGGCCTGGGCACAAGTGCGGGCTGGGCTTAAAGCCTCGGCACAAGTGCGGGCTGGGCTTAAGGCCTCGGCACAAGTGCGGGCTGGGCTTAAGGCCTGGGCACAAGTGCGGGCTGGGCTTAAGGCCTGGGCACAAGTGCGGGCTGGGCTTAAGGCCTGGGCACAAGTGCGGGCTGGGCTTAAGGCCTGGGCACAAGTGCGGGCTGGGCTTAAGGCCTGGGCACAAGTGCGGGCTGGGCTTAAGGCCTGGGCACAAGTGCGGGCTGGGCTTTAGGCCGGGGCACAAGTGCGGGCTAGGCTAAAGGCCGGGGCACAAGTGCGGGCTAGGCTAAAGGCCTGGGCACAAGTGCGGGCTAGGCTTAAGGCCGGGGCACAAGTGCGGGCTAGGCTTAAGGCCGGGGCACAAGTGCGGGCTAGGCTTAAGGCCGGGGCACAAGTGCGGGCTAGGCTTAAGGCCGGGGCACAAGTGCGGGCTAGGCTTAAGGCCGGGGCACAAGTGCGGGCTAGGCTTAAGGCCGGGGCACAAGTGCGGGCTAGGCTGAAGGCCGGGGCACAAGTGCGGGCTAGGCTGAAGGCCGGGGCACAAGTGCGGGCTAGGCTTAAGGCCGGGGCACAAGTGCGGGCTAGGCTTAAGGCCGGGGGCACAAGTGCGGGCTAGGCATAAGGCCTGGGCACAAGTGCGGGCTAGGCTTAAGGCCGATGCACAAGTGCGGGCTAGGCTTAAGGCCAGGGCACAAGCACGGGCTAGGCCTAAGGCCGGGGCACAAGCGCGGGCTAGGCTTAAGGCCGGGGCACAAGCGCGGGCTAGGCTTAAGGCCGGGGCACAAGCTTGGGCTAGGCTTAAGGCCGATGCACAAGCGCGGGCTAGGCTTAAGGCCGGGGCACAAACGCGGGCTAGGCTTAAGGCCGGGGCACAAGCGCGGGCTAGGCTTAAGGCCTGGGCACAAGTGCGGGCTAGGCTTAAGGCCGGGGCACAAGTGCGGGCTAGGCTTAAGGCCGGGGCACAAGTGCGGGCTAGGTTTAAGGCCTGGGCACAAGTGCGGGCTAGGCTTAAGGCCTGGGCACAAGTGCGGGCTAGGCTTAAGGCCTGGGCACAAGTGCGGGCTAGGCTTAAGGCCTGGGCACACGTGCGGGCTAGGCTTAAGGCCGGGGCACAAGCGCGGGCTAGGCTTAAGGCCGGGGCACAAGCGCGGGCTAGGCCTAAGGCCGGGGCACAAGCGCGGGCTAGGCTTAAGGCCGGGGCACAAGCGCGGGCTAGGCTTAAGGCCGGGGCACAAGCGCGGGCTAGGCTTAAGGCCGATGCACAAGCGCGGGCTAGGCTTAAGGCCGGGGCACAAACGCGGGCTAGGCTTAAGGCCGGGGCACAAGCGCGGGCTAGGCTTAAGGCCTGGGCACAAGTGCGGGCTAGGCTTAAGGCCGGGGCACAAGTGCGGGCTAGGCTTAAGGCCGGGGCACAAGTGCGGGCTAGGCTTAAGGCCGGGGCACAAGTGCGGGCTAGGCTTAAGGCCGGGGCACAAGTGCGGGCTAGGCTTAAGGCCGGGGCACAAGTGCGGGCTAGGCTTAAGGCCGGGGCACAAGTGCGGGCTAGGCTTAAGGCCGGGGCACAAGTGCGGGCTAGGCTTAAGGCCGGGGCACAAGTGCGGGCTAGGCTTAAGGCCGGGGCACAAGTGCGGGCTAGGCTTAAGGCCGGGGCACAAGTGCGGGCTAGGCTTAAGGCCGGGGCACAAGTGCGGGCTAGGCTTAAGGCCGGGGCACAAGTGCAGTGCTGGCTAGGATCAAGGCAGGGGGCACAAGTGCTGGCTAGGCTTAAGGCATGGGCACAAGTGCCAGCTAGGCTTAAGGCCTGGGCACAAGTGCAGGCTAGGCTTAAGGCCTGGGCACAAGTGCAGTGCTGGCTAGGATCAAGGCAAGGGGGCACAAGTGCTGGCTAGGCTTAAGGCATGGGCACAAGTGCTGGCTAGGCTTAAGGCATACAGCTAACTCTTTGCACTCTTTGCATAAAGGGTTAGGCACCCATAGGGGTGAAGAGCTAGCTTTCACCCCTCTACTCTGTACTTGGACATTTAGGACTAGATCCTTTGTTGTACAGTGCGGAGCCTCTCCATAACCCCATGCTCCAAGCGACCAGGCACTTCTTGTCTGTCCTCCGTAAATGGGTAATGCCTTCTTCCCCAATTACAGTCGTGCATGTGCATTCAGACGGGACAAGAGCGAAGAGCATAAAGCTGGCCCTATGTGCATAACCAACATGAAGCTGAAGACAAAAACAAACAAACAAGCATACAAGGGGCTCAAAAGTGCGGGCTGGGCTTAAGGCCTGGGCACAAGTGGGGGCTGGGCTTAAGGCCTGGGCACAAGTGCGGGCTGGGCTTAAGGCCTGGGCACAAGTGCGGGCTGGGCTTAAGGCCTGGGCACAAGTGCGGGCTGGGCTTAAGGCCTGGGCACAAGTGCGGGCTGGGCTTAAGGCCTGGGCACAAGTGCGGGCTGGGCTTAAGGCCTGGGCACAAGTGCGGGCTGGGCTTAAGGCCTGGGCACAAGTGCGGGCTGGGCTTTAGGCCGGGGCACAAGTGCGGGCTAGGCTAAAGGCCGGGGCACAAGTGCGGGCTAGGCTAAAGGCCTGGGCACAAGTGCGGGCTAGGCTTAAGGCCGGGGCACAAGTGCGGGCTAGGCTTAAGGCCGGATCACAAGTGCGGGCTAGGCTTAAGGCCGGGGCACAAGTGCGGGCTTGGCTTAAGGCCGGGGCACAAGTGCGGGCTAGGCTTAAGGCCGGGGCACAAGTGCGGGCTAGGCTTAAGGCCGGGGCACAAGTGCGGGCTAGGCTTAAGGCCGGGGCACAAGTGCGGGCTAGGCTTAAGGCCGGGGCACAAGTGCGGGCTAGGCTTAAGGCCGGGGCACAAGTGCGGGCTAGGCTTAAGGCCGGGGCACAAGTGCGGGCTAGGCTTAAGGCCGGGGCACAAGTGCGGGCTTGGCTTAAGGCCGGGGCACAAGTGCGGGCTGGGCTTAAGGCCGGGAGACAAGTGCGGGCTGGGCTTAAGGCCGCGGCACAAGTGCGGGCTGGGCTTAAGGCCGGGGCACAAGTGCGGGCTGGGCTTAAGGCCGGGGCACAAGTGCGGGCTGGGCTTAAGGCCTGGGCACAAGTGCGGGCTGGGCTTAAGGCCTGGGCACAAGTGCGGGCTGGGCTTAAGGCCTGGGCACAAGTGCGGGCTGGGCTTAAAGCCTGGGCACAAGTGCGGGCTGGGCTTAAGGCCTGGGCACAAGTGCGGGCTGGGCTTAAGGCCTGGGCACAAGTGCGGGCTGGGCTTAAGGCCTGGGCACAAGTGCGGGCTGGGCTTAAGGCCTGGGCACAAGTGCGGGCTGGGCTTAAGGCCTGGGCACAAGTGCGGGCTGGGCTTAAGGCCTGGGCACAAGTGCGGGCTGGGCTTAAGGCCTGGGCACAAGTGCGGGCTGGGCTTAAGGCCTGGGCACAAGTGCGGGCTGGGCTTAAGGCCTGGGCACAAGTGCGGGCTGGGCTTTAGGCCGGGGCACAAGTGCGGGCTAGGCTAAAGGCCGGGGCACAAGTGCGGGCTAGGCTAAAGGCCTGGGCACAAGTGCGGGCTAGGCTTAAGGCCGGGGCACAAGTGCGGGCTAGGCTTAAGGCCGGGGCACAAGTGCGAGCTAGGCTTAAGGCCGGGGCACAAGTGCGGGCTTGGCTTAAGGCCGGGGCACAAGTGCGGGCTAGGCTTAAGGCCGGGGCACAAGTGCGGGCTAGGCTTAAGGCCGGGGCACAAGTGCGGGCTAGGCTTAAGGCCGGGGCACAAGTGCGGGCTAGGCTTAAGGCCGGGGCACAAGTGCGGGCTAGGCTTAAGGCCGGGGCACAAGTGCGGGCTAGGCTTAAGGCCGGGGCACAAGTGCGGGCTAGGCTTAAGGCCGGGGCACAAGTGCGGGCTTGGCTTAAGGCCGGGGCACAAGTGCGGGCTGGGCTTAAGGCCGGGAGACAAGTGCGGGCTGGGCTTAAGGCCGCGGCACAAGTGCGGGCTGGGCTTAAGGCCGGGGCACAAGTGCGGGCTGGGCTTAAGGCCGGGGCACAAGTGCGGGCTGGGCTTAAGGCCTGGGCACAAGTGCGGGCTGGGCTTAAGGCCTGGGCACAAGTGCGGGCTGGGCTTAAGGCCTGGGCACAAGTGCGGGCTGGGCTTAAAGCCTGGGCACAAGTGCGGGCTGGGCTTAAGGCCTCGGCACAAGTGCGGGCTGGGCTTAAGGCCTGGGCACAAGTGCGGGCTGGGCTTAAGGCCTGGGCACAAGTGCGGGCTGGGCTTAAGGCCTGGGCACAAGTGCGGGCTGGGCTTAAGGCCTGGGCACAAGTGCGGGCTGGGCTTAAGGCCTGGGCACAAGTGCGGGCTGGGCTTAAGGCCTGGGCACAAGTGCGGGCTGGGCTTAAGGCCTGGGCACAAGTGCGGGCTGGGCTTAAGGCCTGGGCACAAGTGCGGGCTGGGCTTAAGGCCTGGGCACAAGTGCGGGCTGGGCTTAAGGCCTGGGCACAAGTGCGGGCTGGGCTTAAGGCCGGGGCACAAGTGCGGGCTTGGCTTAAGGCCGGGGCACAAGTGCGGGCTAGGCTTAAGGCCGGGAGACAAGTGCGGGCTGGGCTTAAGGCCGGGGCACAAGTGCGGGCTGGGCTTAAGGCCGCGGCACAAGTGCGGGCTGGGCTTAAGGCCGGGGCACAAGTGCGGGCTGGGCTTAAGGCCGGGGCACAAGTGCGGGCTGGGCTTAAGGCCTGGGCACAAGTGCGGGCTGGGCTTAAGGCCTGGGCACAAGTGCGGGCTGGGCTTAAGGCCTGGGCACAAGTGCGGGCTGGGCTTAAGGCCTGGGCACAAGTGCGGGCTGGGCTTAAGGCCTGGGCACAAGTGCGGGCTGGGCTTAAAGCCTGGGCACAAGTGCGGGCTGGGCTTAAGGCCTCGGCACAAGTGCGGGCTGGGCTTAAGGCCTGGGCACAAGTGCGGGCTGGGCTTAAGGCCTGGGCACAAGTGCGGGCTGGGCTTAAGGCCTGGGCACAAGTGCGGGCTGGGCTTAAGGCCTGGGCACAAGTGCGGGCTGGGCTTAAGGCCTGGGCACAAGTGCGGGCTGGTCTTAAGGCCTGGGCACAAGTGCGGGCTGGGCTTAAGGCCTGGGCACAAGTGCGGGCTGGGCTTAAGGCCTGGGCACAAGTGCGGGCTGGGCTTAAGGCCTGGGCACAAGTGCGGGCTGGGCTTAAGGCCGGGGCACAAGTGCGGGCTAGGCTTAAGGCCGGGGCACAAGTGCGGGCTAGGCTTAAGGCCGGGGCACAAGTGCGGGCTAGGCTTAAGGCCGGGGCACAAGTGCGGGCTAGGCTGAAGGCCGGGGCACAAGTGCGGGCTAGGCTGAAGGCCTGGGCACAAGTGCGGGCTAGGCTTAAGGCCTGAGCACAAGTGCGGGCTAGGCTTAAGGCCGGGGCACAAGTGCGGGCTAGGCCTAAGGCCGGGGCACAAGTGCGGGCTAGGCTTAAGGCCTGGGCACAAGTGCGGGCTACGCTTAAGGCCGGGGGCACAAGTGCGGGCTAGGCTTAAGGCCGGGGGCACAAGTGCGGGCTAGGCATAAGGCCTGGGCACAAGTGCGGGCTAGGCTTAAGGCCGATGCACAAGTGCGGGCTAGGCTTAAGGCCGGGGCACAAGTGCGGGCTAGGTTTAAGGCCTGGGCACAAGTGCGGGCTAGGCTTAAGGCCTGGGCACAAGTGCGGGCTAGGCTTAAGGCCTGAGCACAAGTGCGGGCTAGGCTTAAGGCCGGGGCACAAGTGCGGGCTGGGCTTAAGGTCGGGGCACAAGTGCGGGCTGGGCTTAAGGTCGGGGCACAAGTGCGGGCTAGGCTTAAGGCCGGGGCACAAGTGCGGGCTAGGCTTAAGGCCGGGGCACAAGTGCGGGCTAGGCTTAAGGCCGGGGCACAAGTGCGGGCTAGGCTTAAGGCCGGGGCACAAGTGCGGGCTAGGCTTAAGGCCGGGGCACAAGTGCGGGCTAGGCTTAAGGCCGGGGCACAAGTGCGGGCTAGGCTTAAGGCCGGGGCACAAGTGCGGGCTAGGCTTAAGGCCAGGGCACAAGTGCGGGCTAGGCTTAAGGCCGGGGCACAAGTGCGGGCTAGGCTTAAGGCCGGGGCACAAGTGCGGGCTAGGCTTAAGGCCGGGGCACAAGTGCGGGCTAGGCTTAAGGCCGGGGCACAAGTGCGGGCTAGGCTTAAGGCCGGGGCACAAGTGCGGGCTAGGCTTAAGGCCGGGGCACAAGTGCAGTGCTGGCTAGGATCAAGGCAGGGGGCACAAGTGCTGGCTAGGCTTAAGGCATGGGCACAAGTGCCAGCTAGGCTTAAGGCCTGGGCACAAGTGCAGGCTAGGCTTAAGGCCTGGGCACAAGTGCAGTGCTGGCTAGGATCAAGGCAAGGGGGCACAAGTGCTGGCTAGGCTTAAGGCATGGGCACAAGTGCTGGCTAGGCTTAAGGCATACAGCTAACTCTTTGCACTCTTTGCATAAAGGGTTAGGCACCCATAGGGGTGAAGAGCTAGCTTTCACCCCTCTACTCTGTACTTGGACATTTAGGACTAGATCCTTTGTTGTACAGTGCGGAGCCTCTCCATAACCCCATGCTCCAAGCGACCAGGCACTTCTTGTCTGTCCTCCGTAAATGGGTAATGCCTTCTTCCCCAATTACAGTCGTGCATGTGCATTCAGACGGGACAAGAGCGAAGAGCATAAAGCTGGCCCTATGTGCATAACCAACATGAAGCTGAAGACAAAAACAAACAAACAAGCATACAAGGGGCTCAAAAGTGCGGGCTGGGCTTAAGGCCTGGGCACAAGTGCGGGCTAGGCTTAAGGCCGGGGCACAAGTGCGGGCTAGGCTTAAGGCCGGGGCACAAGTGCGGGCTAGGCTTAAGGCCGGGGCACAAGTGCGGGCTAGGCTTAAGGCCGGGGCACAAGTGCGGGCTAGGCTTAAGGCCGGGGCACAAGTGCGGGCTAGGCTTAAGGCCGGGGCACAAGTGCGGGCTAGGCTTAAGGCCGGGGCACAAGTGCGGCCTTGGCTTAAGGCCGGGGCACAAGTGCGGGCTAGGCTTAAGGCCGGGAGACAAGTGCGGGCTAGGCTTAAGGCCGGGGCACAAGTGCGGGCTGGGCTTAAGGCCGCGGCACAAGTGCGGGCTGGGCTTAAGGCCGGGGCACAAGTGCGGGCTGGGCTTAAGGCCGGGGCACAAGTGCGGGCTGGGCTTAAGGCCTGGGCACAAGTGCGGGCTGGGCTTAAGGCCTGGGCACAAGTGCGGGCTGGGCTTAAGGCCTGGGCACAAGTGCGGGCTGGGCTTAAGGCCTGGGCACAAGTGCGGGCTGGGCTTAAAGCCTCGGCACAAGTGCGGGCTGGGCTTAAGGCCTCGGCACAAGTGCGGGCTGGGCTTAAGGCCTGGGCACAAGTGCGGGCTGGGCTTAAGGCCTGGGCACAAGTGCGGGCTGGGCTTAAGGCCTGGGCACAAGTGCGGGCTGGGCTTAAGGCCTGGGCACAAGTGCGGGCTGGGCTTAAGGCCTGGGCACAAGTGCGGGCTGGGCTTAAGGCCTGGGCACAAGTGCGGGCTGGGCTTTAGGCCGGGGCACAAGTGCGGGCTAGGCTAAAGGCCGGGGCACAAGTGCGGGCTAGGCTAAAGGCCTGGGCACAAGTGCGGGCTAGGCTTAAGGCCGGGGCACAAGTGCGGGCTAGGCTTAAGGCCGGGGCACAAGTGCGGGCTAGGCTTAAGGCCGGGGCACAAGTGCGGGCTAGGCTTAAGGCCGGGGCACAAGTGCGGGCTAGGCTTAAGGCCGGGGCACAAGTGCGGGCTAGGCTGAAGGCCGGGGCACAAGTGCGGGCTAGGCTGAAGGCCGGGGCACAAGTGCGGGCTAGGCTTAAGGCCGGGGCACAAGTGCGGGCTAGGCTTAAGGCCGGGGGCACAAGTGCGGGCTAGGCATAAGGCCTGGGCACAAGTGCGGGCTAGGCTTAAGGCCGATGCACAAGTGCGGGCTAGGCTTAAGGCCAGGGCACAAGTGCGGGCTAGGTTTAAGGCCTGGGCACAAGTGCGGGCTAGGCTTAAGGCCTGGGCACAAGTGCGGGCTAGGCTTAAGGCCTGGGCACAAGCGCGGGCTAGGCTTAAGGCCTGGGCACAAGCGCGGGCTAGGCTTAAGGCCGGGGCACAAGCGCGGGCTAGGCCTAAGGCCGGGGCACAAGCGCGGGCTAGGCTTAAGGCCGGGGCACAAGCGCGGGCTAGGCTTAAGGCCGGGGCACAAGCGCGGGCTAGGCTTAAGGCCGATGCACAAGCGCGGGCTAGGCTTAAGGCCGGGGCACAAACGCGGGCTAGGCTTAAGGCCGGGGCACAAGCGCGGGCTAGGCTTAAGGCCTGGGCACAAGTGCGGGCTAGGCTTAAGGCCGGGGCACAAGTGCGGGCTAGGCTTAAGGCCGGGGCACAAGTGCGGGCTGGGCTTAAGGCCTGGGCACAAGTGCGGGCTGGGCTTAAGGCCTGGGCACAAGTGCGGGCTGGGCTTAAGGCCGGGGCACAAGTGCGGGCTAGGCTTAAGGCCGGGGCACAAGTGCGGGCTAGGCTTAAGGCCGGGGCACAAGTGCGGGCTAGGCTTAAGGCCGGGGCACAAGTGCGGGCTAGGCTTAAGGCCGGGGCACAAGTGCGGGCTAGGCTTAAGGCCGGGGCACAAGTGCGGGCTGGGCTTAAGGCCGGGGCACAAGTGCGGGCTGGGCTTAAGGCCTGGGCACAAGTGCGGGCTGGGCTTAAGGCCTGGGCACAAGTGCGGGCTGGGCTTAAGGCCTGGGCACAAGTGCGGGCTGGGCTTTAGGCCGGGGCACAAGTGCGGGCTAGGCTAAAGGCCGGGGCACAAGTGCGGGCTAGGCTAAAGGCCTGGGCACAAGTGCGGGCTAGGCTTAAGGCCGGGGCACAAGTGCGGGCTAGGCTTAAGGCCGGGGCACAAGTGCGGGCTAGGCTTAAGGCCGGGGCACAAGTGCGGGCTAGGCTTAAGGCCGGGGCACAAGTGCGGGCTAGGCTGAAGGCCGGGGCACAAGTGCGGGCTAGGCTGAAGGCCGGGGCACAAGTGCGGGCTAGGCTTAAGGCCGGGGCACAAGTGCGGGCTAGGCTTAAGGCCGGGGGCACAAGTGCGGGCTAGGCATAAGGCCTGGGCACAAGTGCGGGCTAGGCTTAAGGCCGATGCACAAGTGCGGGCTAGGCTTAAGGCCAGGGCACAAGTGCGGGCTAGGTTTAAGGCCTGGGCACAAGTGCGGGCTAGGCTTAAGGCCTGGGCACAAGTGCGGGCTAGGCTTAAGGCCTGGGCACAAGTGCGGGCTAGGCTTAAGGCCTGGGCACAAGTGCGGGCTAGGCTTAAGGCCTGAGCACAAGTGCGGGCTAGGCTTAAGGCCGGGGCACAAGTGCGGGCTAGGCCTAAGGCCGGGGCACAAGTGCGGGCTAGGCATAAGGCCTGGGCACAAGTGCGGGCTAGGCTTAAGGCCGATGCACAAGTGCGGGCTAGGCTTAAGGCCGGGGCACAAGTGCGGGCTAGGCTTAAGGCCTGGGCACAAGTGCGGGCTAGGCTTAAGGCCGGGGCACAAGTGCGGGCTAGGCTTAAGGCCGGGGCACAAGTGCGGGCTAGGCTTAAGGCCGGGGCACAAGTGCGGGCTAGGCTTAATCCCGGGGCACAAGTGCGGGCTAGGCTTAAGGCCTGGGCACAAGTGCGGGCTAGGCTTAAGGCCTGGGCACAAGTGCGGGCTAGGCTTAAGGCCTGGGCACAAGTGCGGGCTAGGCTTAAGGCCGATGCACAAGTGCGGGCTAGGCTTAAGGCCGGGGCACAAGCGCGGGTTAGGCTTAAGGCCGGGGCACAAGCGCGGGCTAGGCTTAAGGCCGGGGCACAAGCGTGGGCTAGGCTTAAGGCCGATGCACAAGCGCGGGCTAGGCTTAAGGCCGGGGCACAAACGCGGGCTAGGCTTAAGGCCTGGGCACAAGTGGGGGCTGGGCTTAAGGCCTGGGCACAAGTGCGGGCTAGGCTTAAGGCCGGGGCACAAGTGCGGGCTAGGCTTAAGGCCGGGGCACAAGTGCGGGCTAGGCTTAAGGCCGGGGCACAAGTGCGGGCTAGGCTTAAGGCCGGGGCACAAGTGCGGGCTAGGCTTAAGGCCGGGGCACAAGTGCGGGCTAGGCTTAAGGCCGGGGCACAAGTGCGGGCTAGGCTTAAGGCCGGGGCACAAGTGCGGCCTTGGCTTAAGGCCGGGGCACAAGTGCGGGCTAGGCTTAAGGCCGGGAGACAAGTGCGGGCTAGGCTTAAGGCCGGGGCACAAGTGCGGGCTGGGCTTAAGGCCGCGGCACAAGTGCGGGCTGGGCTTAAGGCCGGGGCACAAGTGCGGGCTGGGCTTAAGGCCGGGGCACAAGTGCGGGCTGGGCTTAAGGCCTGGGCACAAGTGCGGGCTGGGCTTAAGGCCTGGGCACAAGTGCGGGCTGGGCTTAAGGCCTGGGCACAAGTGCGGGCTGGGCTTAAGGCCTGGGCACAAGTGCGGGCTGGGCTTAAAGCCTCGGCACAAGTGCGGGCTGGGCTTAAGGCCTCGGCACAAGTGCGGGCTGGGCTTAAGGCCTGGGCACAAGTGCGGGCTGGGCTTAAGGCCTGGGCACAAGTGCGGGCTGGGCTTAAGGCCTGGGCACAAGTGCGGGCTGGGCTTAAGGCCTGGGCACAAGTGCGGGCTGGGCTTAAGGCCTGGGCACAAGTGCGGGCTGGGCTTAAGGCCTGGGCACAAGTGCGGGCTGGGCTTTAGGCCGGGGCACAAGTGCGGGCTAGGCTAAAGGCCGGGGCACAAGTGCGGGCTAGGCTAAAGGCCTGGGCACAAGTGCGGGCTAGGCTTAAGGCCGGGGCACAAGTGCGGGCTAGGCTTAAGGCCGGGGCACAAGTGCGGGCTAGGCTTAAGGCCGGGGCACAAGTGCGGGCTAGGCTTAAGGCCGGGGCACAAGTGCGGGCTAGGCTTAAGGCCGGGGCACAAGTGCGGGCTAGGCTTAAGGCCGGGGCACAAGTGCGGGCTAGGCTGAAGGCCGGGGCACAAGTGCGGGCTAGGCTGAAGGCCGGGGCACAAGTGCGGGCTAGGCTTAAGGCCGGGGCACAAGTGCGGGCTAGGCTTAAGGCCGGGGGCACAAGTGCGGGCTAGGCATAAGGCCTGGGCACAAGTGCGGGCTAGGCTTAAGGCCGATGCACAAGTGCGGGCTAGGCTTAAGGCCAGGGCACAAGCACGGGCTAGGCCTAAGGCCGGGGCACAAGCGCGGGCTAGGCTTAAGGCCGGGGCACAAGCGCGGGCTAGGCTTAAGGCCGGGGCACAAGCTTGGGCTAGGCTTAAGGCCGATGCACAAGCGCGGGCTAGGCTTAAGGCCGGGGCACAAACGCGGGCTAGGCTTAAGGCCGGGGCACAAGCGCGGGCTAGGCTTAAGGCCTGGGCACAAGTGCGGGCTAGGCTTAAGGCCGGGGCACAAGTGCGGGCTAGGCTTAAGGCCGGGGCACAAGTGCGGGCTAGGTTTAAGGCCTGGGCACAAGTGCGGGCTAGGCTTAAGGCCTGGGCACAAGTGCGGGCTAGGCTTAAGGCCTGGGCACAAGTGCGGGCTAGGCTTAAGGCCTGGGCACACGTGCGGGCTAGGCTTAAGGCCGGGGCACAAGCGCGGGCTAGGCTTAAGGCCGGGGCACAAGCGCGGGCTAGGCCTAAGGCCGGGGCACAAGCGCGGGCTAGGCTTAAGGCCGGGGCACAAGCGCGGGCTAGGCTTAAGGCCGGGGCACAAGCGCGGGCTAGGCTTAAGGCCGATGCACAAGCGCGGGCTAGGCTTAAGGCCGGGGCACAAACGCGGGCTAGGCTTAAGGCCGGGGCACAAGCGCGGGCTAGGCTTAAGGCCTGGGCACAAGTGCGGGCTAGGCTTAAGGCCGGGGCACAAGTGCGGGCTAGGCTTAAGGCCGGGGCACAAGTGCGGGCTAGGCTTAAGGCCGGGGCACAAGTGCGGGCTAGGCTTAAGGCCGGGGCACAAGTGCGGGCTAGGCTTAAGGCCGGGGCACAAGTGCGGGCTAGGCTTAAGGCCGGGGCACAAGTGCGGGCTAGGCTTAAGGCCGGGGCACAAGTGCGGGCTAGGCTTAAGGCCGGGGCACAAGTGCGGGCTAGGCTTAAGGCCGGGGCACAAGTGCGGGCTAGGCTTAAGGCCGGGGCACAAGTGCGGGCTAGGCTTAAGGCCGGGGCACAAGTGCGGGCTAGGCTTAAGGCCGGGGCACAAGTGCAGTGCTGGCTAGGATCAAGGCAGGGGGCACAAGTGCTGGCTAGGCTTAAGGCATGGGCACAAGTGCCAGCTAGGCTTAAGGCCTGGGCACAAGTGCAGGCTAGGCTTAAGGCCTGGGCACAAGTGCAGTGCTGGCTAGGATCAAGGCAAGGGGGCACAAGTGCTGGCTAGGCTTAAGGCATGGGCACAAGTGCTGGCTAGGCTTAAGGCATACAGCTAACTCTTTGCACTCTTTGCATAAAGGGTTAGGCACCCATAGGGGTGAAGAGCTAGCTTTCACCCCTCTACTCTGTACTTGGACATTTAGGACTAGATCCTTTGTTGTACAGTGCGGAGCCTCTCCATAACCCCATGCTCCAAGCGACCAGGCACTTCTTGTCTGTCCTCCGTAAATGGGTAATGCCTTCTTCCCCAATTACAGTCGTGCATGTGCATTCAGACGGGACAAGAGCGAAGAGCATAAAGCTGGCCCTATGTGCATAACCAACATGAAGCTGAAGACAAAAACAAACAAACAAGCATACAAGGGGCTCAAAAGTGCGGGCTGGGCTTAAGGCCTGGGCACAAGTGGGGGCTGGGCTTAAGGCCTGGGCACAAGTGCGGGCTGGGCTTAAGGCCTGGGCACAAGTGCGGGCTGGGCTTAAGGCCTGGGCACAAGTGCGGGCTGGGCTTAAGGCCTGGGCACAAGTGCGGGCTGGGCTTAAGGCCTGGGCACAAGTGCGGGCTGGGCTTAAGGCCTGGGCACAAGTGCGGGCTGGGCTTAAGGCCTGGGCACAAGTGCGGGCTGGGCTTTAGGCCGGGGCACAAGTGCGGGCTAGGCTAAAGGCCGGGGCACAAGTGCGGGCTAGGCTAAAGGCCTGGGCACAAGTGCGGGCTAGGCTTAAGGCCGGGGCACAAGTGCGGGCTAGGCTTAAGGCCGGATCACAAGTGCGGGCTAGGCTTAAGGCCGGGGCACAAGTGCGGGCTTGGCTTAAGGCCGGGGCACAAGTGCGGGCTAGGCTTAAGGCCGGGGCACAAGTGCGGGCTAGGCTTAAGGCCGGGGCACAAGTGCGGGCTAGGCTTAAGGCCGGGGCACAAGTGCGGGCTAGGCTTAAGGCCGGGGCACAAGTGCGGGCTAGGCTTAAGGCCGGGGCACAAGTGCGGGCTAGGCTTAAGGCCGGGGCACAAGTGCGGGCTAGGCTTAAGGCCGGGGCACAAGTGCGGGCTTGGCTTAAGGCCGGGGCACAAGTGCGGGCTGGGCTTAAGGCCGGGAGACAAGTGCGGGCTGGGCTTAAGGCCGCGGCACAAGTGCGGGCTGGGCTTAAGGCCGGGGCACAAGTGCGGGCTGGGCTTAAGGCCGGGGCACAAGTGCGGGCTGGGCTTAAGGCCTGGGCACAAGTGCGGGCTGGGCTTAAGGCCTGGGCACAAGTGCGGGCTGGGCTTAAGGCCTGGGCACAAGTGCGGGCTGGGCTTAAAGCCTGGGCACAAGTGCGGGCTGGGCTTAAGGCCTGGGCACAAGTGCGGGCTGGGCTTAAGGCCTGGGCACAAGTGCGGGCTGGGCTTAAGGCCTGGGCACAAGTGCGGGCTGGGCTTAAGGCCTGGGCACAAGTGCGGGCTGGGCTTAAGGCCTGGGCACAAGTGCGGGCTGGGCTTAAGGCCTGGGCACAAGTGCGGGCTGGGCTTAAGGCCTGGGCACAAGTGCGGGCTGGGCTTAAGGCCTGGGCACAAGTGCGGGCTGGGCTTAAGGCCTGGGCACAAGTGCGGGCTGGGCTTTAGGCCGGGGCACAAGTGCGGGCTAGGCTAAAGGCCGGGGCACAAGTGCGGGCTAGGCTAAAGGCCTGGGCACAAGTGCGGGCTAGGCTTAAGGCCGGGGCACAAGTGCGGGCTAGGCTTAAGGCCGGGGCACAAGTGCGAGCTAGGCTTAAGGCCGGGGCACAAGTGCGGGCTTGGCTTAAGGCCGGGGCACAAGTGCGGGCTAGGCTTAAGGCCGGGGCACAAGTGCGGGCTAGGCTTAAGGCCGGGGCACAAGTGCGGGCTAGGCTTAAGGCCGGGGCACAAGTGCGGGCTAGGCTTAAGGCCGGGGCACAAGTGCGGGCTAGGCTTAAGGCCGGGGCACAAGTGCGGGCTAGGCTTAAGGCCGGGGCACAAGTGCGGGCTAGGCTTAAGGCCGGGGCACAAGTGCGGGCTTGGCTTAAGGCCGGGGCACAAGTGCGGGCTGGGCTTAAGGCCGGGAGACAAGTGCGGGCTGGGCTTAAGGCCGCGGCACAAGTGCGGGCTGGGCTTAAGGCCGGGGCACAAGTGCGGGCTGGGCTTAAGGCCGGGGCACAAGTGCGGGCTGGGCTTAAGGCCTGGGCACAAGTGCGGGCTGGGCTTAAGGCCTGGGCACAAGTGCGGGCTGGGCTTAAGGCCTGGGCACAAGTGCGGGCTGGGCTTAAAGCCTGGGCACAAGTGCGGGCTGGGCTTAAGGCCTCGGCACAAGTGCGGGCTGGGCTTAAGGCCTGGGCACAAGTGCGGGCTGGGCTTAAGGCCTGGGCACAAGTGCGGGCTGGGCTTAAGGCCTGGGCACAAGTGCGGGCTGGGCTTAAGGCCTGGGCACAAGTGCGGGCTGGGCTTAAGGCCTGGGCACAAGTGCGGGCTGGGCTTAAGGCCTGGGCACAAGTGCGGGCTGGGCTTAAGGCCTGGGCACAAGTGCGGGCTGGGCTTAAGGCCTGGGCACAAGTGCGGGCTGGGCTTAAGGCCTGGGCACAAGTGCGGGCTGGGCTTAAGGCCTGGGCACAAGTGCGGGCTGGGCTTAAGGCCTGGGCAAAAGGGCGGGCTGGGCTTAAGGCCTGGGCACAAGTGCGGGCTGGGCTTAAGGCCTGGGCACAAGTGCGGGCTGGGCTTAAGGCCTGGGCACAAGTGCGGGCTGGGCTTAAGGCCTGGGCACAAGTGCGGGCTGGGCTTAAGGCCTGGGCACAAGTGCGGGCTGGGCTTAAGGCCTGGGCACAAGTGCGGGCTGGGCTTTAGGCCGGGGCACAAGTGCGGGCTAGGCTAAAGGCCGGGGCACAAGTGCGGGCTAGGCTAAAGGCCTGGGCACAAGTGCGGGCTAGGCTTAAGGCCGGGGCACAAGTGCGGGCTAGGCTTAAGGCCGGGGCACAAGTGCGGGCTAGGCTTAAGGCCGGGGCACAAGTGCGGGCTAGGCTTAAGGCCGGGGCACAAGTGCGGGCTTGGCTTAAGGCCGGGGCACAAGTGCGGGCTAGGCTTAAGGCCGGGGCACAAGTGCGGGCTAGGCTTAAGGCCGGGGCACAAGTGCGGGCTAGGCTTAAGGCCGGGGCACAAGTGCGGGCTAGGCTTAAGGCCGGGGCACAAGTGCGGGCTAGGCTTAAGGCCGGGGCACAAGTGCGGGCTAGGCTTAAGGCCGGGGCACAAGTGCGGGCTAGGCTTAAGGCCGGGGCACAAGTGCGGGCTAGGCTTAAGGCCGGGGCACAAGTGCGGGCTTGGCTTAAGGCCGGGGCACAAGTGCGGGCTGGGCTTAAGGCCGGGAGACAAGTGCGGGCTGGGCTTAAGGCCGCGGCACAAGTGCGGGCTGGGCTTAAGGCCGGGGCACAAGTGCGGGCTGGGCTTAAGGCCGGGGCACAAGTGCGGGCTGGGCTTAAGGCCTGGGCACAAGTGCGGGCTGGGCTTAAGGCCTGGGCACAAGTGCGGGCTGGGCTTAAGGCCTGGGCACAAGTGCGGGCTGGGCTTAAAGCCTGGGCACAAGTGCGGGCTGGGCTTAAGGCCTCGGCACAAGTGCGGGCTGGGCTTAAGGCCTGGGCACAAGTGCGGGCTGGGCTTAAGGCCTGGGCACAAGTGCGGGCTGGGCATAAGGCCTGGGCACAAGTGCGGGCTGGGCTTAAGGCCTGGGCACAAGTGCGGGCTGGGCTTAAGGCCTGGGCACAAGTGCGGGCTGGGCTTAAGGCCTGGGCACAAGTGCGGGCTGGGCTTAAGGCCTGGGCACAAGTGCGGGCTGGGCTTAAGGCCTGGGCACAAGTGCGGGCTGGGCTTAAGGCCTGGGCACAAGTGCGGGCTGGGCTTTAGGCCGGGGCACAAGTGCGGGCTAGGCTAAAGGCCGGGGCACAAGTGCGGGCTAGGCTAAAGGCCTGGGCACAAGTGCGGGCTAGGCTTAAGGCCGGGGCACAAGTGCGGGCTAGGCTTAAGGCCGGGGCACAAGTGCGGGCTAGGCTTAAGGCCGGGGCACAAGTGCGGGCTAGGCTTAAGGCCGGGGCACAAGTGCGGGCTAGGCTGAAGGCCGGGGCACAAGTGCGGGCTAGGCTGAAGGCCGGGGCACAAGTGCGGGCTAGGCTTAAGGCCTGGGCACAAGTGCGGGCTAGGCTTAAGGCCGGGGCACAAGTGCGGGCTGGGCTTAAGGCCGCGGCACAAGTGCGGGCTGGGCTTAAGGCCGGGGCACAAGTGCGGGCTGGGCTTAAGGCCGGGGCACAAGTGCGGGCTGGGCTTAAGGCCTGGGCACAAGTGCGGGCTGGGCTTAAGGCCTGGGCACAAGTGCGGGCTGGGCTTAAGGCCTGGGCACAAGTGCGGGCTGGGCTTAAGGCCTGGGCACAAGTGCGGGCTGGGCTTAAAGCCTCGGCACAAGTGCGGGCTGGGCTTAAGGCCTCGGCACAAGTGCGGGCTGGGCTTAAGGCCTGGGCACAAGTGCGGGCTGGGCTTAAGGCCTGGGCACAAGTGCGGGCTGGGCTTAAGGCCTGGGCACAAGTGCGGGCTGGGCTTAAGGCCTGGGCACAAGTGCGGGCTGGGCTTAAGGCCTGGGCACAAGTGCGGGCTGGGCTTAAGGCCTGGGCACAAGTGCGGGCTGGGCTTTAGGCCGGGGCACAAGTGCGGGCTAGGCTAAAGGCCGGGGCACAAGTGCGGGCTAGGCTAAAGGCCTGGGCACAAGTGCGGGCTAGGCTTAAGGCCGGGGCACAAGTGCGGGCTAGGCTTAAGGCCGGGGCACAAGTGCGGGCTAGGCTTAAGGCCGGGGCACAAGTGCGGGCTAGGCTTAAGGCCGGGGCACAAGTGCGGGCTAGGCTTAAGGCCGGGGCACAAGTGCGGGCTAGGCTTAAGGCCGGGGCACAAGTGCGGGCTAGGCTGAAGGCCGGGGCACAAGTGCGGGCTAGGCTGAAGGCCGGGGCACAAGTGCGGGCTAGGCTTAAGGCCGGGGCACAAGTGCGGGCTAGGCTTAAGGCCGGGGGCACAAGTGCGGGCTAGGCATAAGGCCTGGGCACAAGTGCGGGCTAGGCTTAAGGCCGATGCACAAGTGCGGGCTAGGCTTAAGGCCAGGGCACAAGCACGGGCTAGGCCTAAGGCCGGGGCACAAGCGCGGGCTAGGCTTAAGGCCGGGGCACAAGCGCGGGCTAGGCTTAAGGCCGGGGCACAAGCGTGGGCTAGGCTTAAGGCCGATGCACAAGCGCGGGCTAGGCTTAAGGCCGGGGCACAAACGCGGGCTAGGCTTAAGGCCGGGGCACAAGCGCGGGCTAGGCTTAAGGCCTGGGCACAAGTGCGGGCTAGGCTTAAGGCCGGGGCACAAGTGCGGGCTAGGCTTAAGGCCGGGGCACAAGTGCGGGCTAGGTTTAAGGCCTGGGCACAAGTGCGGGCTAGGCTTAAGGCCTGGGCACAAGTGCGGGCTAGGCTTAAGGCCTGGGCACAAGTGCGGGCTAGGCTTAAGGCCTGGGCACACGTGCGGGCTAGGCTTAAGGCCGGGGCACAAGCGCGGGCTAGGCTTAAGGCCGGGGCACAAGCGCGGGCTAGGCCTAAGGCCGGGGCACAAGCGCGGGCTAGGCTTAAGGCCGGGGCACAAGCGCGGGCTAGGCTTAAGGCCGGGGCACAAGCGCGGGCTAGGCTTAAGGCCGATGCACAAGCGCGGGCTAGGCTTAAGGCCGGGGCACAAACGCGGGCTAGGCTTAAGGCCGGGGCACAAGCGCGGGCTAGGCTTAAGGCCTGGGCACAAGTGCGGGCTAGGCTTAAGGCCGGGGCACAAGTGCGGGCTAGGCTTAAGGCCGGGGCACAAGTGCGGGCTAGGCTTAAGGCCGGGGCACAAGTGCGGGCTAGGCTTAAGGCCGGGGCACAAGTGCGGGCTAGGCTTAAGGCCGGGGCACAAGTGCGGGCTAGGCTTAAGGCCGGGGCACAAGTGCGGGCTAGGCTTAAGGCCGGGGCACAAGTGCGGGCTAGGCTTAAGGCCGGGGCACAAGTGCGGGCTAGGCTTAAGGCCGGGGCACAAGTGCGGGCTAGGCTTAAGGCCGGGGCACAAGTGCGGGCTAGGCTTAAGGCCGGGGCACAAGTGCGGGCTAGGCTTAAGGCCGGGGCACAAGTGCAGTGCTGGCTAGGATCAAGGCAGGGGGCACAAGTGCTGGCTAGGCTTAAGGCATGGGCACAAGTGCCAGCTAGGCTTAAGGCCTGGGCACAAGTGCAGGCTAGGCTTAAGGCCTGGGCACAAGTGCAGTGCTGGCTAGGATCAAGGCAAGGGGGCACAAGTGCTGGCTAGGCTTAAGGCATGGGCACAAGTGCTGGCTAGGCTTAAGGCATACAGCTAACTCTTTGCACTCTTTGCATAAAGGGTTAGGCACCCATAGGGGTGAAGAGCTAGCTTTCACCCCTCTACTCTGTACTTGGACATTTAGGACTAGATCCTTTGTTGTACAGTGCGGAGCCTCTCCATAACCCCATGCTCCAAGCGACCAGGCACTTCTTGTCTGTCCTCCGTAAATGGGTAATGCCTTCTTCCCCAATTACAGTCGTGCATGTGCATTCAGACGGGACAAGAGCGAAGAGCATAAAGCTGGCCCTATGTGCATAACCAACATGAAGCTGAAGACAAAAACAAACAAACAAGCATACAAGGGGCTCAAAAGTGCGGGCTGGGCTTAAGGCCTGGGCACAAGTGGGGGCTGGGCTTAAGGCCTGGGCACAAGTGCGGGCTGGGCTTAAGGCCTGGGCACAAGTGCGGGCTGGGCTTAAGGCCTGGGCACAAGTGCGGGCTGGGCTTAAGGCCTGGGCACAAGTGCGGGCTGGGCTTAAGGCCTGGGCACAAGTGCGGGCTGGGCTTAAGGCCTGGGCACAAGTGCGGGCTGGGCTTAAGGCCTGGGCACAAGTGCGGGCTGGGCTTTAGGCCGGGGCACAAGTGCGGGCTAGGCTAAAGGCCGGGGCACAAGTGCGGGCTAGGCTAAAGGCCTGGGCACAAGTGCGGGCTAGGCTTAAGGCCGGGGCACAAGTGCGGGCTAGGCTTAAGGCCGGATCACAAGTGCGGGCTAGGCTTAAGGCCGGGGCACAAGTGCGGGCTTGGCTTAAGGCCGGGGCACAAGTGCGGGCTAGGCTTAAGGCCGGGGCACAAGTGCGGGCTAGGCTTAAGGCCGGGGCACAAGTGCGGGCTAGGCTTAAGGCCGGGGCACAAGTGCGGGCTAGGCTTAAGGCCGGGGCACAAGTGCGGGCTAGGCTTAAGGCCGGGGCACAAGTGCGGGCTAGGCTTAAGGCCGGGGCACAAGTGCGGGCTAGGCTTAAGGCCGGGGCACAAGTGCGGGCTTGGCTTAAGGCCGGGGCACAAGTGCGGGCTGGGCTTAAGGCCGGGAGACAAGTGCGGGCTGGGCTTAAGGCCGCGGCACAAGTGCGGGCTGGGCTTAAGGCCGGGGCACAAGTGCGGGCTGGGCTTAAGGCCGGGGCACAAGTGCGGGCTGGGCTTAAGGCCTGGGCACAAGTGCGGGCTGGGCTTAAGGCCTGGGCACAAGTGCGGGCTGGGCTTAAGGCCTGGGCACAAGTGCGGGCTGGGCTTAAAGCCTGGGCACAAGTGCGGGCTGGGCTTAAGGCCTGAGCACAAGTGCGGGCTGGGCTTAAGGCCTGGGCACAAGTGCGGGCTGGGCTTAAGGCCTGGGCACAAGTGCGGGCTGGGCTTAAGGCCTGGGCACAAGTGCGGGCTGGGCTTAAGGCCTGGGCACAAGTGCGGGCTGGGCTTAAGGCCTGGGCACAAGTGCGGGCTGGGCTTAAGGCCTGGGCACAAGTGCGGGCTGGGCTTAAGGCCTGGGCACAAGTGCGGGCTGGGCTTAAGGCCTGGGCACAAGTGCGGGCTGGGCTTTAGGCCGGGGCACAAGTGCGGGCTAGGCTAAAGGCCGGGGCACAAGTGCGGGCTAGGCTAAAGGCCTGGGCACAAGTGCGGGCTAGGCTTAAGGCCGGGGCACAAGTGCGGGCTAGGCTTAAGGCCGGGGCACAAGTGCGAGCTAGGCTTAAGGCCGGGGCACAAGTGCGGGCTTGGCTTAAGGCCGGGGCACAAGTGCGGGCTAGGCTTAAGGCCGGGGCACAAGTGCGGGCTAGGCTTAAGGCCGGGGCACAAGTGCGGGCTAGGCTTAAGGCCGGGGCACAAGTGCGGGCTAGGCTTAAGGCCGGGGCACAAGTGCGGGCTAGGCTTAAGGCCGGGGCACAAGTGCGGGCTAGGCTTAAGGCCGGGGCACAAGTGCGGGCTAGGCTTAAGGCCGGGGCACAAGTGCGGGCTTGGCTTAAGGCCGGGGCACAAGTGCGGGCTGGGCTTAAGGCCGGGAGACAAGTGCGGGCTGGGCTTAAGGCCGCGGCACAAGTGCGGGCTGGGCTTAAGGCCGGGGCACAAGTGCGGGCTGGGCTTAAGGCCGGGGCACAAGTGCGGGCTGGGCTTAAGGCCTGGGCACAAGTGCGGGCTGGGCTTAAGGCCTGGGCACAAGTGCGGGCTGGGCTTAAGGCCTGGGCACAAGTGCGGGCTGGGCTTAAAGCCTGGGCACAAGTGCGGGCTGGGCTTAAGGCCTCGGCACAAGTGCGGGCTGGGCTTAAGGCCTGGGCACAAGTGCGGGCTGGGCTTAAGGCCTGGGCACAAGTGCGGGCTGGGCTTAAGGCCTGGGCACAAGTGCGGGCTGGGCTTAAGGCCTGGGCACAAGTGCGGGCTGGGCTTAAGGCCTGGGCACAAGTGCGGGCTGGGCTTAAGGCCTGGGCACAAGTGCGGGCTGGGCTTAAGGCCTGGGCACAAGTGCGGGCTGGGCTTAAGGCCTGGGCACAAGTGCGGGCTGGGCTTAAGGCCTGGGCACAAGTGCGGGCTGGGCTTAAGGCCTGGGCACAAGTGCGGGCTGGGCTTAAGGCCTGGGCAAAAGGGCGGGCTGGGCTTAAGGCCTGGGCACAAGTGCGGGCTGGGCTTAAGGCCTGGGCACAAGTGCGGGCTGGGCTTAAGGCCTGGGCACAAGTGCGGGCTGGGCTTAAGGCCTGGGCACAAGTGCGGGCTGGGCTTAAGGCCTGGGCACAAGTGCGGGCTGGGCTTAAGGCCTGGGCACAAGTGCGGGCTGGGCTTTAGGCCGGGGCACAAGTGCGGGCTAGGCTAAAGGCCGGGGCACAAGTGCGGGCTAGGCTAAAGGCCTGGGCACAAGTGCGGGCTAGGCTTAAGGCCGGGGCACAAGTGCGGGCTAGGCTTAAGGCCGGGGCACAAGTGCGGGCTAGGCTTAAGGCCGGGGCACAAGTGCGGGCTAGGCTTAAGGCCGGGGCACAAGTGCGGGCTTGGCTTAAGGCCGGGGCACAAGTGCGGGCTAGGCTTAAGGCCGGGGCACAAGTGCGGGCTAGGCTTAAGGCCGGGGCACAAGTGCGGGCTAGGCTTAAGGCCGGGGCACAAGTGCGGGCTAGGCTTAAGGCCGGGGCACAAGTGCGGGCTAGGCTTAAGGCCGGGGCACAAGTGCGGGCTAGGCTTAAGGCCGGGGCACAAGTGCGGGCTAGGCTTAAGGCCGGGGCACAAGTGCGGGCTAGGCTTAAGGCCGGGGCACAAGTGCGGGCTTGGCTTAAGGCCGGGGCACAAGTGCGGGCTGGGCTTAAGGCCGGGAGACAAGTGCGGGCTGGGCTTAAGGCCGCGGCACAAGTGCGGGCTGGGCTTAAGGCCGGGGCACAAGTGCGGGCTGGGCTTAAGGCCGGGGCACAAGTGCGGGCTGGGCTTAAGGCCTGGGCACAAGTGCGGGCTGGGCTTAAGGCCTGGGCACAAGTGCGGGCTGGGCTTAAGGCCTGGGCACAAGTGCGGGCTGGGCTTAAAGCCTGGGCACAAGTGCGGGCTGGGCTTAAGGCCTCGGCACAAGTGCGGGCTGGGCTTAAGGCCTGGGCACAAGTGCGGGCTGGGCTTAAGGCCTGGGCACAAGTGCGGGCTGGGCATAAGGCCTGGGCACAAGTGCGGGCTGGGCTTAAGGCCTGGGCACAAGTGCGGGCTGGGCTTAAGGCCTGGGCACAAGTGCGGGCTGGGCTTAAGGCCTGGGCACAAGTGCGGGCTGGGCTTAAGGCCTGGGCACAAGTGCGGGCTGGGCTTAAGGCCTGGGCACAAGTGCGGGCTGGGCTTAAGGCCTGGGCACAAGTGCGGGCTGGGCTTTAGGCCGGGGCACAAGTGCGGGCTAGGCTAAAGGCCGGGGCACAAGTGCGGGCTAGGCTAAAGGCCTGGGCACAAGTGCGGGCTAGGCTTAAGGCCGGGGCACAAGTGCGGGCTAGGCTTAAGGCCGGGGCACAAGTGCGGGCTAGGCTTAAGGCCGGGGCACAAGTGCGGGCTAGGCTTAAGGCCGGGGCACAAGTGCGGGCTAGGCTGAAGGCCGGGGCACAAGTGCGGGCTAGGCTGAAGGCCGGGGCACAAGTGCGGGCTAGGCTTAAGGCCTGGGCACAAGTGCGGGCTAGGCTTAAGGCCTGGGCACAAGTGCGGGCTAGGCTTAAGGCCTGGGCACAAGTGCGGGCTACGCTTAAGGCCGGGGGCACAAGTGCGGGCTAGGCTTAAGGCCGGGGGCACAAGTGCGGGCTAGGCATAAGGCCTGGGCACAAGTGCGGGCTAGGCTTAAGGCCGATGCACAAGTGCGGGCTAGGCTTAAGGCCGGGGCACAAGTGCGGGCTAGGTTTAAGGCCTGGGCACAAGTGCGGGCTAGGCTTAAGGCCTGGGCACAAGTGCGGGCTAGGCTTAAGGCCTGAGCACAAGTGCGGGCTAGGCTTAAGGCCGGGGCACAAGTGCGGGCTAGGCTTAAGGCCTGGGCACAAGTGCGGGCTACGCTTAAGGCCGGGGGCACAAGTGCGGGCTAGGCTTAAGGCCGGGGGCACAAGTGCGGGCTAGGCATAAGGCCTGGGCACAAGTGCGGGCTAGGCTTAAGGCCGATGCACAAGTGCGGGCTAGGCTTAAGGCCGGGGCACAAGTGCGGGCTAGGTTTAAGGCCTGGGCACAAGTGCGGGCTAGGCTTAAGGCCTGGGCACAAGTGCGGGCTAGGCTTAAGGCCTGAGCACAAGTGCGGGCTAGGCTTAAGGCCGGGGCACAAGTGCGGGCTGGGCTTAAGGTCGGGGCACAAGTGCGGGCTGGGCTTAAGGTCGGGGCACAAGTGCGGGCTGGGCTTAAGGTCGGGGCACAAGTGCGGGCTAGGCTTAAGGCCGGGGCACAAGTGCGGGCTAGGCTTAAGGCCGGGGCACAAGTGCGGGCTAGGCTTAAGGCCGGGGCACAAGTGCGGGCTAGGCTTAAGGCCGGGGCACAAGTGCGGGCTAGGCTTAAGGCCGGGGCACAAGTGCGGGCTAGGCTTAAGGCCGGGGCACAAGTGCGGGCTAGGCTTAAGGCCGGGGCACAAGTGCGGGCTAGGCTTAAGGCCGGGGCACAAGTGCAGTGCTGGCTAGGATCAAGGCAGGGGGCACAAGTGCTGGCTAGGCTTAAGGCATGGGCACAAGTGCCAGCTAGGCTTAAGGCCTGGGCACAAGTGCAGGCTAGGCTTAAGGCCTGGGCACAAGTGCAGTGCTGGCTAGGATCAAGGCAAGGGGGCACAAGTGCTGGCTAGGCTTAAGGCATGGGCACAAGTGCTGGCTAGGCTTAAGGCATACAGCTAACTCTTTGCACTCTTTGCATAAAGGGTTAGGCACCCATAGGGGTGAAGAGCTAGCTTTCACCCCTCTACTCTGTACTTGGACATTTAGGACTAGATCCTTTGTTGTACAGTGCGGAGCCTCTCCATAACCCCATGCTCCAAGCGACCAGGCACTTCTTGTCTGTCCTCCGTAAATGGGTAATGCCTTCTTCCCCAATTACAGTCGTGCATGTGCATTCAGACGGGACAAGAGCGAAGAGCATAAAGCTGGCCCTATGTGCATAACCAACATGAAGCTGAAGACAAAAACAAACAAACAAGCATACAAGGGGCTCAAAAGTGCGGGCTGGGCTTAAGGCCTGGGCACAAGTGGGGGCTGGGCTTAAGGCCTGGGCACAAGTGCGGGCTGGGCTTAAGGCCTGGGCACAAGTGCGGGCTGGGCTTAAGGCCTGGGCACAAGTGCGGGCTGGGCTTAAGGCCTGGGCACAAGTGCGGGCTGGGCTTAAGGCCTGGGCACAAGTGCGGGCTGGGCTTAAGGCCTGGGCACAAGTGCGGGCTGGGCTTAAGGCCTGGGCACAAGTGCGGGCTGGGCTTAAGGCCTGGGCACAAGTGCGGGCTGGGCTTAAGGCCTGGGCACAAGTGCGGGCTGGGCTTAAGGCCTGGGCACAAGTGCGGGCTGGGCTTTAGGCCGGGGCACAAGTGCGGGCTAGGCTAAAGGCCGGGGCACAAGTGCGGGCTAGGCTAAAGGCCTGGGCACAAGTGCGGGCTAGGCTTAAGGCCGGGGCACAAGTGCGGGCTAGGCTTAAGGCCGGGGCACAAGTGCGGGCTAGGCTTAAGGCCGGGGCACAAGTGCGGGCTAGGCTTAAGGCCGGGGCACAAGTGCGGGCTAGGCTTAAGGCCGGGGCACAAGTGCGGGCTAGGCTTAAGGCCGGGGCACAAGTGCGGGCTAGGCTTTAGGCCGGGGCACAAGTGCGGGCTAGGCTTAAGGCCGGGGCACAAGTGCGGGCTAGGCTTAAGGCCGGGGCACAAGTGCGGGCTAGGCTTAAGGCCGGGGCACAAGTGCGGGCTAGGCTTAAGGCCGGGGCACAAGTGCGGGCTAGGCTTAAGGCCGGGGCACAAGTGCGGGCTAGGCTTAAGGCCGGGGCACAAGTGCGGGCTAGGCTTAAGGCCGGGGCACAAGTGCGTGCTAGGCTTAAGGCCGGGGCACAAGTGCGGGCTTGGCTTAAGGCCGGGGCACAAGTGCGGGCTAGGCTTAAGGCCGGGAGACAAGTGCGGGCTAGGCTTAAGGCCGGGGCACAAGTGCGGGCTGGGCTTAAGGCCGCGGCACAAGTGCGGGCTGGGCTTAAGGCCGGGGCACAAGTGCGGGCTGGGCTTAAGGCCGGGGCACAAGTGCGGGCTGGGCTTAAGGCCTGGGCACAAGTGCGGGCTGGGCTTAAGGCCTGGGCACAAGTGCGGGCTGGGCTTAAGGCCGGGGCACAAGTGCGGGCTAGGCTTAAGGCCGGGGCACAAGTGCGGGCTAGGCTTAAGGCCGGGGCACAAGTGCGGGCTAGGCTTAAGGCCGGGGCACAAGTGCGGGCTAGGCTTAAGGCCGGGGCACAAGTGCGGGCTAGGCTTAAGGCCGGGGCACAAGTGCGGGCTGGGCTTAAGGCCTGGGCACAAGTGCGGGCTGGGCTTTAGGCCGGGGCACAAGTGCGGGCTGGGCTTAAGGCCTGGGCACAAGTGCGGGCTGGGCTTTAGGCCGGGGCACAAGTGCGGGCTGGGCTTAAGGCCTGGGCACAAGTGCGGGCTGGGCTTAAGGCCTGGGCACAAGTGCGGGCTGGGCTTTAGGCCGGGGCACAAGTGCGGGCTAGGCTAAAGGCCGGGGCACAAGTGCGGGCTAGGCTAAAGGCCTGGGCACAAGTGCGGGCTAGGCTTAAGGCCGGGGCACAAGTGCGGGCTAGGCTTAAGGCCGGGGCACAAGTGCGGGCTAGGCTTAAGGCCGGGGCACAAGTGCGGGCTAGGCTTAAGGCCGGGGCACAAGTGCGGGCTAGGCTTAAGGCCGGGGCACAAGTGCGGGCTAGGCTTAAGGCCAGGGCACAAGTGCGGGCTAGGCTTAAGGCCGGGGCACAAGTGCGGGCTAGGCTTAAGGCCGGGGCACAAGTGCGGGCTAGGCTTAAGGCCGGGGCACAAGTGCGGGCTAGGCTTAAGGCCGGGGCACAAGTGCGGGCTAGGCTTAAGGCCGGGGCACAAGTGCGGGCTAGGCTTAAGGCCGGGGCACAAGTGCGGGCTAGGCTTAAGGCCGGGGCACAAGTGCAGTGCTGGCTAGGATCAAGGCAGGGGGCACAAGTGCTGGCTAGGCTTAAGGCATGGGCACAAGTGCCAGCTAGGCTTAAGGCCTGGGCACAAGTGCAGGCTAGGCTTAAGGCCTGGGCACAAGTGCAGTGCTGGCTAGGATCAAGGCAAGGGGGCACAAGTGCTGGCTAGGCTTAAGGCATGGGCACAAGTGCTGGCTAGGCTTAAGGCATACAGCTAACTCTTTGCACTCTTTGCATAAAGGGTTAGGCACCCATAGGGGTGAAGAGCTAGCTTTCACCCCTCTACTCTGTACTTGGACATTTAGGACTAGATCCTTTGTTGTACAGTGCGGAGCCTCTCCATAACCCCATGCTCCAAGCGACCAGGCACTTCTTGTCTGTCCTCCGTAAATGGGTAATGCCTTCTTCCCCAATTACAGTCGTGCATGTGCATTCAGACGGGACAAGAGCGAAGAGCATAAAGCTGGCCCTATGTGCATAACCAACATGAAGCTGAAGACAAAAACAAACAAACAAGCATACAAGGGGCTCAAAAGTGCGGGCTGGGCTTAAGGCCTGGGCACAAGTGGGGGCTGGGCTTAAGGCCTGGGCACAAGTGCGGGCTGGGCTTAAGGCCTGGGCACAAGTGCGGGCTGGGCTTAAGGCCTGGGCACAAGTGCGGGCTGGGCTTAAGGCCTGGGCACAAGTGCGGGCTGGGCTTAAGGCCTGGGCACAAGTGCGGGCTGGGCTTAAGGCCTGGGCAAAAGGGCGGGCTGGGCTTAAGGCCTCGGCACAAGTGCGGGCTGGGCTTAAGGCCTGGGCACAAGTGCGGGCTGGGCTTAAGGCCTGGGCACAAGTGCGGGCTGGGCTTAAGGCCTGGGCACAAGTGCGGGCTGGGCTTAAGGCCTGGGCACAAGTGCGGGCTGGGCTTAAGGCCTGGGCACAAGTGCGGGCTGGGCTTTAGGCCGGGGCACAAGTGCGGGCTAGGCTAAAGGCCGGGGCACAAGTGCGGGCTAGGCTAAAGGCCTGGGCACAAGTGCGGGCTAGGCTTAAGGCCGGGGCACAAGTGCGGGCTAGGCTTAAGGCCGGGGCACAAGTGCGGGCTAGGCTTAAGGCCGGGGCACAAGTGCGGGCTAGGCTTAAGGCCGGGGCACAAGTGCGGGCTAGGCTTAAGGCCGGGGCACAAGTGCGGGCTAGGCTTAAGGCCGGGGCACAAGTGCGGGCTAGGCTTAAGGCCGGGGCACAAGTGCGGGCTAGGCTTAAGGCCGGGGCACAAGTGCGGGCTAGGCTTAAGGCCGGGGCACAAGTGCGGGCTAGGCTTAAGGCCGGGGCACAAGTGCGGGCTAGGCTTAAGGCCGGGGCACAAGTGCGGGCTAGGCTTAAGGCCGGGGCACAAGTGCGGCCTTGGCTTAAGGCCGGGGCACAAGTGCGGGCTAGGCTTAAGGCCGGGAGACAAGTGCGGGCTAGGCTTAAGGCCGGGGCACAAGTGCGGGCTGGGCTTAAGGCCGCGGCACAAGTGCGGGCTGGGCTTAAGGCCGGGGCACAAGTGCGGGCTGGGCTTAAGGCCGGGGCACAAGTGCGGGCTGGGCTTAAGGCCTGGGCACAAGTGCGGGCTGGGCTTAAGGCCTGGGCACAAGTGCGGGCTGGGCTTAAGGCCTGGGCACAAGTGCGGGCTGGGCTTAAGGCCTGGGCACAAGTGCGGGCTGGGCTTAAAGCCTCGGCACAAGTGCGGGCTGGGCTTAAGGCCTCGGCACAAGTGCGGGCTGGGCTTAAGGCCTGGGCACAAGTGCGGGCTGGGCTTAAGGCCTGGGCACAAGTGCGGGCTGGGCTTAAGGCCTGGGCACAAGTGCGGGCTGGGCTTAAGGCCTGGGCACAAGTGCGGGCTGGGCTTAAGGCCTGGGCACAAGTGCGGGCTGGGCTTAAGGCCTGGGCACAAGTGCGGGCTGGGCTTTAGGCCGGGGCACAAGTGCGGGCTAGGCTAAAGGCCTGGGCACAAGTGCGGGCTAGGCTTAAGGCCGGGGCACAAGTGCGGGCTAGGCTTAAGGCCGGGGCACAAGTGCGGGCTAGGCTTAAGGCCGGGGCACAAGTGCGGGCTAGGCTTAAGGCCTGGGCACAAGTGCGGGCTAGGCTTATGGCCGGGGCACAAGTGCGGGCTAGGCTTAAGGCCTGGCCACAAGTGCGGGCTAGGCTTAAGGCCGGGGCACAAGTGCGGGCTAGGCTTAAGGCCGGGGCACAAGTGCGGGCTAGGCTTAAGGCCGGGGCACAAGTGCGGGCTAGGCTTAAGGCCGGGGCACAAGTGCGGGCTAGGCTTAAGGCCGGGGCACAAGTGCGGGCTAGGCTTAAGGCCGGGGCACAAGTGCGGGCTTGGCTTAAGGCCGGGGCACAAGTGCGGGCTAGGCTTAAGGCCGGGAGACAAGTGCGGGCTAGGCTTAAGGCCGGGGCACAAGTGCGGGCTGGGCTTAAGGCCGCGGCACAAGTGCGGGCTGGGCTTAAGGCCGGGGCACAAGTGCGGGCTGGGCTTAAGGCCGGGGCACAAGTGCGGGCTGGGCTTAAGGCCTGGGCACAAGTGCGGGCTGGGCTTAAGGCCTGGGCACAAGTGCGGGCTGGGCTTAAGGCCGGGGCACAAGTGCGGGCTAGGCTTAAGGCCGGGGCACAAGTGCGGGCTAGGCTTAAGGCCGGGGCACAAGTGCGGGCTAGGCTTAAGGCCGGGGCACAAGTGCGGGCTAGGCTTAAGGCCGGGGCACAAGTGCGGGCTAGGCTTAAGGCCGGGGCACAAGTGCGGGCTGGGCTTAAGGCCGGGGCACAAGTGCGGGCTGGGCTTAAGGCCTGGGCACAAGTGCGGGCTGGGCTTAAGGCCTGGGCACAAGTGCGGGCTGGGCTTAAGGCCTGGGCACAAGTGCGGGCTGGGCTTTAGGCCGGGGCACAAGTGCGGGCTAGGCTAAAGGCCGGGGCACAAGTGCGGGCTAGGCTAAAGGCCTGGGCACAGGTGCGGGCTAGGCTTAAGGCCGGGGCACAAGTGCGGGCTAGGCTTAAGGCCGGGGCACAAGTGCGGGCTAGGCTTAAGGCCGGGGCACAAGTGCAGGCTAGGCTTAAGGCCGGGGCACAAGTGCGGGCTAGGCTTAAGGCCGGGGCACAAGTGCGGGCTAGGCTGAAGGCCGGGGCACAAGTGCGGGCTAGGCTGAAGGCCGGGGCACAAGTGCGGGCTAGGCTTAAGGCCGGGGCACAAGTGCGGGCTAGGCTTAAGGCCGGGGGCACAAGTGCGGGCTAGGCATAAGGCCTGGGCACAAGTGCGGGCTAGGCATAAGGCCGATGCACAAGTGCGGGCTAGGCTTAAGGCCAGGGCACAAGTGCGGGCTAGGTTTAAGGCCTGGGCACAAGTGCGGGCTAGGCTTAAGGCCTGGGCACAAGTGCGGGCTAGGCTTAAGGCCTGGGCACAAGTGCGGGCTAGGCTTAAGGCCTGGGCACAAGCGCGGGCTAGGCTTAAGGCCGGGGCACAAGCGCGGGCTAGGCCTAAGGCCGGGGCACAAGCGCGGGCTAGGCTTAAGGCCGGGGCACAAGCGCGGGCTAGGCTTAAGGCCGGGGCACAAGCGCGGGCTAGGCTTAAGGCCGATGCACAAGCGCGGGCTAGGCTTAAGGCCGGGGCACAAACGCGGGCTAGGCTTAAGGCCGGGGCACAAGCGCGGGCTAGGCTTAAGGCCTGGGCACAAGTGCGGGCTAGGCTTAAGGCCGGGGCACAAGTGCGGGCTAGGCTTAAGGCCTGGGCACAAGTGCGGGCTAGGCTTAAGGCCGGGGCACTAGTGCGGGCTAGGCTTAAGGCCTGGGCACAAGTGCGGGCTAGGCTTAAGGCCTGGGCACAATTGCGGGTTAGGCTTAAGGCCTGGGCACAAGTGCGGGCTACGCTTAAGGCCGGGGGCACAAGTGCGGGCTAGGCTTAAGGCCGGGGGCACAAGTGCGGGCTAGGCATAAGGCCTGGGCACAAGTGCGGGCTAGGCTTAAGGCCGATGCACAAGTGCGGGCTAGGCTTAAGGCCGGGGCACAAGTGCGGGCTAGGTTTAAGGCCTGGGCACAAGTGCGGGCTAGGCTTAAGGCCTGGGCACAAGTGCGGGCTAGGCTTAAGGCCTGAGCACAAGTGCGGGCTAGGCTTAAGGCCGGGGCACAAGTGCGGGCTGGGCTTAAGGTCGGGGCACAAGTGCGGGCTGGGCTTAAGGTCGGGGCACAAGTGCGGGCTAGGCTTAAGGCCGGGGCACAAGTGCGGGCTAGGCTTAAGGCCGGGGCACAAGTGCGGGCTAGGCTTAAGGCCGGGGCACAAGTGCGGGCTAGGCTTAAGGCCGGGGCACAAGTGCGGGCTAGGCTTAAGGCCGGGGCACAAGTGCGGGCTAGGCTTAAGGCCGGGGCACAAGTGCGGGCTAGGCTTAAGGCCGGGGCACAAGTGCGGGCTAGGCTTAAGGCCGGGGCACAAGTGCGGGCTAGGCTTAAGGCCGGGGCACAAGTGCGGGCTAGGCTTAAGGCCGGGGCACAAGTGCGGGCTAGGCTTAAGGCCGGGGCACAAGTGCGGGCTAGGCTTAAGGCCGGGGCACAAGTGCGGGCTAGGCTTAAGGCCGGGGCACAAGTGCGGGCTAGGCTTAAGGCCGGGGCACAAGTGCGGGCTAGGCTTAAGGCCGGGGCACAAGTGCGGGCTAGGCTTAAGGCCGGGGCACAAGTGCGGGCTAGGCTTAAGGCCGGGGCACAAGTGCAGTGCTGGCTAGGATCAAGGCAGGGGGCACAAGTGCTGGCTAGGCTTAAGGCATGGGCACAAGTGCCAGCTAGGCTTAAGGCCTGGGCACAAGTGCAGGCTAGGCTTAAGGCCTGGGCACAAGTGCAGTGCTGGCTAGGATCAAGGCAAGGGGGCACAAGTGCTGGCTAGGCTTAAGGCATGGGCACAAGTGCTGGCTAGGCTTAAGGCATACAGCTAACTCTTTGCACTCTTTGCATAAAGGGTTAGGCACCCATAGGGGTGAAGAGCTAGCTTTCACCCCTCTACTCTGTACTTGGACATTTAGGACTAGATCCTTTGTTGTACAGTGCGGAGCCTCTCCATAACCCCATGCTCCAAGCGACCAGGCACTTCTTGTCTGTCCTCCGTAAATGGGTAATGCCTTCTTCCCCAATTACAGTCGTGCATGTGCATTCAGACGGGACAAGAGCGAAGAGCATAAAGCTGGCCCTATGTGCATAACCAACATGAAGCTGAAGACAAAAACAAACAAACAAGCATACAAGGGGCTCAAAAGTGCGGGCTGGGCTTAAGGCCTGGGCACAAGTGGGGGCTGGGCTTAAGGCCTGGGCACAAGTGCGGGCTGGGCTTAAGGCCTGGGCACAAGTGCGGGCTGGGCTTAAGGCCTGGGCACAAGTGCGGGCTGGGCTTAAGGCCTGGGCACAAGTGCGGGCTGGGCTTAAGGCCTGGGCACAAGTGCGGGCTGGGCTTAAGGCCTGGGCACAAGTGCGGGCTGGGCTTAAGGCCTGGGCACAAGTGCGGGCTGGGCTTAAGGCCTGGGCACAAGTGCGGGCTGGGCTTAAGGCCTGGGCACAAGTGCGGGCTGGGCTTAAGGCCTGGGCACAAGTGCGGGCTGGGCTTAAGGCCTGGGCACAAGTGCGGGCTGGGCTTAAGGCCTGGGCACAAGTGCGGGCTGGGCTTTAGGCCGGGGCACAAGTGCGGGCTAGGCTAAAGGCCGGGGCACAAGTGCGGGCTAGGCTAAAGGCCTGGGCACAAGTGCGGGCTAGGCTTAAGGCCGGGGCACAAGTGCGGGCTAGGCTTAAGGCCGGGGCACAAGTGCGGGCTAGGCTTAAGGCCGGGGCACAAGTGCGGGCTAGGCTTAAGGCCGGGGCACAAGTGCGGGCTAGGCTTAAGGCCGGGGCACAAGTGCGGGCTAGGCTTAAGGCCGGGGCACAAGTGCGGGCTAGGCTTAAGGCCGGGGCACAAGTGCGGGCTAGGCTTAAGGCCGGGGCACAAGTGCGGGCTAGGCTTAAGGCCGGGGCACAAGTGCGGGCTAGGCTTAAGGCCGGGGCACAAGTGCGGGCTAGGCTTAAGGCCGGGGCACAAGTGCGGGCTAGGCTTAAGGCCGGGGCACAAGTGCGGGCTAGGCTTAAGGCCGGGGCACAAGTGCGGGCTAGGCTTAAGGCCGGGGCACAAGTGCGTGCTAGGCTTAAGGCCGGGGCACAAGTGCGGGCTTGGCTTAAGGCCGGGGCACAAGTGCGGGCTAGGCTTAAGGCCGGGAGACAAGTGCGGGCTAGGCTTAAGGCCGGGGCACAAGTGCGGGCTGGGCTTAAGGCCGCGGCACAAGTGCGGGCTGGGCTTAAGGCCGGGGCACAAGTGCGGGCTGGGCTTAAGGCCGGGGCACAAGTGCGGGCTGGGCTTAAGGCCGGGGCACAAGTGCGGGCTGGGCTTAAGGCCTGGGCACAAGTGCGGGCTGGGCTTAAGGCCTGGGCACAAGTGCGGGCTGGGCTTAAGGCCGGGGCACAAGTGCGGGCTAGGCTTAAGGCCGGGGCACAAGTGCGGGCTAGGCTTAAGGCCGGGGCACAAGTGCGGGCTAGGCTTAAGGCCGGGGCACAAGTGCGGGCTAGGCTTAAGGCCGGGGCACAAGTGCGGGCTAGGCTTAAGGCCGGGGCACAAGTGCGGGCTAGGCTTAAGGCCGGGGCACAAGTGCGGGCTGGGCTTAAGGCCTGGGCACAAGTGCGGGCTGGGCTTAAGGCCTGGGCACAAGTGCGGGCTGGGCTTTAGGCCGGGGCACAAGTGCGGGCTAGGCTAAAGGCCGGGGCACAAGTGCGGGCTAGGCTAAAGGCCTGGGCACAAGTGCGGGCTAGGCTTAAGGCCGGGGCACAAGTGCGGGCTAGGCTTAAGGCCGGGGCACAAGTGCGGGCTAGGCTTAAGGCCGGGGCACAAGTGCGGGCTAGGCTTAAGGCCGGGGCACAAGTGCGGGCTAGGCTTAAGGCCGGGGCACAAGTGCGGGCTAGGCTTAAGGCCAGGGCACAAGTGAGGGCTAGGCTTAAGGCCGGGGCACAAGTGCGGGCTAGGCTTAAGGCCGGGGCACAAGTGCGGGCTAGGCTTAAGGCCGGGGCACAAGTGCGGGCTAGGCTTAAGGCCGGGGCACAAGTGCGGGCTAGGCTTAAGGCCGGGGCACAAGTGCGGGCTAGGCTTAAGGCCGGGGCACAAGTGCAGTGCTGGCTAGGATCAAGGCAGGGGGCACAAGTGCTGGCTAGGCTTAAGGCATGGGCACAAGTGCCAGCTAGGCTTAAGGCCTGGGCACAAGTGCAGGCTAGGCTTAAGGCCTGGGCACAAGTGCAGTGCTGGCTAGGATCAAGGCAAGGGGGCACAAGTGCTGGCTAGGCTTAAGGCATGGGCACAAGTGCTGGCTAGGCTTAAGGCATACAGCTAACTCTTTGCACTCTTTGCATAAAGGGTTAGGCACCCATAGGGGTGAAGAGCTAGCTTTCACCCCTCTACTCTGTACTTGGACATTTAGGACTAGATCCTTTGTTGTACAGTGCGGAGCCTCTCCATAACCCCATGCTCCAAGCGACCAGGCACTTCTTGTCTGTCCTCCGTAAATGGGTAATGCCTTCTTCCCCAATTACAGTCGTGCATGTGCATTCAGACGGGACAAGAGCGAAGAGCATAAAGCTGGCCCTATGTGCATAACCAACATGAAGCTGAAGACAAAAACAAACAAACAAGCATACAAGGGGCTCAAAAGTGCGGGCTGGGCTTAAGGCCTGGGCACAAGTGGGGGCTGGGCTTAAGGCCTGGGCACAAGTGCGGGCTGGGCTTAAGGCCTGGGCACAAGTGCGGGCTGGGCTTAAGGCCTGGGCACAAGTGCGGGCTGGGCTTAAGGCCTGGGCACAAGTGCGGGCTGGGCTTAAGGCCTGGGCACAAGTGCGGGCTGGGCTTAAGGCCTGGGCAAAAGGGCGGGCTGGGCTTAAGGCCTCGGCACAAGTGCGGGCTGGGCTTAAGGCCTGGGCACAAGTGCGGGCTGGGCTTAAGGCCTGGGCACAAGTGCGGGCTGGGCTTAAGGCCTGGGCACAAGTGCGGGCTGGGCTTAAGGCCTGGGCACAAGTGCGGGCTGGGCTTAAGGCCTGGGCACAAGTGCGGGCTGGGCTTTAGGCCGGGGCACAAGTGCGGGCTAGGCTAAAGGCCGGGGCACAAGTGCGGGCTAGGCTAAAGGCCTGGGCACAAGTGCGGGCTAGGCTTAAGGCCGGGGCACAAGTGCGGGCTAGGCTTAAGGCCGGGGCACAAGTGCGGGCTAGGCTTAAGGCCGGGGCACAAGTGCGGGCTAGGCTTAAGGCCGGGGCACAAGTGCGGGCTAGGCTTAAGGCCGGGGCACAAGTGCGGGCTAGGCTTAAGGCCGGGGCACAAGTGCGGGCTAGGCTTAAGGCCGGGGCACAAGTGCGGGCTAGGCTTAAGGCCGGGGCACAAGTGCGGGCTAGGCTTAAGGCCGGGGCACAAGTGCGGGCTAGGCTTAAGGCCGGGGCACAAGTGCGGGCTAGGCTTAAGGCCGGGGCACAAGTGCGGGCTAGGCTTAAGGCCGGGGCACAAGTGCGGCCTTGGCTTAAGGCCGGGGCACAAGTGCGGGCTAGGCTTAAGGCCGGGAGACAAGTGCGGGCTAGGCTTAAGGCCGGGGCACAAGTGCGGGCTGGGCTTAAGGCCGCGGCACAAGTGCGGGCTGGGCTTAAGGCCGGGGCACAAGTGCGGGCTGGGCTTAAGGCCGGGGCACAAGTGCGGGCTGGGCTTAAGGCCTGGGCACAAGTGCGGGCTGGGCTTAAGGCCTGGGCACAAGTGCGGGCTGGGCTTAAGGCCTGGGCACAAGTGCGGGCTGGGCTTAAGGCCTGGGCACAAGTGCGGGCTGGGCTTAAAGCCTCGGCACAAGTGCGGGCTGGGCTTAAGGCCTCGGCACAAGTGCGGGCTGGGCTTAAGGCCTGGGCACAAGTGCGGGCTGGGCTTAAGGCCTGGGCACAAGTGCGGGCTGGGCTTAAGGCCTGGGCACAAGTGCGGGCTGGGCTTAAGGCCTGGGCACAAGTGCGGGCTGGGCTTAAGGCCTGGGCACAAGTGCGGGCTGGGCTTAAGGCCTGGGCACAAGTGCGGGCTGGGCTTTAGGCCGGGGCACAAGTGCGGGCTAGGCTAAAGGCCTGGGCACAAGTGCGGGCTAGGCTTAAGGCCGGGGCACAAGTGCGGGCTAGGCTTAAGGCCGGGGCACAAGTGCGGGCTAGGCTTAAGGCCGGGGCACAAGTGCGGGCTAGGCTTAAGGCCTGGGCACAAGTGCGGGCTAGGCTTATGGCCGGGGCACAAGTGCGGGCTAGGCTTAAGGCCTGGCCACAAGTGCGGGCTAGGCTTAAGGCCGGGGCACAAGTGCGGGCTAGGCTTAAGGCCGGGGCACAAGTGCGGGCTAGGCTTAAGGCCGGGGCACAAGTGCGGGCTAGGCTTAAGGCCGGGGCACAAGTGCGGGCTAGGCTTAAGGCCGGGGCACAAGTGCGGGCTAGGCTTAAGGCCGGGGCACAAGTGCGGGCTTGGCTTAAGGCCGGGGCACAAGTGCGGGCTAGGCTTAAGGCCGGGAGACAAGTGCGGGCTAGGCTTAAGGCCGGGGCACAAGTGCGGGCTGGGCTTAAGGCCGCGGCACAAGTGCGGGCTGGGCTTAAGGCCGGGGCACAAGTGCGGGCTAGGCTTAAGGCCGGGGCACAAGTGCGGGCTGGGCTTAAGGCCGCGGCACAAGTGCGGGCTGGGCTTAAGGCCGGGGCACAAGTGCGGGCTGGGCTTAAGGCCGGGGCACAAGTGCGGGCTGGGCTTAAGGCCTGGGCACAAGTGCGGGCTGGGCTTAAGGCCTGGGCACAAGTGCGGGCTGGGCTTAAGGCCTGGGCACAAGTGCGGGCTGGGCTTAAGGCCTGGGCACAAGTGCGGGCTGGGCTTAAAGCCTCGGCACAAGTGCGGGCTGGGCTTAAGGCCTCGGCACAAGTGCGGGCTGGGCTTAAGGCCTGGGCACAAGTGCGGGCTGGGCTTAAGGCCTGGGCACAAGTGCGGGCTGGGCTTAAGGCCTGGGCACAAGTGCGGGCTGGGCTTAAGGCCTGGGCACAAGTGCGGGCTGGGCTTAAGGCCTGGGCACAAGTGCGGGCTGGGCTTAAGGCCTGGGCACAAGTGCGGGCTGGGCTTTAGGCCGGTGCACAAGTGCGGGCTAGGCTAAAGGCCTGGGCACAAGTGCGGGCTAGGCTTAAGGCCGGGGCACAAGTGCGGGCTAGGCTTAAGGCCGGGGCACAAGTGCGGGCTAGGCTTAAGGCCGGGGCACAAGTGCGGGCTAGGCTTAAGGCCTGGGCACAAGTGCGGGCTAGGCTTATGGCCGGGGCACAAGTGCGGGCTAGGCTTAAGGCCTGGCCACAAGTGCGGGCTAGGCTTAAGGCCGGGGCACAAGTGCGGGCTAGGCTTAAGGCCGGGGCACAAGTGCGGGCTAGGCTTAAGGCCGGGGCACAAGTGCGGGCTAGGCTTAAGGCCGGGGCACAAGTGCGGGCTAGGCTTAAGGCCGGGGCACAAGTGCGGGCTAGGCTTAAGGCCGGGGCACAAGTGCGGGCTAGGCTTAAGGCCGGGGCACAAGTGCGGGCTTGGCTTAAGGCCGGGGCACAAGTGCGGGCTAGGCTTAAGGCCGGGAGACAAGTGCGGGCTAGGCTTAAGGCCGGGGCACAAGTGCGGGCTGGGCTTAAGGCCGCGGCACAAGTGCGGGCTGGGCTTAAGGCCGGGGCACAAGTGCGGGCTGGGCTTAAGGCCGGGGCACAAGTGCGGGCTGGGCTTAAGGCCGGGGCACAAGTGCGGGCTAGGCTTAAGGCCGGGGCACAAGTGCGGGCTAGGCTTAAGGCCGGGGCACAAGTGCGGGCTAGGCTTAAGGCCTGGGCACAAGTGCGGGCTAGGCTTAAGGCCGGGGCACAAGTGCGGGCTAGGCTTAAGGCCGGGGCACAAGTGCGGGCTAGGCTTAATCCCGGGGCACAAGTGCGGGCTAGGCTTAAGGCCTGGGCACAAGTGCGGGCTAGGCTTAAGGCCTGGGCACAAGTGCGGGCTAGGCTTAAGGCCTGGGCACAAGTGCGGGCTAGGCTTAAGGCCGATGCACAAGTGCGGGCTAGGCTTAAGGCCGGGGCACAAGTGCGGGCTAGGTTTAAGGCCTGGGCACAAGTGCGGGCTAGGCTTAAGGCCTGGGCACAAGTGCGGGCTAGGCTTAAGGCCTGGGCACAAGTGCGGGCTAGGCTTAAGGCCTGAGCACAAGTGCGGGCTAGGCTTAAGGCCGGGGCACAAGTGCGGGCTAGGCCTAAGGCCGGGGCACAAGTGCGGGCTAGGCTTAAGGCCTGGGCACAAGTGCGGGCTAGGCTTAAGGCCGGGGGCACAAGTGCGGGCTAGGCTTAAGGCCGGGGGCACAAGTGCGGGCTAGGCATAAGGCCTGGGCACAAGTGCGGGCTAGGCTTAAGGCCGATGCACAAGTGCGGGCTAGGCTTAAGGCCGGGGCACAAGTGCGGGCTAGGTTTAAGGCCTGGGCACAAGTGCGGGCTAGGCTTAAGGCCTGGGCACAAGTGCGGGCTAGGCTTAAGGCCTGAGCACAAGTGCGGGCTAGGCTTAAGGCCGGGGCACAAGTGCGGGCTGGGCTTAAGGTCGGGGCACAAGTGCGGGCTGGGCTTAAGGTCGGGGCACAAGTGCGGGCTGGGCTTAAGGTCGGGGCACAAGTGCGGGCTAGGCTTAAGGCCGGGGCACAAGTGCGGGCTAGGCTTAAGGCCGGGGCACAAGTGCGGGCTAGGCTTAAGGCCGGGGCACAAGTGCGGGCTAGGCTTAAGGCCGGGGCACAAGTGCGGGCTAGGCTTAAGGCCGGGGCACAAGTGCGGGCTAGGCTTAAGGCCGGGGCACAAGTGCGGGCTAGGCTTAAGGCCGGGGCACAAGTGCGGGCTAGGCTTAAGGCCAGGGCACAAGTGCGGGCTAGGCTTAAGGCCGGGGCACAAGTGCGGGCTAGGCTTAAGGCCGGGGCACAAGTGCGGGCTAGGCTTAAGGCCGGGGCACAAGTGCGGGCTAGGCTTAAGGCCGGGGCACAAGTGCGGGCTAGGCTTAAGGCCGGGGCACAAGTGCGGGCTAGGCTTAAGGCCGGGGCACAAGTGCAGTGCTGGCTAGGATCAAGGCAGGGGGCACAAGTGCTGGCTAGGCTTAAGGCATGGGCACAAGTGCCAGCTAGGCTTAAGGCCTGGGCACAAGTGCAGGCTAGGCTTAAGGCCTGGGCACAAGTGCAGTGCTGGCTAGGATCAAGGCAAGGGGGCACAAGTGCTGGCTAGGCTTAAGGCATGGGCACAAGTGCTGGCTAGGCTTAAGGCATACAGCTAACTCTTTGCACTCTTTGCATAAAGGGTTAGGCACCCATAGGGGTGAAGAGCTAGCTTTCACCCCTCTACTCTGTACTTGGACATTTAGGACTAGATCCTTTGTTGTACAGTGCGGAGCCTCTCCATAAACCCATGCTCCAAGCGACCAGGCACTTCTTGTCTGTCCTCCGTAAATGGGTAATGCCTTCTTCCCCAATTACAGTCGTGCATGTGCATTCAGACGGGACAAGAGCGAAGAGCATAAAGCTGGCCCTATGTGCATAACCAACATGAAGCTGAAGACAAAAACAAACAAACAAGCATACAAGGGGCTCAAAAGTGCGGGCTGGGCTTAAGGCCTGGGCACAAGTGGGGGCTGGGCTTAAGGCCTGGGCACAAGTGCGGGCTAGGCTTAAGGCCGGGGCACAAGTGCGGGCTAGGCTTAAGGCCGGGGCACAAGTGCGGGCTAGGCTTAAGGCCGGGGCACAAGTGCGGGCTAGGCTTAAGGCCGGGGCACAAGTGCGGGCTAGGCTTAAGGCCGGGGCACAAGTGCGGGCTAGGCTTAAGGCCGGGGCACAAGTGCGGGCTAGGCTTAAGGCCGGGGCACAAGTGCGGGCTAGGCTTAAGGCCAGGGCACAAGTGCGGGCTAGGCTTAAGGCCGGGGCACAAGTGCGGGCTAGGCTTAAGGCCGGGGCACAAGTGCGGGCTAGGCTTAAGGCCGGGGCACAAGTGCGGGCTAGGCTTAAGGCCGGGGCACAAGTGCGGGCTAGGCTTAAGGCCGGGGCACAAGTGCGGGCTAGGCTTAAGGCCGGGGCACAAGTGCGGGCTAGGCTTAAGGCCGGGGCACAAGTGCGGGCTAGGCTTAAGGCCGGGGCACAAGTGCAGTGCTGGCTAGGATCAAGGCAGGGGGCACAAGTGCTGGCTAGGCTTAAGGCATGGGCACAAGTGCCAGCTAGGCTTAAGGCCTGGGCACAAGTGCAGGCTAGGCTTAAGGCCTGGGCACAAGTGCAGTGCTGGCTAGGATCAAGGCAAGGGGGCACAAGTGCTGGCTAGGCTTAAGGCATGGGCACAAGTGCTGGCTAGGCTTAAGGCATACAGCTAACTCTTTGCATTCTTTGCATAAAGGGTTAGGCACCCATAGGGGTGAAGAGCTAGCTTTCACCCCTCTACTCTGTACTTGGACATTTAGGACTAGATCCTTTATTGTACAGTGCGGAGCCTCTCCATAAACCCATGCTCCAAGCGACCAGGCACTTCTTGTCTGTCCTCCGTAAATGGGTAATGCCTTCTTCCCCAATTACAGTCGTGCATGTGCATTCAGACGGGACAAGAGCGAAGAGCATAAAGCTGGCCCTATGTGCATAACCAACATGAAGCTGAAGACAAAAACAAACAAACAAGCATACAAGGGGCTCAAAAGTGCGGGCTGGGCTTAAGGCCTGGGCACAAGTGCGGGCTGGGCTTAAGGCCTGGGCACAAGTGCGGGCTGGGCTTTAGGCCGGGGCACAAGTGCGGGCTAGGCTAAAGGCCGGGGCACAAGTGCGGGCTAGGCTAAAGGCCTGGGCACAAGTGCGGGCTAGGCTTAAGGCCGGGGCACAAGTGCGGGCTAGGCTTAAGGCCGGGGCACAAGTGCGGGCTAGGCTTAAGGCCGGGGCACAAGTGCGGGCTAGGCTTAAGGCCGGGGCACAAGTGCGGGCTAGGCTTAAGGCCGGGGCACAAGTGCGGGCTAGGCTTAAGGCCGGGGCACAAGTGCGGGCTAGGCTTAAGGCCGGGGCACAAGTGCGGGCTAGGCTTAAGGCCGGGGCACAAGTGCGGGCTAGGCTTAAGGCCGGGGCACAAGTGCGGGCTAGGCTTAAGGCCGGGGCACAAGTGCGGGCTAGGCTTAAGGCCGGGGCACAAGTGCGGGCTAGGCTTAAGGCCGGGGCACAAGTGCGGGCTAGGCTTAAGGCCGGGGCACAAGTGCGTGCTAGGCTTAAGGCCGGGGCACAAGTGCGTGCTAGGCTTAAGGCCGGGGCACAAGTGCGGGCTTGGCTTAAGGCCGGGGCACAAGTGCGGGCTAGGCTTAAGGCCGGGAGACAAGTGCGGGCTAGGCTTAAGGCCGGGGCACAAGTGCGGGCTGGGCTTAAGGCCGCGGCACAAGTGCGGGCTGGGCTTAAGGCCGGGGCACAAGTGCGGGCTGGGCTTAAGGCCGGGGCACAAGTGCGGGCTGGGCTTAAGGCCTGGGCACAAGTGCGGGCTGGGCTTAAGGCCTGGGCACAAGTGCGGGCTGGGCTTAAGGCCGGGGCACAAGTGCGGGCTAGGCTTAAGGCCGGGGCACAAGTGCGGGCTAGGCTTAAGGCCGGGGCACAAGTGCGGGCTAGGCTTAAGGCCGGGGCACAAGTGCGGGCTAGGCTTAAGGCCGGGGCACAAGTGCGGGCTAGGCTTAAGGCCGGGGCACAAGTGCGGGCTAGGCTTAAGGCCGGGGCACAAGTGCGGGCTGGGCTTAAGGCCTGGGCACAAGTGCGGGCTGGGCTTAAGGCCTGGGCACAAGTGCGGGCTGGGCTTTAGGCCGGGGCACAAGTGCGGGCTAGGCTAAAGGCCGGGGCACAAGTGCGGGCTAGGCTAAAGGCCTGGGCACAAGTGCGGGCTAGGCTTAAGGCCGGGGCACAAGTGCGGGCTAGGCTTAAGGCCGGGGCACAAGTGCGGGCTAGGCTTAAGGCCGGGGCACAAGTGCGGGCTAGGCTTAAGGCCGGGGCACAAGTGCGGGCTAGGCTTAAGGCCGGGGCACAAGTGCGGGCTAGGCTTAAGGCCAGGGCACAAGTGAGGGCTAGGCTTAAGGCCGGGGCACAAGTGCGGGCTAGGCTTAAGGCCGGGGCACAAGTGCGGGCTAGGCTTAAGGCCGGGGCACAAGTGCGGGCTAGGCTTAAGGCCGGGGCACAAGTGCGGGCTAGGCTTAAGGCCGGGGCACAAGTGCGGGCTAGGCTTAAGGCCGGGGCACAAGTGCAGTGCTGGCTAGGATCAAGGCAGGGGGCACAAGTGCTGGCTAGGCTTAAGGCATGGGCACAAGTGCCAGCTAGGCTTAAGGCCTGGGCACAAGTGCAGGCTAGGCTTAAGGCCTGGGCACAAGTGCAGTGCTGGCTAGGATCAAGGCAAGGGGGCACAAGTGCTGGCTAGGCTTAAGGCATGGGCACAAGTGCTGGCTAGGCTTAAGGCATACAGCTAACTCTTTGCACTCTTTGCATAAAGGGTTAGGCACCCATAGGGGTGAAGAGCTAGCTTTCACCCCTCTACTCTGTACTTGGACATTTAGGACTAGATCCTTTGTTGTACAGTGCGGAGCCTCTCCATAACCCCATGCTCCAAGCGACCAGGCACTTCTTGTCTGTCCTCCGTAAATGGGTAATGCCTTCTTCCCCAATTACAGTCGTGCATGTGCATTCAGACGGGACAAGAGCGAAGAGCATAAAGCTGGCCCTATGTGCATAACCAACATGAAGCTGAAGACAAAAACAAACAAACAAGCATACAAGGGGCTCAAAAGTGCGGGCTGGGCTTAAGGCCTGGGCACAAGTGGGGGCTGGGCTTAAGGCCTGGGCACAAGTGCGGGCTGGGCTTAAGGCCTGGGCACAAGTGCGGGCTGGGCTTAAGGCCTGGGCACAAGTGCGGGCTGGGCTTAAGGCCTGGGCACAAGTGCGGGCTGGGCTTAAGGCCTGGGCACAAGTGCGGGCTGGGCTTAAGGCCTGGGCAAAAGGGCGGGCTGGGCTTAAGGCCTCGGCACAAGTGCGGGCTGGGCTTAAGGCCTGGGCACAAGTGCGGGCTGGGCTTAAGGCCTGGGCACAAGTGCGGGCTGGGCTTAAGGCCTGGGCACAAGTGCGGGCTGGGCTTAAGGCCTGGGCACAAGTGCGGGCTGGGCTTAAGGCCTGGGCACAAGTGCGGGCTGGGCTTTAGGCCGGGGCACAAGTGCGGGCTAGGCTAAAGGCCGGGGCACAAGTGCGGGCTAGGCTAAAGGCCTGGGCACAAGTGCGGGCTAGGCTTAAGGCCGGGGCACAAGTGCGGGCTAGGCTTAAGGCCGGGGCACAAGTGCGGGCTAGGCTTAAGGCCGGGGCACAAGTGCGGGCTAGGCTTAAGGCCGGGGCACAAGTGCGGGCTAGGCTTAAGGCCGGGGCACAAGTGCGGGCTAGGCTTAAGGCCGGGGCACAAGTGCGGGCTAGGCTTAAGGCCGGGGCACAAGTGCGGGCTAGGCTTAAGGCCGGGGCACAAGTGCGGGCTAGGCTTAAGGCCGGGGCACAAGTGCGGGCTAGGCTTAAGGCCGGGGCACAAGTGCGGGCTAGGCTTAAGGCCGGGGCACAAGTGCGGGCTAGGCTTAAGGCCGGGGCACAAGTGCGGCCTTGGCTTAAGGCCGGGGCACAAGTGCGGGCTAGGCTTAAGGCCGGGAGACAAGTGCGGGCTAGGCTTAAGGCCGGGGCACAAGTGCGGGCTGGGCTTAAGGCCGCGGCACAAGTGCGGGCTGGGCTTAAGGCCGGGGCACAAGTGCGGGCTGGGCTTAAGGCCGGGGCACAAGTGCGGGCTGGGCTTAAGGCCTGGGCACAAGTGCGGGCTGGGCTTAAGGCCTGGGCACAAGTGCGGGCTGGGCTTAAGGCCTGGGCACAAGTGCGGGCTGGGCTTAAGGCCTGGGCACAAGTGCGGGCTGGGCTTAAAGCCTCGGCACAAGTGCGGGCTGGGCTTAAGGCCTCGGCACAAGTGCGGGCTGGGCTTAAGGCCTGGGCACAAGTGCGGGCTGGGCTTAAGGCCTGGGCACAAGTGCGGGCTGGGCTTAAGGCCTGGGCACAAGTGCGGGCTGGGCTTAAGGCCTGGGCACAAGTGCGGGCTGGGCTTAAGGCCTGGGCACAAGTGCGGGCTGGGCTTAAGGCCTGGGCACAAGTGCGGGCTGGGCTTTAGGCCGGGGCACAAGTGCGGGCTAGGCTAAAGGCCTGGGCACAAGTGCGGGCTAGGCTTAAGGCCGGGGCACAAGTGCGGGCTAGGCTTAAGGCCGGGGCACAAGTGCGGGCTAGGCTTAAGGCCGGGGCACAAGTGCGGGCTAGGCTTAAGGCCTGGGCACAAGTGCGGGCTAGGCTTATGGCCGGGGCACAAGTGCGGGCTAGGCTTAAGGCCTGGCCACAAGTGCGGGCTAGGCTTAAGGCCGGGGCACAAGTGCGGGCTAGGCTTAAGGCCGGGGCACAAGTGCGGGCTAGGCTTAAGGCCGGGGCACAAGTGCGGGCTAGGCTTAAGGCCGGGGCACAAGTGCGGGCTAGGCTTAAGGCCGGGGCACAAGTGCGGGCTAGGCTTAAGGCCGGGGCACAAGTGCGGGCTTGGCTTAAGGCCGGGGCACAAGTGCGGGCTAGGCTTAAGGCCGGGAGACAAGTGCGGGCTAGGCTTAAGGCCGGGGCACAAGTGCGGGCTGGGCTTAAGGCCGCGGCACAAGTGCGGGCTGGGCTTAAGGCCGGGGCACAAGTGCGGGCTAGGCTTAAGGCCGGGGCACAAGTGCGGGCTGGGCTTAAGGCCGCGGCACAAGTGCGGGCTGGGCTTAAGGCCGGGGCACAAGTGCGGGCTGGGCTTAAGGCCGGGGCACAAGTGCGGGCTGGGCTTAAGGCCTGGGCACAAGTGCGGGCTGGGCTTAAGGCCTGGGCACAAGTGCGGGCTGGGCTTAAGGCCTGGGCACAAGTGCGGGCTGGGCTTAAGGCCTGGGCACAAGTGCGGGCTGGGCTTAAAGCCTCGGCACAAGTGCGGGCTGGGCTTAAGGCCTCGGCACAAGTGCGGGCTGGGCTTAAGGCCTGGGCACAAGTGCGGGCTGGGCTTAAGGCCTGGGCACAAGTGCGGGCTGGGCTTAAGGCCTGGGCACAAGTGCGGGCTGGGCTTAAGGCCTGGGCACAAGTGCGGGCTGGGCTTAAGGCCTGGGCACAAGTGCGGGCTGGGCTTATGGCCTGGGCACAAGTGCGGGCTGGGCTTTAGGCCGGGGCACAAGTGCGGGCTAGGCTAAAGGCCTGGGCACAAGTGCGGGCTAGGCTTAAGGCCGGGGCACAAGTGCGGGCTAGGCTTAAGGCCGGGGCACAAGTGCGGGCTAGGCTTAAGGCCGGGGCACAAGTGCGGGCTAGGCTTAAGGCCTGGGCACAAGTGCGGGCTAGGCTTATGGCCGGGGCACAAGTGCGGGCTAGGCTTAAGGCCTGGCCACAAGTGCGGGCTAGGCTTAAGGCCGGGGCACAAGTGCGGGCTAGGCTTAAGGCCGGGGCACAAGTGCGGGCTAGGCTTAAGGCCGGGGCACAAGTGCGGGCTAGGCTTAAGGCCGGGGCACAAGTGCGGGCTAGGCTTAAGGCCGGGGCACAAGTGCGGGCTAGGCTTAAGGCCGGGGCACAAGTGCGGGCTAGGCTTAAGGCCGGGGCACAAGTGCGGGCTTGGCTTAAGGCCGGGGCACAAGTGCGGGCTAGGCTTAAGGCCGGGAGACAAGTGCGGGCTAGGCTTAAGGCCGGGGCACAAGTGCGGGCTGGGCTTAAGGCCGCGGCACAAGTGCGGGCTGGGCTTAAGGCCGGGGCACAAGTGCGGGCTGGGCTTAAGGCCGGGGCACAAGTGCGGGCTGGGCTTAAGGCCGGGGCACAAGTGCGGGCTAGGCTTAAGGCCGGGGCACAAGTGCGGGCTAGGCTTAAGGCCGGGGCACAAGTGCGGGCTAGGCTTAAGGCCTGGGCACAAGTGCGGGCTAGGCTTAAGGCCGGGGCACAAGTGCGGGCTAGGCTTAAGGCCGGGGCACAAGTGCGGGCTAGGCTTAAGGCCGGGGCACAAGTGCGGGCTAGGCTTAATCCCGGGGCACAAGTGCGGGCTAGGCTTAAGGCCTGGGCACAAGTGCGGGCTAGGCTTAAGGCCTGGGCACAAGTGCGGGCTAGGCTTAAGGCCTGGGCACAAGTGCGGGCTAGGCTTAAGGCCGATGCACAAGTGCGGGCTAGGCTTAAGGCCGGGGCACAAGTGCGGGCTAGGTTTAAGGCCTGGGCACAAGTGCGGGCTAGGCTTAAGGCCTGGGCACAAGTGCGGGCTAGGCTTAAGGCCTGGGCACAAGTGCGGGCTAGGCTTAAGGCCTGAGCACAAGTGCGGGCTAGGCTTAAGGCCGGGGCACAAGTGCGGGCTAGGCCTAAGGCCGGGGCACAAGTGCGGGCTAGGCTTAAGGCCTGGGCACAAGTGCGGGCTAGGCTTAAGGCCGGGGGCACAAGTGCGGGCTAGGCTTAAGGCCGGGGGCACAAGTGCGGGCTAGGCATAAGGCCTGGGCACAAGTGCGGGCTAGGCTTAAGGCCGATGCACAAGTGCGGGCTAGGCTTAAGGCCGGGGCACAAGTGCGGGCTAGGTTTAAGGCCTGGGCACAAGTGCGGGCTAGGCTTAAGGCCTGGGCACAAGTGCGGGCTAGGCTTAAGGCCTGAGCACAAGTGCGGGCTAGGCTTAAGGCCGGGGCACAAGTGCGGGCTGGGCTTAAGGTCGGGGCACAAGTGCGGGCTGGGCTTAAGGTCGGGGCACAAGTGCGGGCTGGGCTTAAGGTCGGGGCACAAGTGCGGGCTAGGCTTAAGGCCGGGGCACAAGTGCGGGCTAGGCTTAAGGCCGGGGCACAAGTGCGGGCTAGGCTTAAGGCCGGGGCACAAGTGCGGGCTAGGCTTAAGGCCGGGGCACAAGTGCGGGCTAGGCTTAAGGCCGGGGCACAAGTGCGGGCTAGGCTTAAGGCCGGGGCACAAGTGCGGGCTAGGCTTAAGGCCGGGGCACAAGTGCGGGCTAGGCTTAAGGCCAGGGCACAAGTGCGGGCTAGGCTTAAGGCCGGGGCACAAGTGCGGGCTAGGCTTAAGGCCGGGGCACAAGTGCGGGCTAGGCTTAAGGCCGGGGCACAAGTGCGGGCTAGGCTTAAGGCCGGGGCACAAGTGCGGGCTAGGCTTAAGGCCGGGGCACAAGTGCGGGCTAGGCTTAAGGCCGGGGCACAAGTGCAGTGCTGGCTAGGATCAAGGCAGGGGGCACAAGTGCTGGCTAGGCTTAAGGCATGGGCACAAGTGCCAGCTAGGCTTAAGGCCTGGGCACAAGTGCAGGCTAGGCTTAAGGCCTGGGCACAAGTGCAGTGCTGGCTAGGATCAAGGCAAGGGGGCACAAGTGCTGGCTAGGCTTAAGGCATGGGCACAAGTGCTGGCTAGGCTTAAGGCATACAGCTAACTCTTTGCACTCTTTGCATAAAGGGTTAGGCACCCATAGGGGTGAAGAGCTAGCTTTCACCCCTCTACTCTGTACTTGGACATTTAGGACTAGATCCTTTGTTGTACAGTGCGGAGCCTCTCCATAAACCCATGCTCCAAGCGACCAGGCACTTCTTGTCTGTCCTCCGTAAATGGGTAATGCCTTCTTCCCCAATTACAGTCGTGCATGTGCATTCAGACGGGACAAGAGCGAAGAGCATAAAGCTGGCCCTATGTGCATAACCAACATGAAGCTGAAGACAAAAACAAACAAACAAGCATACAAGGGGCTCAAAAGTGCGGGCTGGGCTTAAGGCCTGGGCACAAGTGGGGGCTGGGCTTAAGGCCTGGGCACAAGTGCGGGCTAGGCTTAAGGCCGGGGCACAAGTGCGGGCTAGGCTTAAGGCCGGGGCACAAGTGCGGGCTAGGCTTAAGGCCGGGGCACAAGTGCGGGCTAGGCTTAAGGCCGGGGCACAAGTGCGGGCTAGGCTTAAGGCCGGGGCACAAGTGCGGGCTAGGCTTAAGGCCGGGGCACAAGTGCGGGCTAGGCTTAAGGCCGGGGCACAAGTGCGGGCTAGGCTTAAGGCCAGGGCACAAGTGCGGGCTAGGCTTAAGGCCGGGGCACAAGTGCGGGCTAGGCTTAAGGCCGGGGCACAAGTGCGGGCTAGGCTTAAGGCCGGGGCACAAGTGCGGGCTAGGCTTAAGGCCGGGGCACAAGTGCGGGCTAGGCTTAAGGCCGGGGCACAAGTGCGGGCTAGGCTTAAGGCCGGGGCACAAGTGCGGGCTAGGCTTAAGGCCGGGGCACAAGTGCGGGCTAGGCTTAAGGCCGGGGCACAAGTGCAGTGCTGGCTAGGATCAAGGCAGGGGGCACAAGTGCTGGCTAGGCTTAAGGCATGGGCACAAGTGCCAGCTAGGCTTAAGGCCTGGGCACAAGTGCAGGCTAGGCTTAAGGCCTGGGCACAAGTGCAGTGCTGGCTAGGATCAAGGCAAGGGGGCACAAGTGCTGGCTAGGCTTAAGGCATGGGCACAAGTGCTGGCTAGGCTTAAGGCATACAGCTAACTCTTTGCATTCTTTGCATAAAGGGTTAGGCACCCATAGGGGTGAAGAGCTAGCTTTCACCCCTCTACTCTGTACTTGGACATTTAGGACTAGATCCTTTATTGTACAGTGCGGAGCCTCTCCATAAACCCATGCTCCAAGCGACCAGGCACTTCTTGTCTGTCCTCCGTAAATGGGTAATGCCTTCTTCCCCAATTACAGTCGTGCATGTGCATTCAGACGGGACAAGAGCGAAGAGCATAAAGCTGGCCCTATGTGCATAACCAACATGAAGCTGAAGACAAAAACAAACAAACAAGCATACAAGGGGCTCAAAAGTGCGGGCTGGGCTTAAGGCCTGGGCACAAGTGGGGGCTGGGCTTAAGGCCTGGGCACAAGTGCGGGCTAGGCTTAAGGCCGGGGCACAAGTGCGGGCTAGGCTTAAGGCCGGGGCACAAGTGCGGGCTAGGCTTAAGGCCGGGGCACAAGTGCGGGCTAGGCTTAAGGCCGGGGCACAAGTGCGGGCTAGGCTTAAGGCCGGGGCACAAGTGCGGGCTAGGCTTAAGGCCGGGGCACAAGTGCGGGCTAGGCTTAAGGCCGGGGCACAAGTGCGGCCTTGGCTTAAGGCCGGGGCACAAGTGCGGGCTAGGCTTAAGGCCGGGAGACAAGTGCGGGCTGGGCTTAAGGCCGGGGCACAAGTGCGGGCTGGGCTTAAGGCCGCGGCACAAGTGCGGGCTGGGCTTAAGGCCGGGGCACAAGTGCGGGCTGGGCTTAAGGCCGGGGCACAAGTGCGGGCTGGGCTTAAGGCCTGGGCACAAGTGCGGGCTGGGCTTAAGGCCTGGGCACAAGTGCGGGCTGGGCTTAAGGCCTGGGCACAAGTGCGGGCTGGGCTTAAGGCCTGGGCACAAGTGCGGGCTGGGCTTAAGGCCTCGGCACAAGTGCGGGCTGGGCTTAAGGCCTGGGCACAAGTGCGGGCTGGGCTTAAGGCCTGGGCACAAGTGCGGGCTGGGCTTAAGGCCTGGGCACAAGTGCGGGCTGGGCTTAAGGCCTGGGCACAAGTGCGGGCTGGGCTTAAGGCCTGGGCACAAGTGCGGGCTGGGCTTTAGGCCGGGGCACAAGTGCGGGCTAGGCTAAAGGCCGGGGCACAAGTGCGGGCTAGGCTAAAGGCCTGGGCACAAGTGCGGGCTAGGCTTAAGGCCGGGGCACAAGTGCGGGCTAGGCTTAAGGCCGGGGCACAAGTGCGGGCTAGGCTTAAGGCCGGGGCACAAGTGCGGGCTAGGCTTAAGGCCGGGGCACAAGTGCGGGCTAGGCTTAAGGCCGGGGCACAAGTGCGGGCTAGGCTTAAGGCCGGGGCACAAGTGCGGGCTAGGCTTAAGGCCGGGGCACAAGTGCGGGCTAGGCTTAAGGCCGGGGCACAAGTGCGGGCTAGGCTTAAGGCCGGGGCACAAGTGCGGGCTAGGCTTAAGGCCGGGGCACAAGTGCGGGCTAGGCTTAAGGCCGGGGCACAAAGTGCGGGCTAGGCTTAAGGCCGGGGCACAAGTGCGGGCTAGGCTTAAGGCCGGGGCACAAGTGCGGGCTAGGCTTAAGGCCGGGGCACAAGTGCGGGCTTGGCTTAAGGCCGGGGCACAAGTGCGGGCTAGGCTTAAGGCCGGGAGACAAGTGCGGGCTAGGCTTAAGGCCGGGGCACAAGTGCGGGCTGGGCTTAAGGCCGCGGCACAAGTGCGGGCTGGGCTTAAGGCCGGGGCACAAGTGCGGGCTGGGCTTAAGGCCGGGGCACAAGTGCGGGCTGGGCTTAAGGCCTGGGCACAAGTGCGGGCTGGGCTTAAGGCCTGGGCACAAGTGCGGGCTGGGCTTAAGGCCGGGGCACAAGTGCGGGCTACGCTTAAGGCCGGGGCACAAGTGCGGGCTAGGCTTAAGGCCGGGGCACAAGTGCGGGCTAGGCTTAAGGCCGGGGCACAAGTGCGGGCTAGGCTTAAGGCCGGGGCACAAGTGCGGGCTAGGCTTAAGGCCGGGGCACAAGTGCGGGCTGGGCTTAAGGCCTGGGCACAAGTGCGGGCTGGGCTTAAGGCCTGGGCACAAGTGCGGGCTGGGCTTAAGGCCTGGGCACAAGTGCGGGCTGGGCTTTAGGCCGGGGCACAAGTGCGGGCTAGGCTAAAGGCCGGGGCACAAGTGCGGGCTAGGCTAAAGGCCTGGGCACAAGTGCGGGCTAGGCTTAAGGCCGGGGCACAAGTGCGGGCTAGGCTTAAGGCCGGGGCACAAGTGCGGGCTAGGCTTAAGGCCGGGGCACAAGTGCGGGCTAGGCTTAAGGCCGGGGCACAAGTGCGGGCTAGGCTTAAGGCCGGGGCACAAGTGCGGGCTAGGCTTAAGGCCAGGGCACAAGTGCGGGCTAGGCTTAAGGCCGGGGCACAAGTGCGGGCTAGGCTTAAGGCCGGGGCACAAGTGCGGGCTAGGCTTAAGGCCGGGGCACAAGTGTGGGCTAGGCTTAAGGCCGGGGCACAAGTGCGGGCTAGGCTTAAGGCCGGGGCACAAGTGCGGGCTAGGCTTAAGGCCGGGGCACAAGTGCGGGCTAGGCTTAAGGCCGGGGCACAAGTGCAGTGCTGGCTAGGATCAAGGCAGGGGGCACAAGTGCTGGCTAGGCTTAAGGCCAGGGCACAAGTGCGGGCTAGGCTTAAGGCCGGGGCACAAGTGCGGGCTAGGCTTAAGGCCGGGGCACAAGTGCGGGCTAGGCTTAAGGCCGGGGCACAAGTGCGGGCTAGGCTTAAGGCCGGGGCACAAGTGCGGGCTAGGCTTAAGGCCGGGGCACAAGTGCGGGCTAGGCTTAAGGCCGGGGCACAAGTGCAGTGCTGGCTAGGATCAAGGCAGGGGGCACAAGTGCTGGCTAGGCTTAAGGCATGGGCACAAGTGCCAGCTAGGCTTAAGGCCTGGGCACAAGTGCAGGCTAGGCTTAAGGCCTGGGCACAAGTGCAGTGCTGGCTAGGATCAAGGCAAGGGGGCACAAGTGCTGGCTAGGCTTAAGGCATGGGCACAAGTGCTGGCTAGGCTTAAGGCATACAGCTAACTCTTTGCACTCTTTGCATAAAGGGTTAGGCACCCATAGGGGTGAAGAGCTAGCTTTCACCCCTCTACTCTGTACTTGGACATTTAGGACTAGATCCTTTGTTGTACAGTGCGGAGCCTCTCCATAAACCCATGCTCCAAGCGACCAGGCACTTCTTGTCTGTCCTCCGTAAATGGGTAATGCCTTCTTCCCCAATTACAGTCGTGCATGTGCATTCAGACGGGACAAGAGCGAAGAGCATAAAGCTGGCCCTATGTGCATAACCAACATGAAGCTGAAGACAAAAACAAACAAACAAGCATACAAGGGGCTCAAAAGTGCGGGCTGGGCTTAAGGCCTGGGCACAAGTGGGGGCTGGGCTTAAGGCCTGGGCACAAGTGCGGGCTAGGCTTAAGGCCGGGGCACAAGTGCGGGCTAGGCTTAAGGCCGGGGCACAAGTGCGGGCTAGGCTTAAGGCCGGGGCACAAGTGCGGGCTAGGCTTAAGGCCGGGGCACAAGTGCGGGCTAGGCTTAAGGCCGGGGCACAAGTGCGGGCTAGGCTTAAGGCCGGGGCACAAGTGCGGGCTAGGCTTAAGGCCGGGGCACAAGTGCGGGCTAGGCTTAAGGCCGGGGCACAAGTGCGGGCTAGGCTTAAGGCCGGGGCACAAGTGCGGGCTAGGCTTAAGGCCGGGGCACAAGTGCGGGCTAGGCTTAAGGCCGGGGCACAAGTGCGGGCTAGGCTTAAGGCCGGGGCACAAGTGCGGGCTAGGCTTAAGGCCGGGGCACAAGTGCAGTGCTGGCTAGGATCAAGGCAGGGGGCACAAGTGCTGGCTAGGCTTAAGGCATGGGCACAAGTGCCAGCTAGGCTTAAGGCCTGGGCACAAGTGCAGGCTAGGCTTAAGGCCTGGGCACAAGTGCAGTGCTGGCTAGGATCAAGGCAAGGGGGCACAAGTGCTGGCTAGGCTTAAGGCATGGGCACAAGTGCTGGCTAGGCTTAAGGCATACAGCTAACTCTTTGCACTCTTTGCATAAAGGGTTAGGCACCCATAGGGGTGAAGAGCTAGCTTTCACCCCTCTACTCTGTACTTGGACATTTAGGACTAGATCCTTTGTTGTACAGTGCGGAGCCTCTCCATAACCCCATGCTCCAAGCGACCAGGCACTTCTTGTCTGTCCTCCGTAAATGGGTAATGCCTTCTTCCCCAATTACAGTCGTGCATGTGCATTCAGACGGGACAAGAGCGAAGAGCATAAAGCTGGCCCTATGTGCATAACCAACATTAAGCTGAAGACAAAAACAAACAAACAAGCATACAAGGGGCTCAAAAGTGCGGGCTGGGCTTAAGGCCTGGGCACAAGTGGGGGCTGGGCTTAAGGCCTGGGCACAAGTGCGGGCTAGGCTTAAGGCCGGGGCACAAGTGCGGCCTAGGCTTAAGGCCGGGGCACAAGTGCGGGCTAGGCTTAAGGCCGGGGCACAAGTGCGGGCTAGGCTTAAGGCCGGGGCACAAGTGCGGGCTAGGCTTAAGGCCGGGGCACAAGTGCGGGCTAGGCTTAAGGCCGGGGCACAAGTGCGGGCTAGGCTTAAGGCCGGGGCACAAGTGCGGCCTTGGCTTAAGGCCGGGGCACAAGTGCGGGCTAGGCTTAAGGCCGGGAGACAAGTGCGGGCTAGGCTTAAGGCCGGGGCACAAGTGCGGGCTGGGCTTAAGGCCGCGGCACAAGTGCGGGCTGGGCTTAAGGCCGGGGCACAAGTGCGGGCTGGGCTTAAGGCCGGGGCACAAGTGCGGGCTGGGCTTAAGGCCTGGGCACAAGTGCGGGCTGGGCTTAAGGCCTGGGCACAAGTGCGGGCTGGGCTTAAGGCCTGGGCACAAGTGCGGGCTGGGCTTAAGGCCTGGGCACAAGTGCGGGCTGGGCTTAAAGCCTCGGCACAAGTGCGGGCTGGGCTTAAGGCCTCGGCACAAGTGCGGGCTGGGCTTAAGGCCTGGGCACAAGTGCGGGCTGGGCTTAAGGCCTGGGCACAAGTGCGGGCTGGGCTTAAGGCCTGGGCACAAGTGCGGGCTGGGCTTAAGGCCTGGGCACAAGTGCGGGCTGGGCTTAAGGCCTGGGCACAAGTGCGGGCTGGGCTTAAGGCCTGGGCACAAGTGCGGGCTGGGCTTAAGGCCTGGGCACAAGTGCGGGCTGGGCTTTAGGCCGGGGCACAAGTGCGGGCTAGGCTAAAGGCCGGGGCACAAGTGCGGGCTAGGCTAAAGGCCTGGGCACAAGTGCGGGCTAGGCTTAAGGCCGGGGCACAAGTGCGGGCTAGGCTTAAGGCCGGGGCACAAGTGCGGGCTAGGCTTAAGGCCGGGGCACAAGTGCGGGCTAGGCTTAAGGCCGGGGCACAAGTGCGGGCTAGGCTGAAGGCCGGGGCACAAGTGCGGGCTAGGCTGAAGGCCGGGGCACAAGTGCGGGCTAGGCTGAAGGCCGGGGCACAAGTGCGGGCTAGGCTTAAGGCCGGGGCACAAGTGCGGGCTAGGCTTAAGGCCGGGGGCACAAGTGCGGGCTAGGCATAAGGCCTGGGCACAAGTGCGGGCTAGGCTTAAGGCCGATGCACAAGTGCGGGCTAGGCTTAAGGCCAGGGCACAAGTGCGGGCTAGGTTTAAGGCCTGGGCACAAGTGCGGGCTAGGCTTAAGGCCTGGGCACAAGTGCGGGCTAGGCTTAAGGCCTGGGCACAAGTGCGGGCTAGGCTTAAGGCCTGGGCACAAGTGCGGGCTAGGCTTAAGGCCGGGGCACAATCGCGGGCTAGGCCTAAGGCCGGGGCACAAGCGCGGGCTAGGCTTAAGGCCGGGGCACAAGCGCGGGCTAGGCTTAAGGCCGGGGCACAAGCGCGGGCTAGGCTTAAGGCCGATGCACAAGCGCGGGCTAGGCTTAAGGCCGGGGCACAAACGCGGGCTAGGCTTAAGGCCGGGGCACAAGCGCGGGCTAGGCTTAAGGCCGGGGCACAAGCGCGGGCTAGGCCTAAGGCCGGGGCACAAGCGCGGGCTAGGCTTAAGGCCGGGGCACAAGCGCGGGCTAGGCTTAAGGCCGGGGCACAAGCGCGGGCTAGGCTTAAGGCCGATGCACAAGCGCGGGCTAGGCTTAAGGCCGGGGCACAAACGCGGGCTAGGCTTAAGGCCGGGGCACAAGCGCGGGCTAGGCTTAAGGCCTGGGCACAAGTGCGGGCTAGGCTTAAGGCCGGGGCACAAGTGCGGGCTAGGCTTAAGGCCTGGGCACAAGTGTGGGCTAGGCTTAAGGCCGGGGCACTAGTGCGGGCTAGGCTTAAGGCCTGGGCACAAGTGCGGGCTAGGCTTAAGGCCTGGGCACAATTGCGGGTTAGGCTTAAGGCCTGGGCACAAGTGCGGGCTAGGATTACGGCCTGGGCACAAGTGCGGGCTAGGCTTAAGGCCTGGGCACAAGTGCGGGCTAGGCTTAAGGCCTGAGCACAAGTGCGGGCTAGGCTTAAGGCCGGGGCACAAGTGCGGGCTAGGCCTAAGGCCGGGGCACAAGTGCGGGCTAGGCATAAGGCCTGGGCACAAGTGCGGGCTAGGCTTAAGGCCGATGCACAAGTGCGGGCTAGGCTTAAGGCCGGGGCACAAGTGCGGGCTAGGCTTAAGGCCTGGGCACAAGTGCGGGCTAGGCTTAAGGCCGGGGCACAAGTGCGGGCTAGGCTTAAGGCCGGGGCACAAGTGCGGGCTAGGCTTAAGGCCGGGGCACAAGTGCGGGCTAGGCTTAATCCCGGGGCACAAGTGCGGGCTAGGCTTAAGGCCTGGGCACAAGTGCGGGCTAGGCTTAAGGCCTGGGCACAAGTGCGGGCTAGGCTTAAGGCCTGGGCACAAGTGCGGGCTAGGCTTAAGGCCGATGCACAAGTGCGGGCTAGGCTTAAGGCCGGGGCACAAGTGCGGGCTAGGTTTAAGGCCTGGGCACAAGTGCGGGCTAGGCTTAAGGCCTGGGCACTAGTGCGGGCTAGGCTTAAGGCCTGGGCACAAGTGCGGGCTAGGCTTAAGGCCTGAGCACAAGTGCGGGCTAGGCTTAAGGCCGGGGCACAAGTGCGGGCTAGGCCTAAGGCCGGGGCACAAGTGCGGGCTAGGCTTAAGGCCTGGGCACAAGTGCGGGCTGGGCTTAAGGCCGGGGCACAAGTGCGGGCTGGGCTTAAGGCCGGGGCACAAGTGCGGGCTGGGCTTAAGGCCTGGGCACAAGTGCGGGCTGGGCTTAAGGCCTGGGCACAAGTGCGGGCTGGGCTTAAGGCCTGGGCACAAGTGCGGGCTGGGCTTAAGGCCTGGGCACAAGTGCGGGCTGGGCTTAAAGCCTCGGCACAAGTGCGGGCTGGGCTTAAGGCCTCGGCACAAGTGCGGGCTGGGCTTAAGGCCTGGGCACAAGTGCGGGCTGGGCTTAAGGCCTGGGCACAAGTGCGGGCTGGGCTTAAGGCCTGGGCACAAGTGCGGGCTGGGCTTAAGGCCTGGGCACAAGTGCGGGCTGGGCTTAAGGCCTGGGCACAAGTGCGGGCTGGGCTTAAGGCCTGGGCACAAGTGCGGGCTGGGCTTTAGGCCGGGGCACAAGTGCGGGCTAGGCTAAAGGCCGGGGCACAAGTGCGGGCTAGGCTAAAGGCCTGGGCACAAGTGCGGGCTAGGCTTAAGGCCGGGGCACAAGTGCGGGCTAGGCTTAAGGCCGGGGCACAAGTGCGGGCTAGGCTTAAGGCCGGGGCACAAGTGCGGGCTAGGCTTAAGGCCGGGGCACAAGTGCGGGCTAGGCTTAAGGCCGGGGCACAAGTGCGGGCTAGGCTGAAGGCCGGGGCACAAGTGCGGGCTAGGCTGAAGGCCGGGGCACAAGTGCGGGCTAGGCTTAAGGCCGGGGCACAAGTGCGGGCTAGGCTTAAGGCCGGGGGCACAAGTGCGGGCTAGGCATAAGGCCTGGGCACAAGTGCGGGCTAGGCTTAAGGCCGATGCACAAGTGCGGGCTAGGCTTAAGGCCAGGGCACAAGTGCGGGCTAGGTTTAAGGCCTGGGCACAAGTGCGGGCTAGGCTTAAGGCCTGGGCACAAGTGCGGGCTAGGCTTAAGGCCTGGGCACAAGTGCGGGCTAGGCTTAAGGCCTGGGCACAAGTGCGGGCTAGGCTTAAGGCCGGGGCACAATCGCGGGCTAGGCCTAAGGCCGGGGCACAAGCGCGGGCTAGGCTTAAGGCCGGGGCACAAGCGCGGGCTAGGCTTAAGGCCGGGGCACAAGCGCGGGCTAGGCTTAAGGCCGATGCACAAGCGCGGGCTAGGCTTAAGGCCGGGGCACAAACGCGGGCTAGGCTTAAGGCCGGGGCACAAGCGCGGGCTAGGCTTAAGGCCGGGGCACAAGCGCGGGCTAGGCCTAAGGCCGGGGCACAAGCGCGGGCTAGGCTTAAGGCCGGGGCACAAGCGCGGGCTAGGCTTAAGGCCGGGGCACAAGCGCGGGCTAGGCTTAAGGCCGATGCACAAGCGCGGGCTAGGCTTAAGGCCGGGGCACAAACGCGGGCTAGGCTTAAGGCCGGGGCACAAGCGCGGGCTAGGCTTAAGGCCTGGGCACAAGTGCGGGCTAGGCTTAAGGCCGGGGCACAAGTGCGGGCTAGGCTTAAGGCCTGGGCACAAGTGCGGGCTAGGCTTAAGGCCGGGGCACTAGTGCGGGCTAGGCTTAAGGCCTGGGCACAAGTGCGGGCTAGGCTTAAGGCCGGGGCACAAGTGCGGGCTAGGCTTAAGGCCTGGGCACAAGTGCGGGCTAGGCTTAAGGCCTGGGCACAAGTGCGGGCTAGGCTTAAGGCCTGAGCACAAGTGCGGGCTAGGCTTAAGGCCGGGGCACAAGTGCGGGCTAGGCCTAAGGCCGGGGCACAAGTGCGGGCTAGGCTTAAGGCCTGGGCACAAGTGCGGGCTACGCTTAAGGCCGGGGGCACAAGTGCGGGCTAGGCTTAAGGCCGGGGGCACAAGTGCGGGCTAGGCATAAGGCCTGGGCACAAGTGCGGGCTAGGCTTAAGGCCGATGCACAAGTGCGGGCTAGGCTTAAGGCCGGGGCACAAGTGCGGGCTAGGTTTAAGGCCTGGGCACAAGTGCGGGCTAGGCTTAAGGCCTGGGCACAAGTGCGGGCTAGGCTTAAGGCCGCGGCACAAGTGCGGGCTGGGCTTAAGGCCGGGGCACAAGTGCGGGCTGGGCTTAAGGCCGGGGCACAAGTGCGGGCTGGGCTTAAGGCCTGGGCACAAGTGCGGGCTGGGCTTAAGGCCTGGGCACAAGTGCGGGCTGGGCTTAAGGCCTGGGCACAAGTGCGGGCTGGGCTTAAGGCCTGGGCACAAGTGCGGGCTGGGCTTAAAGCCTCGGCACAAGTGCGGGCTGGGCTTAAGGCCTCGGCACAAGTGCGGGCTGGGCTTAAGGCCTGGGCACAAGTGCGGGCTGGGCTTAAGGCCTGGGCACAAGTGCGGGCTGGGCTTAAGGCCTGGGCACAAGTGCGGGCTGGGCTTAAGGCCTGGGCACAAGTGCGGGCTGGGCTTAAGGCCTGGGCACAAGTGCGGGCTGGGCTTAAGGCCTGGGCACAAGTGCGGGCTGGGCTTTAGGCCGGGGCACAAGTGCGGGCTAGGCTAAATGCCGGGGCACAAGTGCGGGCTAGGCTAAAGGCCTGGGCACAAGTGCGGGCTAGGCTTAAGGCCGGGGCACAAGTGCGGGCTAGGCTTAAGGCCGGGGCACAAGTGCGGGCTAGGCTTAAGGCCGGGGCACAAGTGCGGGCTAGGCTTAAGGCCGGGGCACAAGTGCGGGCTAGGCTTAAGGCCGGGGCACAAGTGCGGGCTAGGCTGAAGGCCGGGGCACAAGTGCGGGCTAGGCTGAAGGCCGGGGCACAAGTGCGGGCTAGGCTTAAGGCCGGGGCACAAGTGCGGGCTAGGCTTAAGGCCGGGGGCACAAGTGCGGGCTAGGCATAAGGCCTGGGCACAAGTGCGGGCTAGGCTTAAGGCCGATGCACAAGTGCGGGCTAGGCTTAAGGCCAGGGCACAAGTGCGGGCTAGGTTTAAGGCCTGGGCACAAGTGCGGGCTAGGCTTAAGGCCTGGGCACAAGTGCGGGCTAGGCTTAAGGCCTGGGCACAAGTGCGGGCTAGGCTTAAGGCCTGGGCACAAGTGCGGGCTAGGCTTAAGGCCGGGGCACAATCGCGGGCTAGGCCTAAGGCCGGGGCACAAGCGCGGGCTAGGCTTAAGGCCGGGGCACAAGCGCGGGCTAGGCTTAAGGCCGGGGCACAAGCGCGGGCTAGGCTTAAGGCCGATGCACAAGCGCGGGCTAGGCTTAAGGCCGGGGCACAAACGCGGGCTAGGCTTAAGGCCGGGGCACAAGCGCGGGCTAGGCTTAAGGCCGGGGCACAAGCGCGGGCTAGGCCTAAGGCCGGGGCACAAGCGCGGGCTAGGCTTAAGGCCGGGGCACAAGCGCGGGCTAGGCTTAAGGCCGGGGCACAAGCGCGGGCTAGGCTTAAGGCCGATGCACAAGCGCGGGCTAGGCTTAAGGCCGGGGCACAAACGCGGGCTAGGCTTAAGGCCGGGGCACAAGCGCGGGCTAGGCTTAAGGCCTGGGCACAAGTGCGGGCTAGGCTTAAGGCCTGCGCACAAGTGCGGGCTAGGCTTAAGGCCGGGGCACAAGTGCGGGCTGGGCTTAAGGTCGGGGCACAAGTGCGGGCTGGGCTTAAGGTCGGGGCACAAGTGCGGGCTAGGCTTAAGGCCGGGGCACAAGTGCGGGCTAGGCTTAAGGCCGGGGCACAAGTGCGGGCTAGGCTTAAGGCCGGGGCACAAGTGCGGGCTAGGCTTAAGGCCGGGGCACAAGTGCGGGCTAGGCTTAAGGCCGGGGCACAAGTGCGGGCTAGGCTTAAGGCCGGGGCACAAGTGCGGGCTAGGCTTAAGGCCGGGGCACAAGTGCGGGCTAGGCTTAAGGCCGGGGCACAAGTGCGGGCTAGGCTTAAGGCCGGGGCACAAGTGCGGGCTAGGCTTAAGGCCGGGGCACAAGTGCGGGCTAGGCTTAAGGCCGGGGCACAAGTGCGGGCTAGGCTTAAGGCCGGGGCACAAGTGCGGGCTAGGTTTAAGGCCGGGGCACAAGTGCAGTGCTGGCTAGGATCAAGGCAGGGGGCACAAGTGCTGGCTAGGCTTAAGGCATGGGCACAAGTGCCAGCTAGGCTTAAGGCCTGGGCACAAGTGCAGGCTAGGCTTAAGGCCTGGGCACAAGTGCAGTGCTGGCTAGGATCAAGGCAAGGGGGCACAAGTGCTGGCTAGGCTTAAGGCATGGGCACAAGTGCTGGCTAGGCTTAAGGCATACAGCTAACTCTTTGCACTCTTTGCATAAAGGGTTAGGCACCCATAGGGGTGAAGAGCTAGCTTTCACCCCTCTACTCTGTACTTGGACATTTAGGACTAGATCCTTTGTTGTACAGTGCGGAGCCTCTCCATAAACCCATGCTCCAAGCGACCAGGCACTTCTTGTCTGTCCTCCGTAAATGGGTAATGCCTTCTTCCCCAATTACAGTCGTGCATGTGCATTCAGACGGGACAAGAGCGAAGAGCATAAAGCTGGCCCTATGTGCATAACCAACATGAAGCTGAAGACAAAAACAAACAAACAAGCATACAAGGGGCTCAAAAGTGCGGGCTGGGCTTAAGGCCTGGGCACAAGTGGGGGCTGGGCTTAAGGCCTGGGCACAAGTGCGGGCTAGGCTTAAGGCCGGGGCACAAGTGCGGGCTAGGCTTAAGGCCGGGGCACAAGTGCGGGCTAGGCTTAAGGCCGGGGCACAAGTGCGGGCTAGGCTTAAGGCCGGGGCACAAGTGCGGGCTAGGCTTAAGGCCGGGGCACAAGTGCGGGCTAGGCTTAAGGCCGGGGCACAAGTGCGGGCTAGGCTTAAGGCCGGGGCACAAGTGCGGCCTTGGCTTAAGGCCGGGGCACAAGTGCGGGCTAGGCTTAAGGCCGGGAGACAAGTGCGGGCTGGGCTTAAGGCCGGGGCACAAGTGCGGGCTGGGCTTAAGGCCGCGGCACAAGTGCGGGCTGGGCTTAAGGCCGGGGCACAAGTGCGGGCTGGGCTTAAGGCCGGGGCACAAGTGCGGGCTGGGCTTAAGGCCTGGGCACAAGTGCGGGCTGGGCTTAAGGCCTGGGCACAAGTGCGGGCTGGGCTTAAGGCCTGGGCACAAGTGCGGGCTGGGCTTAAGGCCTGGGCACAAGTGCGGGCTGGGCTTAAGGCCTGGGCACAAGTGCGGGCTGGGCTTAAGGCCTCGGCACAAGTGCGGGCTGGGCTTAAGGCCTGGGCACAAGTGCGGGCTGGGCTTAAGGCCTGGGCACAAGTGCGGGCTGGGCTTAAGGCCTGGGCACAAGTGCGGGCTGGGCTTAAGGCCGGGGCACAAGTGCGGGCTAGGCTTAAGGCCGGGGCACAAGTGCGGGCTAGGCTTAAGGCCGGGGCACAAGTGCGGGCTAGGCTTAAGGCCGGGGCACAAGTGCGGGCTAGGCTTAAGGCCGGGGCACAAGTGCGGGCTGGGCTTAAGGCCGGGGCACAAGTGCGGGCTGGGCTTAAGGCCTGGGCACAAGTGCGGGCTGGGCTTAAGGCCTGGGCACAAGTGCGGGCTGGGCTTAAGGCCTGGGCACAAGTGCGGGCTGGGCTTTAGGCCGGGGCACAAGTGCGGGCTAGGCTAAAGGCCGGGGCACAAGTGCGGGCTAGGCTAAAGGCCTGGGCACAAGTGCGGGCTAGGCTTAAGGCCGGGGCACAAGTGCGGGCTAGGCTTAAGGCCGGGGCACAAGTGCGGGCTAGGCTTAAGGCCGGGGCACAAGTGCGGGCTAGGCTTAAGGCCGGGGCACAAGTGCGGGCTAGGCTTAAGGCCGGGGCACAAGTGCGGGCTAGGCTTAAGGCCGGGGCACAAGTGCGGGCTAGGCTTAAGGCCGGGGCACAAGTGCGGGCTAGGCTTAAGGCCGGGGCACAAGTGCGGGCTAGGCTTAAGGCCGGGGCACAAGTGCGGGCTAGGCTTAAGGCCGGGGCACAAGTGCGGGCTAGGCTTAAGGCCGGGGCACAAGTGCGGGCTAGGCTTAAGGCCGGGGCACAAGTGCAGTGCTGGCTAGGATCAAGGCAGGGGGCACAAGTGCTGGCTAGGCTTAAGGCATGGGCACAAGTGCCAGCTAGGCTTAAGGCCTGGGCACAAGTGCAGGCTAGGCTTAAGGCCTGGGCACAAGTGCAGTGCTGGCTAGGATCAAGGCAAGGGGGCACAAGTGCTGGCTAGGCTTAAGGCATGGGCACAAGTGCTGGCTAGGCTTAAGGCATACAGCTAACTCTTTGCACTCTTTGCATAAAGGGTTAGGCACCCATAGGGGTGAAGAGCTAGCTTTCACCCCTCTACTCTGTACTTGGACATTTAGGACTAGATCCTTTGTTGTACAGTGCGGAGCCTCTCCATAACCCCATGCTCCAAGCGACCAGGCACTTCTTGTCTGTCCTCCGTAAATGGGTAATGCCTTCTTCCCCAATTACAGTCGTGCATGTGCATTCAGACGGGACAAGAGCGAAGAGCATAAAGCTGGCCCTATGTGCATAACCAACATGAAGCTGAAGACAAAAACAAACAAACAAGCATACAAGGGGCTCAAAAGTGCGGGCTGGGCTTAAGGCCTGGGCACAAGTGGGGGCTGGGCTTAAGGCCTGGGCACAAGTGCGGGCTAGGCTTAAGGCCGGGGCACAAGTGCGGGCTAGGCTTAAGGCCGGGGCACAAGTGCGGGCTAGGCTTAAGGCCGGGGCACAAGTGCGGGCTAGGCTTAAGGCCGGGGCACAAGTGCGGGCTAGGCTTAAGGCCGGGGCACAAGTGCGGGCTAGGCTTAAGGCCGGGGCACAAGTGCGGGCTAGGCTTAAGGCCGGGGCACAAGTGCGGGCTAGGCTTAAGGCCGGGGCACAAGTGCGGCCTTGGCTTAAGGCCGGGGCACAAGTGCGGGCTAGGCTTAAGGCCGGGAGACAAGTGCGGGCTGGGCTTAAGGCCGGGGCACAAGTGCGGGCTGGGCTTAAGGCCGCGGCACAAGTGCGGGCTGGGCTTAAGGCCGGGGCACAAGTGCGGGCTGGGCTTAAGGCCGGGGCACAAGTGCGGGCTGGGCTTAAGGCCTGGGCACAAGTGCGGGCTGGGCTTAAGGCCTGGGCACAAGTGCGGGCTGGGCTTAAGGCCTGGGCACAAGTGCGGGCTGGGCTTAAGGCCTGGGCACAAGTGCGGGCTGGGCTTAAAGCCTCGGCACAAGTGCGGGCTGGGCTTAAGGCCTCGGCACAAGTGCGGGCTGGGCTTAAGGCCTGGGCACAAGTGCGGGCTGGGCTTAAGGCCTGGGCACAAGTGCGGGCTGGGCTTAAGGCCTGGGCACAAGTGCGGGCTGGGCTTAAGGCCTGGGCACAAGTGCGGGCTGGGCTTAAGGCCTGGGCACAAGTGCGGGCTGGGCTTAAGGCCTGGGCACAAGTGCGGGCTGGGCTTTAGGCCGGGGCACAAGTGCGGGCTAGGCTAAAGGCCGGGGCACAAGTGCGGGCTAGGCTAAAGGCCTGGGCACAAGTGCGGGCTAGGCTTAAGGCCGGGGAACAAGTGCGGGCTAGGCTTAAGGCCGGGGCACAAGTGCGGGCTAGGCTTAAGGCCGGGGCACAAGTGCGGGCTAGGCTTAAGGCCGGGGCACAAGTGCGGGCTAGGCTTAAGGCCGGGGCACAAGTGCGGGCTAGGCTGAAGGCCGGGGCACAAGTGCGGGCTAGGCTGAAGGCCGGGGCACAAGTGCGGGCTAGGCTTAAGGCCGGGGCACAAGTGCGGGCTAGGCTTAAGGCCGGGGGCACAAGTGCGGGCTAGGCATAAGGCCTGGGCACAAGTGCGGGCTAGGCTTAAGGCCGATGCACAAGTGCGGGCTAGGCTTAAGGCCAGGGCACAAGTGCAGGCTAGGTTTAAGGCCTGGGCACAAGTGCGGGCTAGGCTTAAGGCCTGGGCACAAGTGCGGGCTAGGCTTAAGGCCTGGGCACAAGTGCGGGCTAGGCTTAAGGCCTGGGCACAAGTGCGGGCTAGGCTTAAGGCCGGGGCACAAGCGCGGGCTAGGCCTAAGGCCGGGGCACAAGCGCGGGCTAGGCTTAAGGCCGGGGCACAAGCGCGGGCTAGGCTTAAGGCCGGGGCACAAGCGCGGGCTAGGCTTAAGGCCGATGCACAAGCGCGGGCTAGGCTTAAGGCCGGGGCACAAACGCGGGCTAGGCTTAAGGCCGGGGCACAAGCGCGGGCTAGGCTTAAGGCCTGGGCACAAGCGCGGGCTAGGCTTAAGGCCGGGGCACAAGCGCGGGCTAGGCTTAAGGCCGGGGCACAAGTGCGGGCTAGGCTTAAGGCCGGGGCACAAGTGCGGGCTAGGATTAAGGCCGGGGCACAAGTGCGGGCTAGGCTTAAGGCCGGGGCACAAGTGCGGGCTAGGCTTAAGGCCGGGGCACAAGTGCGGGCTAGGCTTAAGGCCGGGGCACAAGTGCGGGCTAGGCTTAAGGCCGGGGCACAAGTGCGGGCTAGGCTTAAGGCCGGGGCACAAGTGCGGGCTAGGCTTAAGGCCGGGGCACAAGTGCGGGCTAGGCTTAAGGCCGGGGCACAAGTGCGGGCTTGGCTTAAGGCCGGGGCACAAGTGCGGGCTAGGCTTAAGGCCGGGGCACAAGTGCGGGCTAGGCTTAAGGCCGGGGCACAAGTGCGGGCTAGGCTTAAGGCCGGGGCACAAGTGCGGGCTAGGCTTAAGGCCGGGGCACAAGTGCGGGCTAGGCTTAAGGCCGGGGCACAAGTGCAGTGCTGGCTAGGATCAAGGCAGGGGGCACAAGTGCTGGCTAGGCTTAAGGCATGGGCACAAGTGCCAGCTAGGCTTAAGGCCTGGGCACAAGTGCAGGCTAGGCTTAAGGCCTGGGCACAAGTGCAGTGCTGGCTAGGATCAAGGCAAGGGGGCACAAGTGCTGGCTAGGCTTAAGGCATGGGCACAAGTGCTGGCTAGGCTTAAGGCATACAGCTAACTCTTTGCACTCTTTGCATAAAGGGTTAGGCACCCATAGGGGTGAAGAGCTAGCTTTCACCCCTCTACTCTGTACTTGGACATTTAGGACTAGATCCTTTGTTGTACAGTGCGGAGCCTCTCCATAACCCCATGCTCCAAGCGACCAGGCACTTCTTGTCTGTCCTCCGTAAATGGGTAATGCCTTCTTCCCCAATTACAGTCGTGCATGTGCATTCAGACGGGACAAGAGCGAAGAGCATAAAGCTGGCCCTATGTGCATAACCAACATGAGGCTGAAGACAAAAACAAACAAACAAGCATACAAGGGGCTCAAAAGTGCGGGCTGGGCTTAAGGCCTGGGCACAAGTGGGGGCTAAGCTTAAGGCCTGGGCACAAGTGCGGGCTGGGCTTAAGGCCTGGGCACAAGTGCGGGCTGGGCTTAAGGCCTGGGCACAAGTGCGGGCTGGGCTTAAGGCCTGGGCACAAGTGCGGGCTGGGCTTAAGGCCTGGGCACAAGTGCGGGCTGGGCTTAAGGCCTGGGCACAAGTGCGGGCTGGGCTTAAGGCCTCGGCACAAGTGCGGGCTGGGCTTAAGGCCTGGGCACAAGTGCGGGCTGGGCTTAAGGCCTGGGCACAAGTGCGGGCTGGGCTTAAGGCCTGGGCACAAGTGCGGGCTGGGCTTAAGGCCTGGGCACAAGTGCGGGCTGGGCTTAAGGCCTGGGCACAAGTGCGGGCTGGGCTTTAGGCCGGGGCACAAGTGCGGGCTAGGCTAAAGGCCGGCGCACAAGTGCGGGCTAGGCTAAAGGCCTGGGCACAAGTGCGGGCTAGGCTTAAGGCCGGGGCACAAGTGCGGGCTAGGCTTAAGGCCGGGGCACAAGTGCGGGCTAGGCTTAAGGCCGGGGCACAAGTGCGGGCTAGGCTTAAGGCCGGGGCACAAGTGCGGGCTAGGCTTAAGGCCGGGGCACAAGTGCGGGCTAGGCTTTAGGCCGGGGCACAAGTGCGGGCTAGGCTTAAGGCCGGGGCACAAGTGCGGGCTAGGCTTAAGGCCGGGGCACAAGTGCGGGCTAGGCTTAAGGCCGGGGCACAAGTGCGGGCTAGGCTTAAGGCCGGGGCACAAGTGCGGGCTAGGCTTAAGGCCGGGGCACAAGTGCGGGCTAGGCTTAAGGCCGGGGCACAAGTGCGGGCTAGGCTTAAGGCCGGGGCACAAGTGCGGGCTTGGCTTAAGGCCGGGGCACAAGTGCGGGCTAGGCTTAAGGCCGGGAGACAAGTGCGGGCTAGGCTTAAGGCCGGGGCACAAGTGCGGGCTGGGCTTAAGGCCGCGGCACAAGTGCGGGCTGGGCTTAAGGCCGGGGCACAAGTGCGGGCTGGGCTTAAGGCCGGGGCACAAGTGCGGGCTAGGCTTAAGGCCGGGGCACAAGTGCGGGCTAGGCTGAAGGCCGGGGCACAAGTGCGGGCTAGGCTTAAGGCCGGGGCACAAGTGCGGGCTTGGCTTAAGGCCGGGGCACAAGTGCGGGCTAGGCTTAAGGCCGGGGCACAAGTGCGGGCTAGGCTTAAGGCCGGGGCACAAGTGCGGGCTTGGCTTAAGGCCGGGGCACAAGTGCGGGCTAGGCTTAAGGCCGGGGCACAAGTGCGGGCTTGGCTTAAGGCCGGGGCACAAGTGCGGGCTAGGCTTAAGGCCGGGAGACAAGTGCGGGCTAGGCTTAAGGCCGGGGCACAAGTGCGGGCTGGGCTTAAGGCCGCGGCACAAGTGCGGGCTGGGCTTAAGGCCGGGGCACAAGTGCGGGCTGGGCTTAAGGCCGGGGCACAAGTGCGGGCTAGGCTTAAGGCCGGGGCACAAGTGCGGGCTAGGCTGAAGGCCGGGGCACAAGTGCGGGCTAGGCTTAAGGCCGGGGCACAAGTGCGGGCTAGGCTTAAGGCCGGGGCACAAGTGCGGGCTAGGCTTAAGGCCGGGGCACAAGTGCGGGCTAGGCTTAAGGCCGCGGCACAAGTGCGGGCTGGGCTTAAGGCCGGGGCACAAGTGCGGGCTGGGCTTAAGGCCGGGGCACAAGTGCGGGCTAGGCTTAAGGCCGGGGCACAAGTGCGGGCTAGGCTTAAGGCCGGGGCACAAGTGCGGGCTGGGCTTAAGGCCTGGGCACAAGTGCGGGCTGGGCTTAAGGCCGGGGCACAAGTGCGGGCTGGGCTTAAGGCCGGGGCACAAGTGCGGGCTGGGCTTAAGGCCTGGGCACAAGTGCGGGCTGGGCTTAAGGCCTGGGCACAAGTGCGGGCTGGGCTTAAGGCCTGGGCACAAGTGCGGGCTGGGCTTAAGGCCTGGGCACAAGTGCGGGCTGGGCTTAAAGCCTCGGCACAAGTGCGGGCTGGGCTTAAGGCCTCGGCACAAGTGCGGGCTGGGCTTAAGGCCTGGGCACAAGTGCGGGCTGGGCTTAAGGCCTGGGCACAAGTGCGGGCTGGGCTTAAGGCCTGGGCACAAGTGCGGGCTGGGCTTAAGGCCTGGGCACAAGTGCGGGCTGGGCTTAAGGCCTGGGCACAAGTGCGGGCTGGGCTTAAGGCCTGGGCACAAGTGCGGGCTGGGCTTTAGGCCGGGGCACAAGTGCGGGCTAGGCTAAAGGCCGGGGCACAAGTGCGGGCTAGGCTAAAGGCCTGGGCACAAGTGCGGGCTAGGCTTAAGGCCGGGGCACAAGTGCGGGCTAGGCTTAAGGCCGGGGCACAAGTGCGGGCTAGGCTTAAGGCCGGGGCACAAGTGCGGGCTAGGCTTAAGGCCGGGGCACAAGTGCGGGCTAGGCTTAAGGCCGGGGCACAAGTGCGGGCTAGGCTGAAGGCCGGGGCACAAGTGCGGGCTAGGCTGAAGGCCGGGGCACAAGTGCGGGCTAGGCTGAAGGCCGGGGCACAAGTGCGGGCTAGGCTTAAGGCCGGGGCACAAGTGCGGGCTAGGCTTAAGGCCGGGGCACAAGTGCGGGCTAGGCTTAAGGCCGGGGCACAAGTGCGGGCTAGGCTTAAGGCCGGGGCACAAGTGCGGGCTAGGCTTAAGGCCGGGGCACAAGTGCGGGCTAGGCTTAAGGCCGGGGCACAAGTGCAGTGCTGGCTAGGATCAAGGCAGGGGGCACAAGTGCTGGCTAGGCTTAAGGCATGGGCACAAGTGCCAGCTAGGCTTAAGGCCTGGGCACAAGTGCAGGCTAGGCTTAAGGCCTGGGCACAAGTGCAGTGCTGGCTAGGATCAAGGCAAGGGGGCACAAGTGCTGGCTAGGCTTAAGGCATGGGCACAAGTGCTGGCTAGGCTTAAGGCATACAGCTAACTCTTTGCACTCTTTGCATAAAGGGTTAGGCACCCATAGGGGTGAAGAGCTAGCTTTCACCCCTCTACTCTGTACTTGGACATTTAGGACTAGATCCTTTGTTGTACAGTGCGGAGCCTCTCCATAACCCCATGCTCCAAGCGACCAGGCACTTCTTGTCTGTCCTCCGTAAATGGGTAATGCCTTCTTCCCCAATTACAGTCGTGCATGTGCATTCAGACGGGACAAGAGCGAAGAGCATAAAGCTGGCCCTATGTGCATAACCAACATGAAGCTGAAGACAAAAACAAACAAACAAGCATACAAGGGGCTCAAAAGTGCGGGCTGGGCTTAAGGCCTGGGCACAAGTGGGGGCTGGGCTTAAGGCCTGGGCACAAGTGCGGGCTAGGCTTAAGGCCGGGGCACAAGTGCGGCCTAGGCTTAAGGCCGGGGCACAAGTGCGGGCTAGGCTTAAGGCCGGGGCACAAGTGCGGGCTAGGCTTAAGGCCGGGGCACAAGTGCGGGCTAGGCTTAAGGCCGGGGCACAAGTGCGGGCTAGGCTTAAGGCCGGGGCACAAGTGCGGGCTAGGCTTAAGGCCGGGGCACAAGTGCGGCCTTGGCTTAAGGCCGGGGCACAAGTGCGGGCTAGGCTTAAGGCCGGGAGACAAGTGCGGGCTAGGCTTAAGGCCGGGGCACAAGTGCGGGCTGGGCTTAAGGCCGCGGCACAAGTGCGGGCTGGGCTTAAGGCCGGGGCACAAGTGCGGGCTGGGCTTAAGGCCGGGGCACAAGTGCGGGCTGGGCTTAAGGCCTGGGCACAAGTGCGGGCTGGGCTTAAGGCCTGGGCACAAGTGCGGGCTGGGCTTAAGGCCGGGGCACAAGTGCGGGCTAGGCTTAAGGCCGGGGCACAAGTGCGGGCTAGGCTTAAGGCCGGGGCACAAGTGCGGGCTAGGCTTAAGGCCGGGGCACAAGTGCGGGCTAGGCTTAAGGCCGGGGCACAAGTGCGGGCTAGGCTTAAGGCCGGGGCACAAGTGCGGGCTAGGCTTAAGGCCGGGGCACAAGTGCGGGCTGGGCTTAAGGCCTGGGCACAAGTGCGGGCTGGGCTTAAGGCCTGGGCACAAGTGCGGGCTGGGCTTAAGGCCTGGGCACAAGTGCGGGCTGGGCTTTAGGCCGGGGCACAAGTGCGGGCTAGGCTAAAGGCCGGGGCACAAGTGCGGGCTAGGCTAAAGGCCTGGGCACAAGTGCGGGCTAGGCTTAAGGCCGGGGCACAAGTGCGGGCTAGGCTTAAGGCCGGGGCACAAGTGCGGGCTAGGCTTAAGGCCGGGGCACAAGTGCGGGCTAGGCTTAAGGCCGGGGCACAAGTGCGGGCTAGGCTTAAGGCCGGGGCACAAGTGCGGGCTAGGCTTAAGGCCAGGGCACAAGTGCGGGCTAGGCTTAAGGCCGGGGCACAAGTGCGGGCTAGGCTTAAGGCCGGGGCACAAGTGCGGGCTAGGCTTAAGGCCGGGGCACAAGTGCGGGCTAGGCTTAAGGCCGGGGCACAAGTGCGGGCTAGGCTTAAGGCCGGGGCACAAGTGCGGGCTAGGCTTAAGGCCGGGGCACAAGTGCAGTGCTGGCTAGGATCAAGGCAGGGGGCACAAGTGCTGGCTAGGCTTAAGGCATGGGCACAAGTGCCAGCTAGGCTTAAGGCCTGGGCACAAGTGCAGGCTAGGCTTAAGGCCTGGGCACAAGTGCAGTGCTGGCTAGGATCAAGGCAAGGGGGCACAAGTGCTGGCTAGGCTTAAGGCATGGGCACAAGTGCTGGCTAGGCTTAAGGCATACAGCTAACTCTTTGCACTCTTTGCATAAAGGGTTAGGCACCCATAGGGGTGAAGAGCTAGCTTTCACCCCTCTACTCTGTACTTGGACATTTAGGACTAGATCCTTTGTTGTACAGTGCGGAGCCTCTCCATAACCCCATGCTCCAAGCGACCAGGCACTTCTTGTCTGTCCTCCGTAAATGGGTAATGCCTTCTTCCCCAATTACAGTCGTGCATGTGCATTCAGACGGGACAAGAGCGAAGAGCATAAAGCTGGCCCTATGTGCATAACCAACATGAAGCTGAAGACAAAAACAAACAAACAAGCATACAAGGGGCTCAAAAGTGCGGGCTGGGCTTAAGGCCTGGGCACAAGTGGGGGCTGGGCTTAAGGCCTGGGCACAAGTGCGGGCTAGGCTTAAGGCCGGGGCACAAGTGCGGGCTAGGCTTAAGGCCGGGGCACAAGTGCGGGCTAGGCTTAAGGCCGGGGCACAAGTGCGGGCTAGGCTTAAGGCCGGGGCACAAGTGCGGGCTAGGCTTAAGGCCGGGGCACAAGTGCGGGCTAGGCTTAAGGCCGGGGCACAAGTGCGGGCTAGGCTTAAGGCCGGGGCACAAGTGCGGCCTTGGCTTAAGGCCGGGGCACAAGTGCGGGCTAGGCTTAAGGCCGGGAGACAAGTGCGGGCTGGGCTTAAGGCCGCGGCACAAGTGCGGGCTGGGCTTAAGGCCGGGGCACAAGTGCGGGCTGGGCTTAAGGCCGGGGCACAAGTGCGGGCTGGGCTTAAGGCCTGGGCACAAGTGCGGGCTGGGCTTAAGGCCTGGGCACAAGTGCGGGCTGGGCTTAAGGCCTGGGCACAAGTGCGGGCTGGGCTTAAGGCCTGGGCACAAGTGCGGGCTGGGCTTAAAGCCTCGGCACAAGTGCGGGCTGGGCTTAAGGCCTCGGCACAAGTGCGGGCTGGGCTTAAGGCCTGGGCACAAGTGCGGGCTGGGCTTAAGGCCTGGGCACAAGTGCGGGCTGGGCTTAAGGCCTGGGCACAAGTGCGGGCTGGGCTTAAGGCCTGGGCACAAGTGCGGGCTGGGCTTAAGGCCTGGGCACAAGTGCGGGCTGGGCTTAAGGCCTGGGCACAAGTGCGGGCTGGGCTTAAGGCCTGGGCACAAGTGCGGGCTGGGCTTTAGGCCGGGGCACAAGTGCGGGCTAGGCTAAAGGCCGGGGCACAAGTGCGGGCTAGGCTAAAGGCCTGGGCACAAGTGCGGGCTAGGCTTAAGGCCGGGGAACAAGTGCGGGCTAGGCTTAAGGCCGGGGCACAAGTGCGGGCTAGGCTTAAGGCCGGGGCACAAGTGCGGGCTAGGCTTAAGGCCGGGGCACAAGTGCGGGCTAGGCTTAAGGCCGGGGCACAAGTGCGGGCTAGGCTGAAGGCCGGGGCACAAGTGCGGGCTAGGCTGAAGGCCGGGGCACAAGTGCGGGCTAGGCTTAAGGCCGGGGCACAAGTGCGGGCTAGGCTTAAGGCCGGGGGCACAAGTGCGGGCTAGGCATAAGGCCTGGGCACAAGTGCGGGCTAGGCTTAAGGCCGATGCACAAGTGCGGGCTAGGCTTAAGGCCAGGGCACAAGTGCGGGCTAGGTTTAAGGCCTGGGCACAAGTGCGGGCTAGGCTTAAGGCCTGGGCACAAGTGCGGGCTAGGCTTAAGGCCTGGGCACAAGTGCGGGCTAGGCTTAAGGCCTGGGCACAAGTGCGGGCTAGGCTTAAGGCCGGGGCACAAGCGCGGGCTAGGCCTAAGGCCGGGGCACAAGCGCGGGCTAGGCTTAAGGCCGGGGCACAAGCGCGGGCTAGGCTTAAGGCCGGGGCACAAGCGCGGGCTAGGCTTAAGGCCGATGCACAAGCGCGGGCTAGGCTTAAGGCCGGGGCACAAACGCGGGCTAGGCTTAAGGCCGGGGCACAAGCGCGGGCTAGGCTTAAGGCCTGGGCACAAGTGCGGGCTAGGCTTAAGGCCGGGGCACAAGTGCGGGCTAGGCTTAAGGCCGGGGCACAAGTGCGGGCTAGGCTTAAGGCCGGGGCACAAGTGCGGGCTAGGCTTAAGGCCGGGGCACAAGTGCGGGCTAGGCTTAAGGCCGGGGCACAAGTGCGGGCTAGGCTTAAGGCCGGGGCACAAGTGCGGGCTAGGCTTAAGGCCGGGGCATAAGTGCGGGCTAGGCTTAAGGCCGGGGCACAAGTGCGGGCTAGGCTTAAGGCCGGGGCACAAGTGCGGGCTAGGCTTAAGGCCGGGGCACAAGTGCGGGCTAGGCTTAAGGCCGGGGCACAAGTGCGGGCTAGGCTTAAGGCCGGGGCACAAGTGCGGGCTAGGCTTAAGGCCGGGGCACAAGTGCGGGCTAGGCTTAAGGCCGGGGCACAAGTGCAGTGCTGGCTAGGATCAAGGCAGGGGGCACAAGTGCTGGCTAGGCTTAAGGCATGGGCACAAGTGCCAGCTAGGCTTAAGGCCTGGGCACAAGTGCAGGCTAGGCTTAAGGCCTGGGCACAAGTGCAGTGCTGGCTAGGATCAAGGCAAGGGGGCACAAGTGCTGGCTAGGCTTAAGGCATGGGCACAAGTGCTGGCTAGGCTTAAGGCATACAGCTAACTCTTTGCACTCTTTGCATAAAGGGTTAGGCACCCATAGGGGTGAAGAGCTAGCTTTCACCCCTCTACTCTGTACTTGGACATTTAGGACTAGATCCTTTGTTGTACAGTGCGGAGCCTCTCCATAACCCCATGCTCCAAGCGACCAGGCACTTCTTGTCTGTCCTCCGTAAATGGGTAATGCCTTCTTCCCCAATTACAGTCGTGCATGTGCATTCAGACGGGACAAGAGCGAAGAGCATAAAGCTGGCCCTATGTGCATAACCAACATGAGGCTGAAGACAAAAACAAACAAACAAGCATACAAGGGGCTCAAAAGTGCGGGCTGGGCTTAAGGCCTGGGCACAAGTGGGGGCTAAGCTTAAGGCCTGGGCACAAGTGCGGGCTGGGCTTAAGGCCTGGGCACAAGTGCGGGCTGGGCTTAAGGCCTGGGCACAAGTGCGGGCTGGGCTTAAGGCCTGGGCACAAGTGCGGGCTGGGCTTAAGGCCTGGGCACAAGTGCGGGCTGGGCTTAAGGCCTGGGCACAAGTGCGGGCTGGGCTTAAGGCCTCGGCACAAGTGCGGGCTGGGCTTAAGGCCTGGGCACAAGTGCGGGCTGGGCTTAAGGCCTGGGCACAAGTGCGGGCTGGGCTTAAGGCCTGGGCACAAGTGCGGGCTGGGCTTAAGGCCTGGGCACAAGTGCGGGCTGGGCTTAAGGCCTGGGCACAAGTGCGGGCTGGGCTTTAGGCCGGGGCACAAGTGCGGGCTAGGCTAAAGGCCGGGGCACAAGTGCGGGCTAGGCTAAAGGCCTGGGCACAAGTGCGGGCTAGGCTTAAGGCCGGGGCACAAGTGCGGGCTAGGCTTAAGGCCGGGGCACAAGTGCGGGCTAGGCTTAAGGCCGGGGCACAAGTGCGGGCTAGGCTTAAGGCCGGGGCACAAGTGCGGGCTAGGCTTAAGGCCGGGGCACAAGTGCGGGCTAGGCTTAAGGCCGGGGCACAAGTGCGGGCTAGGCTTAAGGCCGGGGCACAAGTGCGGGCTAGGCTTAAGGCCGGGGCACAAGTGCGGGCTAGGCTTAAGGCCGGGGCACAAGTGCGGGCTAGGCTTAAGGCCGGGGCACAAGTGCGGGCTAGGCTTAAGGCCGGGGCACAAGTGCGGGCTAGGCTTAAGGCCGGGGCACAAGTGCGGGCTAGGCTTAAGGCCGGGGCACAAGTGCGGGCTAGGCTTAAGGCCGGGGCACAAGTGCGGGCTTGGCTTAAGGCCGGGGCACAAGTGCGGGCTAGGCTTAAGGCCGGGAGACAAGTGCGGGCTAGGCTTAAGGCCGGGGCACAAGTGCGGGCTGGGCTTAAGGCCGCGGCACAAGTGCGGGCTGGGCTTAAGGCCGGGGCACAAGTGCGGGCTGGGCTTAAGGCCGGGGCACAAGTGCGGGCTGGGCTTAAGGCCTGGGCACAAGTGCGGGCTGGGCTTAAGGCCTGGGCACAAGTGCGGGCTGGGCTTAAGGCCGGGGCACAAGTGCGGGCTAGGCTTAAGGCCGGGGCACAAGTGCGGGCTAGGCTTAAGGCCGGGGCACAAGTGCGGGCTAGGCTTAAGGCCGGGGCACAAGTGCGGGCTAGGCTTAAGGCCGGGGCACAAGTGCGGGCTAGGCTTAAGGCCGGGGCACAAGTGCGGGCTGGGCTTAAGGCCTGGGCACAAGTGCGGGCTGGGCTTAAGGCCTGGGCACAAGTGCGGGCTGGGCTTAAGGCCTGGGCACAAGTGCGGGCTGGGCTTTAGGCCGGGGCACAAGTGCGGGCTAGGCTAAAGGCCGGGGCACAAGTGCGGGCTAGGCTAAAGGCCTGGGCACAAGTGCGGGCTAGGCTTAAGGCCGGGGCACAAGTGCGGGCTAGGCTTAAGGCCGGGGCACAAGTGCGGGCTAGGCTTAAGGCCGGGGCACAAGTGCGGGCTAGGCTTAAGGCCGGGGCACAAGTGCGGGCTAGGCTTAAGGCCGGGGCACAAGTGCGGGCTAGGCTTAAGGCCAGGGCACAAGTGCGGGCTAGGCTTAAGGCCGGGGCACAAGTGCGGGCTAGGCTTAAGGCCGGGGCACAAGTGCGGGCTAGGCTTAAGGCCGGGGCACAAGTGCGGGCTAGGCTTAAGGCCGGGGCACAAGTGCGGGCTAGGCTTAAGGCCGGGGCACAAGTGCGGGCTAGGCTTAAGGCCGGGGCACAAGTGCAGTGCTGGCTAGGATCAAGGCAGGGGGCACAAGTGCTGGCTAGGCTTAAGGCATGGGCACAAGTGCCAGCTAGGCTTAAGGCCTGGGCACAAGTGCAGGCTAGGCTTAAGGCCTGGGCACAAGTGCAGTGCTGGCTAGGATCAAGGCAAGGGGGCACAAGTGCTGGCTAGGCTTAAGGCATGGGCACAAGTGCTGGCTAGGCTTAAGGCATACAGCTAACTCTTTGCACTCTTTGCATAAAGGGTTAGGCACCCATAGGGGTGAAGAGCTAGCTTTCACCCCTCTACTCTGTACTTGGACATTTAGGACTAGATCCTTTGTTGTACAGTGCGGAGCCTCTCCATAACCCCATGCTCCAAGCGACCAGGCACTTCTTGTCTGTCCTCCGTAAATGGGTAATGCCTTCTTCCCCAATTACAGTCGTGCATGTGCATTCAGACGGGACAAGAGCGAAGAGCATAAAGCTGGCCCTATGTGCATAACCAACATGAAGCTGAAGACAAAAACAAACAAACAAGCATACAAGGGGCTCAAAAGTGCGGGCTGGGCTTAAGGCCTGGGCACAAGTGGGGGCTGGGCTTAAGGCCTGGGCACAAGTGCGGGCTAGGCTTAAGGCCGGGGCACAAGTGCGGCCTAGGCTTAAGGCCGGGGCACAAGTGCGGGCTAGGCTTAAGGCCGGGGCACAAGTGCGGGCTAGGCTTAAGGCCGGGGCACAAGTGCGGGCTAGGCTTAAGGCCGGGGCACAAGTGCGGGCTAGGCTTAAGGCCGGGGCACAAGTGCGGGCTAGGCTTAAGGCCGGGGCACAAGTGCGGCCTTGGCTTAAGGCCGGGGCACAAGTGCGGGCTAGGCTTAAGGCCGGGAGACAAGTGCGGGCTAGGCTTAAGGCCGGGGCACAAGTGCGGGCTGGGCTTAAGGCCGCGGCACAAGTGCGGGCTGGGCTTAAGGCCGGGGCACAAGTGCGGGCTGGGCTTAAGGCCTGGGCAAAAGTGCGGGCTGGGCTTAAGGCCTGGGCACAAGTGGGGGCTGGGCTTAAGGCCTGGGCACAAGTGCGGGCTAGGCTTAAGGCCGGGGCACAAGTGCGGCCTAGGCTTAAGGCCGGGGCACAAGTGCGGGCTAGGCTTAAGGCCGGGGCACAAGTGCGGGCTAGGCTTAAGGCCGGGGCACAAGTGCGGGCTAGGCTTAAGGCCGGGGCACAAGTGCGGGCTAGGCTTAAGGCCGGGGCACAAGTGCGGGCTAGGCTTAAGGCCGGGGCACAAGTGCGGCCTTGGCTTAAGGCCGGGGCACAAGTGCGGGCTAGGCTTAAGGCCGGGAGACAAGTGCGGGCTAGGCTTAAGGCCGGGGCACAAGTGCGGGCTGGGCTTAAGGCCGCGGCACAAGTGCGGGCTGGGCTTAAGGCCGGGGCACAAGTGCGGGCTGGGCTTAAGGCCGGGGCACAAGTGCGGGCTGGGCTTAAGGCCTGGGCACAAGTGCGGGCTGGGCTTAAGGCCTGGGCACAAGTGCGGGCTGGGCTTAAGGCCTGGGCACAAGTGCGGGCTGGGCTTAAGGCCTGGGCACAAGTGCGGGCTGGGCTTAAAGCCTCGGCACAAGTGCGGGCTGGGCTTAAGGCCTCGGCACAAGTGCGGGCTGGGCTTAAGGCCTGGGCACAAGTGCGGGCTGGGCTTAAGGCCTGGGCACAAGTGCGGGCTGGGCTTAAGGCCTGGGCACAAGTGCAGTGCTGGCTAGGATCAAGGCAGGGGGCACAAGTGCTGGCTAGGCTTAAGGCATGGGCACAAGTGCCAGCTAGGCTTAAGGCCTGGGCACAAGTGCAGGCTAGGCTTAAGGCCTGGGCACAAGTGCAGTGCTGGCTAGGATCAAGGCAAGGGGGCACAAGTGCTGGCTAGGCTTAAGGCATGGGCACAAGTGCTGGCTAGGCTTAAGGCATACAGCTAACTCTTTGCACTCTTTGCATAAAGGGTTAGGCACCCATAGGGGTGAAGAGCTAGCTTTCACCCCTCTACTCTGTACTTGGACATTTAGGACTAGATCCTTTGTTGTACAGTGCGGAGCCTCTCCATAACCCCATGCTCCAAGCGACCAGGCACTTCTTGTCTGTCCTCCGTAAATGGGTAATGCCTTCTTCCCCAATTACAGTCGTGCATGTGCATTCAGACGGGACAAGAGCGAAGAGCATAAAGCTGGCCCTATGTGCATAACCAACATGAGGCTGAAGACAAAAACAAACAAACAAGCATACAAGGGGCTCAAAAGTGCGGGCTGGGCTTAAGGCCTGGGCACAAGTGGGGGCTAAGCTTAAGGCCTGGGCACAAGTGCGGGCTGGGCTTAAGGCCTGGGCACAAGTGCGGGCTGGGCTTAAGGCCTGGGCACAAGTGCGGGCTGGGCTTAAGGCCTGGGCACAAGTGCGGGCTGGGCTTAAGGCCTGGGCACAAGTGCGGGCTGGGCTTAAGGCCTGGGCACAAGTGCGGGCTGGGCTTAAGGCCTCGGCACAAGTGCGGGCTGGGCTTAAGGCCTGGGCACAAGTGCGGGCTGGGCTTAAGGCCTGGGCACAAGTGCGGGCTGGGCTTAAGGCCTGGGCACAAGTGCGGGCTGGGCTTAAGGCCTGGGCACAAGTGCGGGCTGGGCTTAAGGCCTGGGCACAAGTGCGGGCTGGGCTTTAGGCCGGGGCACAAGTGCGGGCTAGGCTAAAGGCCGGGGCACAAGTGCGGGCTAGGCTAAAGGCCTGGGCACAAGTGCGGGCTAGGCTTAAGGCCGGGGCACAAGTGCGGGCTAGGCTTAAGGCCGGGGCACAAGTGCGGGCTAGGCTTAAGGCCGGGGCACAAGTGCGGGCTAGGCTTAAGGCCGGGGCACAAGTGCGGGCTAGGCTTAAGGCCGGGGCACAAGTGCGGGCTAGGCTTAAGGCCGGGGCACAAGTGCGGGCTAGGCTTAAGGCCGGGGCACAAGTGCGGGCTAGGCTTAAGGCCGGGGCACAAGTGCGGGCTAGGCTTAAGGCCGGGGCACAAGTGCGGGCTAGGCTTAAGGCCGGGGCACAAGTGCGGGCTAGGCTTAAGGCCGGGGCACAAGTGCGGGCTAGGCTTAAGGCCGGGGCACAAGTGCGGGCTAGGCTTAAGGCCGGGGCACAAGTGCGGGCTAGGCTTAAGGCCGGGGCACAAGTGCGGGCTTGGCTTAAGGCCGGGGCACAAGTGCGGGCTAGGCTTAAGGCCGGGAGACAAGTGCGGGCTAGGCTTAAGGCCGGGGCACAAGTGCGGGCTGGGCTTAAGGCCGCGGCACAAGTGCGGGCTGGGCTTAAGGCCGGGGCACAAGTGCGGGCTGGGCTTAAGGCCGGGGCACAAGTGCGGGCTGGGCTTAAGGCCTGGGCACAAGTGCGGGCTGGGCTTAAGGCCTGGGCACAAGTGCGGGCTGGGCTTAAGGCCGGGGCACAAGTGCGGGCTAGGCTTAAGGCCGGGGCACAAGTGCGGGCTAGGCTTAAGGCCGGGGCACAAGTGCGGGCTAGGCTTAAGGCCGGGGCACAAGTGCGGGCTAGGCTTAAGGCCGGGGCACAAGTGCGGGCTAGGCTTAAGGCCGGGGCACAAGTGCGGGCTGGGCTTAAGGCCTGGGCACAAGTGCGGGCTGGGCTTAAGGCCTGGGCACAAGTGCGGGCTGGGCTTAAGGCCTGGGCACAAGTGCGGGCTGGGCTTTAGGCCGGGGCACAAGTGCGGGCTAGGCTAAAGGCCGGGGCACAAGTGCGGGCTAGGCTAAAGGCCTGGGCACAAGTGCGGGCTAGGCTTAAGGCCGGGGCACAAGTGCGGGCTAGGCTTAAGGCCGGGGCACAAGTGCGGGCTAGGCTTAAGGCCGGGGCACAAGTGCGGGCTAGGCTTAAGGCCGGGGCACAAGTGCGGGCTAGGCTTAAGGCCGGGGCACAAGTGCGGGCTAGGCTTAAGGCCAGGGCACAAGTGCGGGCTAGGCTTAAGGCCGGGGCACAAGTGCGGGCTAGGCTTAAGGCCGGGGCACAAGTGCGGGCTAGGCTTAAGGCCGGGGCACAAGTGCGGGCTAGGCTTAAGGCCGGGGCACAAGTGCGGGCTAGGCTTAAGGCCGGGGCACAAGTGCGGGCTAGGCTTAAGGCCGGGGCACAAGTGCAGTGCTGGCTAGGATCAAGGCAGGGGGCACAAGTGCTGGCTAGGCTTAAGGCATGGGCACAAGTGCCAGCTAGGCTTAAGGCCTGGGCACAAGTGCAGGCTAGGCTTAAGGCCTGGGCACAAGTGCAGTGCTGGCTAGGATCAAGGCAAGGGGGCACAAGTGCTGGCTAGGCTTAAGGCATGGGCACAAGTGCTGGCTAGGCTTAAGGCATACAGCTAACTCTTTGCACTCTTTGCATAAAGGGTTAGGCACCCATAGGGGTGAAGAGCTAGCTTTCACCCCTCTACTCTGTACTTGGACATTTAGGACTAGATCCTTTGTTGTACAGTGCGGAGCCTCTCCATAACCCCATGCTCCAAGCGACCAGGCACTTCTTGTCTGTCCTCCGTAAATGGGTAATGCCTTCTTCCCCAATTACAGTCGTGCATGTGCATTCAGACGGGACAAGAGCGAAGAGCATAAAGCTGGCCCTATGTGCATAACCAACATGAAGCTGAAGACAAAAACAAACAAACAAGCATACAAGGGGCTCAAAAGTGCGGGCTGGGCTTAAGGCCTGGGCACAAGTGGGGGCTGGGCTTAAGGCCTGGGCACAAGTGCGGGCTAGGCTTAAGGCCGGGGCACAAGTGCGGCCTAGGCTTAAGGCCGGGGCACAAGTGCGGGCTAGGCTTAAGGCCGGGGCACAAGTGCGGGCTAGGCTTAAGGCCGGGGCACAAGTGCGGGCTAGGCTTAAGGCCGGGGCACAAGTGCGGGCTAGGCTTAAGGCCGGGGCACAAGTGCGGGCTAGGCTTAAGGCCGGGGCACAAGTGCGGCCTTGGCTTAAGGCCGGGGCACAAGTGCGGGCTAGGCTTAAGGCCGGGAGACAAGTGCGGGCTAGGCTTAAGGCCGGGGCACAAGTGCGGGCTGGGCTTAAGGCCGCGGCACAAGTGCGGGCTGGGCTTAAGGCCGGGGCACAAGTGCGGGCTGGGCTTAAGGCCGGGGCACAAGTGCGGGCTGGGCTTAAGGCCTGGGCACAAGTGCGGGCTGGGCTTAAGGCCTGGGCACAAGTGCGGGCTGGGCTTAAGGCCTGGGCACAAGTGCGGGCTGGGCTTAAGGCCTGGGCACAAGTGCGGGCTGGGCTTAAAGCCTCGGCACAAGTGCGGGCTGGGCTTAAGGCCTCGGCACAAGTGCGGGCTGGGCTTAAGGCCTGGGCACAAGTGCGGGCTGGGCTTAAGGCCTGGGCACAAGTGCGGGCTGGGCTTAAGGCCTGGGCACAAGTGCGGGCTGGGCTTAAGGCCTGGGCACAAGTGCGGGCTGGGCTTAAGGCCTGGGCACAAGTGCGGGCTGGGCTTAAGGCCTGGGCACAAGTGCGGGCTGGGCTTTAGGCCGGGGCACAAGTGCGGGCTAGGCTAAAGGCCGGGGCACAAGTGCGGGCTAGGCTAAAGGCCTGGGCACAAGTGCGGGCTAGGCTTAAGGCCGGGGCACAAGTGCGGGCTAGGCTTAAGGCCGGGGCACAAGTGCGGGCTAGGCTTAAGGCCGGGGCACAAGTGCGGGCTAGGCTTAAGGCCGGGGCACAAGTGCGGGCTAGGCTTAAGGCCGGGGCACAAGTGCGGGCTAGGCTGAAGGCCGGGGCACAAGTGCGGGCTAGGCTGAAGGCCGGGGCACAAGTGCGGGCTAGGCTGAAGGCCGGGGCACAAGTGCGGGCTAGGCTTAAGGCCGGGGCACAAGTGCGGGCTAGGCTTAAGGCCGGGGGCACAAGTGCGGGCTAGGCATAAGGCCTGGGCACAAGTGCGGGCTAGGCTTAAGGCCGATGCACAAGTGCGGGCTAGGCTTAAGGCCGATGCACAAGTGCGGGCTAGGCTTAAGGCCAGGGCACAAGTGCGGGCTAGGTTTAAGGCCTGGGCACAAGTGCGGGCTAGGCTTAAGGCCTGGGCACAAGTGCGGGCTAGGCTTAAGGCCTGGGCACAAGTGCGGGCTAGGCTTAAGGCCTGGGCACAAGTGCGGGCTAGGCTTAAGGCCGGGGCACAAGCGCGGGCTAGGCCTAAGGCCGGGGCACAAGCGCGGGCTAGGCTTAAGGCCGGGGCACAAGCGCGGGCTAGGCTTAAGGCCGGGGCACAAGCGCGGGCTAGGCTTAAGGCCGATGCACAAGCGCGGGCTAGGCTTAAGGCCGGGGCACAAGCGCGGGCTAGGCTTAAGGCCGATGCACAAGCGCGGGCTAGGCTTAAGGCCGGGGCACAAACGCGGGCTAGGCTTAAGGCCGGGGCACAAGCGCGGGCTAGGCTTAAGGCCTGGGCACAAGCGCGGGCTAGGCTTAAGGCCGGGGCACAAGTGCGGGCTAGGCTTAAGGCCGGGGCACAAGTGCGGGCTAGGCTTAAGGCCGGGGCACAAGTGCGGGCTAGGCTTAAGGCCGGGGCACAAGTGCGGGCTAGGCTTAAGGCCGGGGCACAAGTGCGGGCTAGGCTTAAGGCCGGGGCACAAGCGCGGGCTAGGCTTAAGGCCGATGCACAAGCGCGGGCTAGGCTTAAGGCCGGGGCACAAACGCGGGCTAGGCTTAAGGCCGGGGCACAAGCGCGGGCTAGGCTTAAGGCCTGGGCACAAGCGCGGGCTAGGCTTAAGGCCGGGGCACAAGTGCGGGCTAGGCTTAAGGCCGGGGCACAAGTGCGGGCTAGGCTTAAGGCCGGGGCACAAGTGCGGGCTAGGCTTAAGGCCGGGGCACAAGTGCGGGCTAGGCTTAAGGCCGGGGCACAAGTGCGGGCTAGGCTTAAGGCCGGGGCACAAGTGCGGGCTTGGCTTAAGGCCGGGGCACAAGTGCGGGCTAGGCTTAAGGCCGGGAGACAAGTGCGGGCTAGGCTTAAGGCCGGGGCACAAGTGCGGGCTGGGCTTAAGGCCTGGGCACAAGTGCGGGCTGGGCTTAAGGCCTGGGCACAAGTGCGGGCTGGGCTTAAGGCCTGGGCACAAGTGCGGGCTGGGCTTAAGGCCTGGGCACAAGTGCGGGCTGGGCTTAAGGCCTGGGCACAAGTGCGGGCTGGGCTTTAGGCCGGGGCACAAGTGCGGGCTAGGCTAAAGGCCGGGGCACAAGTGCGGGCTAGGCTAAAGGCCTGGGCACAAGTGCGGGCTAGGCTTAAGGCCGGGGCACAAGTGCGGGCTAGGCTTAAGGCCGGGGCACAAGTGCGGGTTAGGCTTAAGGCCGGGGCACAAGTGCGGGCTAGGCTTAAGGCCGGGGCACAAGTGCGGGCTAGGCTTAAGGCCGGGGCACAAGTGCGGGCTAGGCTTAAGGCCGGGGCACAAGTGCGGGCTAGGCTTAAGGCCGGGGCACAAGTGCGGGCTGGGCTTAAGGCCGGGGCACAAGTGCGGGCTAGGCTTAAGGCCGGGGCACAAGTGCAGTGCTGGCTAGGATCAAGGCAGGGGGCACAAGTGCTGGCTAGGCTTAAGGCATGGGCACAAGTGCCAGCTAGGCTTAAGGCCTGGGCACAAGTGCAGGCTAGGCTTAAGGCCTGGGCACAAGTGCAGTGCTGGCTAGGATCAAGGCAAGGGGGCACAAGTGCTGGCTAGGCTTAAGGCATGGGCACAAGTGCTGGCTAGGCTTAAGGCATACAGCTAACTCTTTGCACTCTTTGCATAAAGGGTTAGGCACCCATAGGGGTGAAGAGCTAGCTTTCACCCTTCTACTCTGTACTTGGACATTTAGGACTAGATCCTTTGTTGTACAGTGCGGAGCCTCTCCATAACCCCATGCTCCAAGCGACCAGGCACTTCTTGTCTGTCCTCCGTAAATGGGTAATGCCTTCTTCCCCAATTACAGTCGTGCATGTGCATTCAGACGGGACAAGAGCGAAGAGCATAAAGCTGGCCCTATGTGCATAACCAACATGAAGCTGAAGACAAAAACAAACAAACAAGCATACAAGGGGCTCAAAAGTGCGGGCTGGGCTTAAGGCCTGGGCACAAGTGGGGGCTGGGCTTAAGGCCTGGGCACAAGTGCGGGCTGGGCTTAAGGCCTGGGCACAAGTGCGGGCTGGGCTTAAGGCCTGGGCACAAGTGCGGGCTGGGCTTAAGGCCTGGGCACAAGTGCGGGCTGGGCTTAAGGCCTGGGCACAAGTGCGGGCTGGGCTTAAGGCCTGGGCACAAGTGCGGGCTGGGCTTAAGGCCTGGGCACAAGTGCGGGCTGGGCTTAAGGCCTGGGCACAAGTGCGGGCTGGGCTTAAGGCCTGGGCACAAGTGCGGGCTGGGCTTTAGGCCGGGGCACAAGTGCGGGCTAGGCTAAAGGCCGGGGCACAAGTGCGGGCTAGGCTAAAGGCCTGGGCACAAGTGCGGGCTAGGCTTAAGGCCGGGGCACAAGTGCGGGCTAGGCTTAAGGCCGGGGCACAAGTGCGGGCTAGGCTTAAGGCCGGGGCACAAGTGCGGGCTAGGCTTAAGGCCGGGGCACAAGTGCGGGCTAGGCTTAAGGCCGGGGCACAAGTGCGGGCTAGGCTTAAGGCCGGGGCACAAGTGCGGGCTAGGCTTAAGGCCGGGGCACAAGTGCGGGCTAGGCTTAAGGCCGGGGCACAAGTGCGGGCTAGGCTTAAGGCCGGGGCACAAGTGCGGGCTAGGCTTAAGGCCGGGGCACAAGTGCGGGCTAGGCTTAAGGCCGGGGCACAAGTGCGGGCTAGGCTTAAGGCCGGGGCACAAGTGCGGGCTTGGCTTAAGGCCGGGGCACAAGTGCGGGCTAGGCTTAAGGCCGGGAGACAAGTGCGGGCTAGGCTTAAGGCCGGGGCACAAGTGCGGGCTGGGCTTAAGGCCGCGGCACAAGTGCGGGCTGGGCTTAAGGCCGGGGCACAAGTGCGGGCTGGGCTTAAGGCCGGGGCACAAGTGCGGGCTGGGCTTAAGGCCTGGGCACAAGTGCGGGCTGGGCTTAAGGCCTGGGCACAAGTGCGGGCTGGGCTTAAGGCCGGGGCACAAGTGCGGGCTAGGCTTAAGGCCGGGGCACAAGTGCGGGCTAGGCTTAAGGCCGGGGCACAAGTGCGGGCTAGGCTTAAGGCCGGGGCACAAGTGCGGGCTAGGCTTAAGGCCGGGGCACAAGTGCGGGCTAGGCTTAAGGCCGGGGCACAAGTGCGGGCTGGGCTTAAGGCCTGGGCACAAGTGCGGGCTGGGCTTAAGGCCTGGGCACAAGTGCGGGCTGGGCTTAAGGCCTGGGCACAAGTGCGGGCTGGGCTTTAGGCCGGGGCACAAGTGCGGGCTAGGCTAAAGGCCGGGGCACAAGTGCGGGCTAGGCTAAAGGCCTGGGCACAAGTGCGGGCTAGGCTTAAGGCCGGGGCACAAGTGCGGGCTAGGCTTAAGGCCGGGGCACAAGTGCGGGCTAGGCTTAAGGCCGGGGCACAAGTGCGGGCTAGGCTTAAGGCCGGGGCACAAGTGCGGGCTAGGCTTAAGGCCGGGGCACAAGTGCGGGCTAGGCTTAAGGCCAGGGCACAAGTGCGGGCTAGGCTTAAGGCCGGGGCACAAGTGCGGGCTAGGCTTAAGGCCGGGGCACAAGTGCGGGCTAGGCTTAAGGCCGGGGCACAAGTGCGGGCTAGGCTTAAGGCCGGGGCACAAGTGCGGGCTAGGCTTAAGGCCGGGGCACAAGTGCGGGCTAGGCTTAAGGCCGGGGCACAAGTGCAGTGCTGGCTAGGATCAAGGCAGGGGGCACAAGTGCTGGCTAGGCTTAAGGCATGGGCACAAGTGCCAGCTAGGCTTAAGGCCTGGGCACAAGTGCAGGCTAGGCTTAAGGCCTGGGCACAAGTGCAGTGCTGGCTAGGATCAAGGCAAGGGGGCACAAGTGCTGGCTAGGCTTAAGGCATGGGCACAAGTGCTGGCTAGGCTTAAGGCATACAGCTAACTCTTTGCACTCTTTGCATAAAGGGTTAGGCACCCATAGGGGTGAAGAGCTAGCTTTCACCCCTCTACTCTGTACTTGGACATTTAGGACTAGATCCTTTGTTGTACAGTGCGGAGCCTCTCCATAACCCCATGCTCCAAGCGACCAGGCACTTCTTGTCTGTCCTCCGTAAATGGGTAATGCCTTCTTCCCCAATTACAGTCGTGCATGTGCATTCAGACGGGACAAGAGCGAAGAGCATAAAGCTGGCCCTATGTGCATAACCAACATGAAGCTGAAGACAAAAACAAACAAACAAGCATACAAGGGGCTCAAAAGTGCGGGCTGGGCTTAAGGCCTGGGCACAAGTGGGGGCTGGGCTTAAGGCCTGGGCACAAGTGCGGGCTAGGCTTAAGGCCGGGGCACAAGTGCGGCCTAGGCTTAAGGCCGGGGCACAAGTGCGGGCTAGGCTTAAGGCCGGGGCACAAGTGCGGGCTAGGCTTAAGGCCGGGGCACAAGTGCGGGCTAGGCTTAAGGCCGGGGCACAAGTGCGGGCTAGGCTTAAGGCCGGGGCACAAGTGCGGCCTTGGCTTAAGGCCGGGGCACAAGTGCGGGCTAGGCTTAAGGCCGGGAGACAAGTGCGGGCTAGGCTTAAGGCCGGGGCACAAGTGCGGGCTGGGCTTAAGGCCGCGGCACAAGTGCGGGCTGGGCTTAAGGCCGGGGCACAAGTGCGGGCTGGGCTTAAGGCCGGGGCACAAGTGCGGGCTGGGCTTAAGGCCTGGGCACAAGTGCGGGCTGGGCTTAAGGCCTGGGCACAAGTGCGGGCTGGGCTTAAGGCCTGGGCACAAGTGCGGGCTGGGCTTAAGGCCTGGGCACAAGTGCGGGCTGGGCTTAAAGCCTCGGCACAAGTGCGGGCTGGGCTTAAGGCCTCGGCACAAGTGCGGGCTGGGCTTAAGGCCTGGGCACAAGTGCGGGCTGGGCTTAAGGCCTGGGCACAAGTGCGGGCTGGGCTTAAGGCCTGGGCACAAGTGCGGGCTGGGCTTAAGGCCTGGGCACAAGTGCGGGCTGGGCTTAAGGCCTGGGCACAAGTGCGGGCTGGGCTTAAGGCCTGGGCACAAGTGCGGGCTGGGCTTTAGGCCGGGGCACAAGTGCGGGCTAGGCTAAAGGCCGGGGCACAAGTGCGGGCTAGGCTAAAGGCCTGGGCACAAGTGCGGGCTAGGCTTAAGGCCGGGGCACAAGTGCGGGCTAGGCTTAAGGCCGGGGCACAAGTGCGGGCTAGGCTTAAGGCCGGGGCACAAGTGCGGGCTAGGCTTAAGGCCGGGGCACAAGTGCGGGCTAGGCTTAAGGCCGGGGCACAAGTGCGGGCTAGGCTGAAGGCCGGGGCACAAGTGCGGGCTAGGCTGAAGGCCGGGGCACAAGTGCGGGCTAGGCTTAAGGCCGGGGCACAAGTGCGGGCTAGGCTTAAGGCCGGGGGCACAAGTGCGGGCTAGGCATAAGGCCTGGGCACAAGTGCGGGCTAGGCTTAAGGCCGATGCACAAGTGCGGGCTAGGCTTAAGGCCAGGGCACAAGTGCGGGCTAGGTTTAAGGCCTGGGCACAAGTGCGGGCTAGGCTTAAGGCCTGGGCACAAGTGCGGGCTAGGCTTAAGGCCTGGGCACAAGTGCGGGCTAGGCTTAAGGCCTGGGCACAAGCGCGGGCTAGGCTTAAGGCCGGGGCACAAGCGCGGGCTAGGCCTAAGGCCGGGGCACAAGCGCGGGCTAGGCTTAAGGCCGGGGCACAAGCGCGGGCTAGGCTTAAGGCCGGGGCACAAGCGCGGGCTAGGCTTAAGGCCGATGCACAAGCGCGGGCTAGGCTTAAGGCCGGGGCACAAACGCGGGCTAGGCTTAAGGCCGGGGCACAAGCGCGGGCTAGGCTTAAGGCCTGGGCACAAGTGCGGGCTAGGCTTAAGGCCGGGGCACAAGTGCGGGCTAGGCTTAAGGCCGGGGCACAAGTGCGGGCTAGGCTTAAGGCCGGGGCACAAGTGCGGGCTAGGCTTAAGGCCGGGGCACAAGTGCGGGCTAGGCTTAAGGCCGGGGCACAAGTGCGGGCTAGGCTTAAGGCCGGGGCACAAGTGCGGGCTAGGCTTAAGGCCGGGGCACAAGTGCGGGCTAGGCTTAAGGCCGGGGCACAAGTGCGGGTTAGGCTTAAGGCCGGGGCACAAGTGCGGGCTAGGCTTAAGGCCGGGGCACAAGTGCGGGCTAGGCTTAAGGCCGGGGCACAAGTGCGGGCTAGGCTTAAGGCCGGGGCACAAGTGCGGGCTAGGCTTAAGGCCGGGGCACAAGTGCGGGCTAGGCTTAAGGCCGGGGCACAAGTGCAGTGCTGGCTAGGATCAAGGCAGGGGGCACAAGTGCTGGCTAGGCTTAAGGCATGGGCACAAGTGCCAGCTAGGCTTAAGGCATGGGCACAAGTGCAGGCTAGGCTTAAGGCCTGGGCACAAGTGCAGTGCTGGCTAGGATCAAGGCAAGGGGGCACAAGTGCTGGCTAGGCTTAAGGCATGGGCACAAGTGCTGGCTAGGCTTAAGGCATACAGCTAACTCTTTGCACTCTTTGCATAAAGGGTTAGGCACCCATAGGGGTGAAGAGCTAGCTTTCACCCCTCTACTCTGTACTTGGACATTTAGGACTAGATCCTTTGTTGTACAGTGCGGAGCCTCTCCATAACCCCATGCTCCAAGCGACCAGGCACTTCTTGTCTGTCCTCCGTAAATGGGTAATGCCTTCTTCCCCAATTACAGTCGTGCATGTGCATTCAGACGGGACAAGAGCGAAGAGCATAAAGCTGGCCCTATGTGCATAACCAACATGAAGCTGAAGACAAAAACAAACAAACAAGCATACAAGGGGCTCAAAAGTGCGGGCTGGGCTTAAGGCCTGGGCACAAGTGGGGGCTGGGCTTAAGGCCTGGGCACAAGTGCGGGCTGGGCTTAAGGCCTGGGCACAAGTGCGGGCTGGGCTTAAGGCCTGGGCACAAGTGCGGGCTGGGCTTAAGGCCTGGGCACAAGTGCGGGCTGGGCTTAAGGCCTGGGCACAAGTGCGGGCTGGGCTTAAGGCCTGGGCACAAGTGCGGGCTGGGCTTAAGGCCTGGGCACAAGTGCGGGCTGGGCTTAAGGCCTGGGCACAAGTGCGGGCTGGGCTTTAGGCCGGGGCACAAGTGCGGGCTAGGCTAAAGGCCGGGGCACAAGTGCGGGCTAGGCTAAAGGCCTGGGCACAAGTGCGGGCTAGGCTTAAGGCCGGGGCACAAGTGCGGGCTAGGCTTAAGGCCGGGGCACAAGTGCGGGCTAGGCTTAAGGCCGGGGCACAAGTGCGGGCTAGGCTTAAGGCCGGGGCACAAGTGCGGGCTAGGCTTAAGGCCGGGGCACAAGTGCGGGCTAGGCTTAAGGCCGGGGCACAAGTGCGGGCTAGGCTTAAGGCCGGGGCACAAGTGCGGGCTAGGCTTAAGGCCGGGGCACAAGTGCGGGCTAGGCTTAAGGCCGGGGCACAAGTGCGGGCTAGGCTTAAGGCCGGGGCACAAGTGCGGGCTAGGCTTAAGGCCGGGGCACAAGTGCGGGCTAGGCTTAAGGCCGGGGCACAAGTGCGGGCTAGGCTTAAGGCCGGGGCACAAGTGCGGGCTAGGCTTAAGGCCGGGGCACAAGTGCGGGCTTGGCTTAAGGCCGGGGCACAAGTGCGGGCTAGGCTTAAGGCCGGGAGACAAGTGCGGGCTAGGCTTAAGGCCGGGGCACAAGTGCGGGCTGGGCTTAAGGCCGCGGCACAAGTGCGGGCTGGGCTTAAGGCCGGGGCACAAGTGCGGGCTGGGCTTAAGGCCGGGGCACAAGTGCGGGCTGGGCTTAAGGCCTGGGCACAAGTGCGGGCTGGGCTTAAGGCCTGGGCACAAGTGCGGGCTGGGCTTAAGGCCGGGGCACAAGTGCGGGCTAGGCTTAAGGCCGGGGCACAAGTGCGGGCTAGGCTTAAGGCCGGGGCACAAGTGCGGGCTAGGCTTAAGGCCGGGGCACAAGTGCGGGCTAGGCTTAAGGCCGGGGCACAAGTGCGGGCTAGGCTTAAGGCCGGGGCACAAGTGCGGGCTGGGCTTAAGGCCTGGGCACAAGTGCGGGCTGGGCTTAAGGCCTGGGCACAAGTGCGGGCTGGGCTTAAGGCCTGGGCACAAGTGCGGGCTGGGCTTTAGGCCGGGGCACAAGTGCGGGCTAGGCTAAAGGCCGGGGCACAAGTGCGGGCTAGGCTAAAGGCCTGGGCACAAGTGCGGGCTAGGCTTAAGGCCGGGGCACAAGTGCGGGCTAGGCTTAAGGCCGGGGCACAAGTGCGGGCTAGGCTTAAGGCCGGGGCACAAGTGCGGGCTAGGCTTAAGGCCGGGGCACAAGTGCGGGCTAGGCTTAAGGCCGGGGCACAAGTGCGGGCTAGGCTTAAGGCCAGGGCACAAGTGCGGGCTAGGCTTAAGGCCGGGGCACAAGTGCGGGCTAGGCTTAAGGCCGGGGCACAAGTGCGGGCTAGGCTTAAGGCCGGGGCACAAGTGCGGGCTAGGCTTAAGGCCGGGGCACAAGTGCGGGCTAGGCTTAAGGCCGGGGCACAAGTGCGGGCTAGGCTTAAGGCCGGGGCACAAGTGCGGGCTAGGCTTAAGGCCGGGGCACAAGTGCAGTGCTGGCTAGGATCAAGGCAGGGGGCACAAGTGCTGGCTAGGCTTAAGGCATGGGCACAAGTGCCAGCTAGGCTTAAGGCCTGGGCACAAGTGCAGGCTAGGCTTAAGGCCTGGGCACAAGTGCAGTGCTGGCTAGGATCAAGGCAAGGGGGCACAAGTGCTGGCTAGGCTTAAGGCATGGGCACAAGTGCTGGCTAGGCTTAAGGCATACAGCTAACTCTTTGCACTCTTTGCATAAAGGGTTAGGCACCCATAGGGGTGAAGAGCTAGCTTTCACCCCTCTACTCTGTACTTGGACATTTAGGACTAGATCCTTTGTTGTACAGTGCGGAGCCTCTCCATAACCCCATGCTCCAAGCGACCAGGCACTTCTTGTCTGTCCTCCGTAAATGGGTAATGCCTTCTTCCCCAATTACAGTCGTGCATGTGCATTCAGACGGGACAAGAGCGAAGAGCATAAAGCTGGCCCTATGTGCATAACCAACATGAAGCTGAAGACAAAAACAAACAAACAAGCATACAAGGGGCTCAAAAGTGCGGGCTGGGCTTAAGGCCTGGGCACAAGTGGGGGCTGGGCTTAAGGCCTGGGCACAAGTGCGGGCTAGGCTTAAGGCCGGGGCACAAGTGCGGCCTAGGCTTAAGGCCGGGGCACAAGTGCGGGCTAGGCTTAAGGCCGGGGCACAAGTGCGGGCTAGGCTTAAGGCCGGGGCACAAGTGCGGGCTAGGCTTAAGGCCGGGGCACAAGTGCGGGCTAGGCTTAAGGCCGGGGCACAAGTGCGGGCTAGGCTTAAGGCCGGGGCACAAGTGCGGCCTTGGCTTAAGGCCGGGGCACAAGTGCGGGCTAGGCTTAAGGCCGGGAGACAAGTGCGGGCTAGGCTTAAGGCCGGGGCACAAGTGCGGGCTGGGCTTAAGGCCGCGGCACAAGTGCGGGCTGGGCTTAAGGCCGGGGCACAAGTGCGGGCTGGGCTTAAGGCCGGGGCACAAGTGCGGGCTGGGCTTAAGGCCTGGGCACAAGTGCGGGCTGGGCTTAAGGCCTGGGCACAAGTGCGGGCTGGGATTAAGGCCTGGGCACAAGTGCGGGCTGGGCTTAAGGCCTGGGCACAAGTGCGGGCTGGGCTTAAAGCCTCGGCACAAGTGCGGGCTGGGCTTAAGGCCTCGGCACAAGTGCGGGCTGGGCTTAAGGCCTGGGCACAAGTGCGGGCTGGGCTTAAGGCCTGGGCACAAGTGCGGGCTGGGCTTAAGGCCTGGGCACAAGTGCGGGCTGGGCTTAAGGCCTGGGCACAAGTGCGGGCTGGGCTTAAGGCCTGGGCACAAGTGCGGGCTGGGCTTAAGGCCTGGGCACAAGTGCGGGCTGGGCTTTAGGCCGGGGCACAAGTGCGGGCTAGGCTAAAGGCCGGGGCACAAGTGCGGGCTAGGCTAAAGGCCTGGGCACAAGTGCGGGCTAGGCTTAAGGCCGGGGCACAAGTGCGGGCTAGGCTTAAGGCCGGGGCACAAGTGCGGGCTAGGCTTAAGGCCGGGGCACAAGTGCGGGCTAGGCTTAAGGCCGGGGCACAAGTGCGGGCTAGGCTTAAGGCCGGGGCACAAGTGCGGGCTAGGCTGAAGGCCGGGGCACAAGTGCGGGCTAGGCTGAAGGCCGGGGCACAAGTGCGGGCTAGGCTTAAGGCCGGGGCACAAGTGCGGGCTAGGCTTAAGGCCGGGGGCACAAGTGCGGGCTAGGCATAAGGCCTGGGCACAAGTGCGGGCTAGGCTTAAGGCCGATGCACAAGTGCGGGCTAGGCTTAAGGCCAGGGCACAAGTGCGGGCTAGGTTTAAGGCCTGGGCACAAGTGCGGGCTAGGCTTAAGGCCTGGGCACAAGTGCGGGCTAGGCTTAAGGCCTGGGCACAAGTGCGGGCTAGGCTTAAGGCCTGGGCACAAGTGCGGGCTAGGCTTAAGGCCGGGGCACAAGCGCGGGCTAGGCCTAAGGCCGGGGCACAAGCGCGGGCTAGGCTTAAGGCCGGGGCACAAGCGCGGGCTAGGCTTAAGGCCGGGGCACAAGCGCGGGCTAGGCTTAAGGCCGATGCACAAGCGCGGGCTAGGCTTAAGGCCGGGGCACAAACGCGGGCTAGGCTTAAGGCCGGGGCACAAGCGCGGGCTAGGCTTAAGGCCGGGGCACAAGCGCGGGCTAGGCCTAAGGCCGGGGCACAAGCGCGGGCTAGGCTTAAGGCCGGGGCACAAGCGCGGGCTAGGCTTAAGGCCGGGGCACAAGCGCGGGCTAGGCTTAAGGCCGATGCACAAGCGCGGGCTAGGCTTAAGGCCGGGGCACAAACGCGGGCTAGGCTTAAGGCCGGGGCACAAGCGCGGGCTAGGCTTAAGGCCTGGGCACAAGTGCGGGCTAGGCTTAAGGCCGGGGCACAAGTGCGGGCTAGGCTTAAGGCCTGGGCACAAGTGCGGGCTAGGCTTAAGGCCGGGGCACTAGTGCGGGCTAGGCTTAAGGCCTGGGCACAAGTGCGGGCTAGGCTTAAGGCCTGGGCACAATTGCGGGTTAGGCTTAAGGCCTGGGCACAAGTGCGGGCTAGGCTTAAGGCCTGGGCACAAGTGCGGGCTAGGCTTAAGGCCTGGGCACAAGTGCGGGCTAGGCTTAAGGCCTGAGCACAAGTGCGGGCTAGGCTTAAGGCCGGGGCACAAGTGCGGGCTAGGCCTAAGGCCGGGGCACAAGTGCGGGCTAGGCATAAGGCCTGGGCACAAGTGCGGGCTAGGCTTAAGGCCGATGCACAAGTGCGGGCTAGGCTTAAGGCCGGGGCACAAGTGCGGGCTAGGCTTAAGGCCTGGGCACAAGTGCGGGCTAGGCTTAAGGCCGGGGCACAAGTGCGGGCTAGGCTTAAGGCCGGGGCACAAGTGCGGGCTAGGCTTAAGGCCGGGGCACAAGTGCGGGCTAGGCTTAATCCCGGGGCACAAGTGCGGGCTAGGCTTAAGGCCGGGGGCACAAGTGCGGGCTAGGCTTAAGGCCGGGGGCACAAGTGCGGGCTAGGCATAAGGCCTGGGCACAAGTGCGGGCTAGGCTTAAGGCCGATGCACAAGTGCGGGCTAGGCTTAAGGCCGGGGCACAAGTGCGGGCTAGGTTTAAGGCCTGGGCACAAGTGCGGGCTAGGCTTAAGGCCTGGGCACAAGTGCGGGCTAGGCTTAAGGCCTGGGCACAAGTGCGGGCTAGGCTTAAGGCCGGGGCACAAGTGCGGGCTGGGCTTAAGGTCGGGGCACAAGTGCGGGCTGGGCTTAAGGTCGGGGCACAAGTGCGGGCTAGGCTTAAGGCCTGGGCACAAGTGCGGGCTAGGCTTAAGGCCGGGGCACAAGTGCGGGCTAGGCTTAAGGCCGGGGCACAAGTGCGGGCTAGGCTTAAGGCCGGGGCACAAGTGCGGGCTAGGCTTAAGGCCGGGGCACAAGTGCGGGCTAGGCTTAAGGCCGGGGCACAAGTGCGGGCTAGGCTTAAGGCCGGGGCACAAGTGCGGGCTAGGCTTAAGGCCGGGGCACAAGTGCGGGCTAGGCTTAAGGCCGGGGCACAAGTGCGGGCTAGGCTTAAGGCCGGGGCACAAGTGCGGGCTAGGCTTAAGGCCGGGGCACAAGTGCGGGCTAGGCTTAAGGCCGGGGCACAAGTGCGGGCTAGGCTTAAGGCCGGGGCACAAGTGCAGTGCTGGCTAGGATCAAGGCAGGGGGCACAAGTGCTGGCTAGGCTTAAGGCATGGGCACAAGTGCCAGCTAGGCTTAAGGCCTGGGCACAAGTGCAGGCTAGGCTTAAGGCCTGGGCACAAGTGCAGTGCTGGCTAGGATCAAGGCAAGGGGGCACAAGTGCTGGCTAGGCTTAAGGCATGGGCACAAGTGCTGGCTAGGCTTAAGGCATACAGCTAACTCTTTGCACTCTTTGCATAAAGGGTTAGGCACCCATAGGGGTGAAGAGCTAGCTTTCACCCCTCTACTCTGTACTTGGACATTTAGGACTAGATCCTTTGTTGTACAGTGCGGAGCCTCTCCATAAACCCATGCTCCAAGCGACCAGGCACTTCTTGTCTGTCCTCCGTAAATGGGTAATGCCTTCTTCCCCAATTACAGTCGTGCATGTGCATTCAGACGGGACAAGAGCGAAGAGCATAAAGCTGGCCCTATGTGCATAACCAACATGAAGCTGAAGACAAAAACAAACAAACAAGCATACAAGGGGCTCAAAAGTGCGGGCTGGGCTTAAGGCCTGGGCACAAGTGGGGGCTGGGCTTAAGGCCTGGGCACAAGTGCGGGCTAGGCTTAAGGCCGGGGCACAAGTGCGGGCTAGGCTTAAGGCCGGGGCACAAGTGCGGGCTAGGCTTAAGGCCGGGGCACAAGTGCGGGCTAGGCTTAAGGCCGGGGCACAAGTGCGGGCTAGGCTTAAGGCCGGGGCACAAGTGCGGGCTAGGCTTAAGGCCGGGGCACAAGTGCGGGCTAGGCTTAAGGCCGGGGCACAAGTGCGGCCTTGGCTTAAGGCCGGGGCACAAGTGCGGGCTAGGCTTAAGGCCGGGAGACAAGTGCGAGCTAGGCTTAAGGCCGGGGCACAAGTGCGGGCTGGGCTTAAGGCCGCGGCACAAGTGCGGGCTGGGCTTAAGGCCGGGGCACAAGTGCGGGCTGGGCTTAAGGCCGGGGCACAAGTGCGGGCTGGGCTTAAGGCCTGGGCACAAGTGCGGGCTGGGCTTAAGGCCTGGGCACAAGTGCGGGCTGGGCTTAAGGCCTGGGCACAAGTGCGGGCTGGGCTTAAGGCCTGGGCACAAGTGCGGGCTGGGATTAAGGCCTGGGCACAAGTGCGGGCTGGGCTTAAGGCCTCGGCACAAGTGCGGGCTGGGCTTAAGGCCTGGGCACAAGTGCGGGCTGGGCTTAAGGCCTGGGCACAAGTGCGGGCTGGGCTTAAGGCCTGGGCACAAGTGCGGGCTGGGCTTAAGGCCTGGGCACAAGTGCGGGCTGGGCTTAAGGCCTGGGCACAAGTGCGGGCTGGGCTTTAGGCCGGGGCACAAGTGCGGGCTAGGCTAAAGGCCGGGGCACAAGTGCGGGCTAGGCTAAAGGCCTGGGCACAAGTGCGGGCTAGGCTTAAGGCCGGGGCACAAGTGCGGGCTAGGCTTAAGGCCGGGGCACAAGTGCGGGCTAGGCTTAAGGCCGGGGCACAAGTGCGGGCTAGGCTTAAGGCCGGGGCACAAGTGCAGGCTAGGCTTAAGGCCGGGGCACAAGTGCGGGCTAGGCTTAAGGCCGGGGCACAAGTGCGGGCTAGGCTTAAGGCCGGGGCACAAGTGCGGGCTAGGCTTAAGGCCGGGGCACAAGTGCGGGCTAGGCTTAAGGCCGGGGCACAAGTGCGGGCTAGGCTTAAGGCCGGGGCACAAGTGCGGGCTAGGCTTAAGGCCGGGGCACAAAGTGCGGGCTAGGCTTAAGGCCGGGGCACAAGTGCGGGCTAGGCTTAAGGCCGGGGCACAAGTGCGGGCTAGGCTTAAGGCCGGGGCACAAGTGCGGGCTTGGCTTAAGGCCGGGGCACAAGTGCGGGCTAGGCTTAAGGCCGGGAGACAAGTGCGGGCTAGGCTTAAGGCCGGGGCACAAGTGCGGGCTGGGCTTAAGGCCGCGGCACAAGTGCGGGCTGGGCTTAAGGCCGGGGCACAAGTGCGGGCTGGGCTTAAGGCCGGGGCACAAGTGCGGGCTGGGCTTAAGGCCTGGGCACAAGTGCGGGCTGGGCTTAAGGCCTGGGCACAAGTGCGGGCTGGGCTTAAGGCCGGGGCACAAGTGCGGGCTAGGCTTAAGGCCGGGGCACAAGTGCGGGCTAGGCTTAAGGCCGGGGCACAAGTGCGGGCTAGGCTTAAGGCCGGGGCACAAGTGCGGGCTAGGCTTAAGGCCGGGGCACAAGTGCGGGCTAGGCTTAAGGCCGGGGCACAAGTGCGGGCTGGGCTTAAGGCCTGGGCACAAGTGCGGGCTGGGCTTAAGGCCTGGGCACAAGTGCGGGCTGGGCTTAAGGCCTGGGCACAAGTGCGGGCTGGGCTTTAGGCCGGGGCACAAGTGCGGGCTAGGCTAAAGGCCGGGGCACAAGTGCGGGCTAGGCTAAAGGCCTGGGCACAAGTGCGGGCTAGGCTTAAGGCCGGGGCACAAGTGCGGGCTAGGCTTAAGGCCGGGGCACAAGTGCGGGCTAGGCTTAAGGCCGGGGCACAAGTGCGGGCTAGGCTTAAGGCCGGGGCACAAGTGCGGGCTAGGCTTAAGGCCGGGGCACAAGTGCGGGCTAGGCTTAAGGCCAGGGCACAAGTGCGGGCTAGGCTTAAGGCCGGGGCACAAGTGCGGGCTAGGCTTAAGGCCGGGGCACAAGTGCGGGCTAGGCTTAAGGCCGGGGCACAAGTGCGGGCTAGGCTTAAGGCCGGGGCACAAGTGCGGGCTAGGCTTAAGGCCGGGGCACAAGTGCGGGCTAGGCTTAAGGCCGGGGCACAAGTGCGGGCTAGGCTTAAGGCCGGGGCACAAGTGCAGTGCTGGCTAGGATCAAGGCAGGGGGCACAAGTGCTGGCTAGGCTTAAGGCATGGGCACAAGTGCCAGCTAGGCTTAAGGCCTGGGCACAAGTGCAGGCTAGGCTTAAGGCCTGGGCACAAGTGCAGTGCTGGCTAGGATCAAGGCAAGGGGGCACAAGTGCTGGCTAGGCTTAAGGCATGGGCACAAGTGCTGGCTAGGCTTAAGGCATACAGCTAACTCTTTGCACTCTTTGCATAAAGGGTTAGGCACCCATAGGGGTGAAGAGCTAGCTTTCACCCCTCTACTCTGTACTTGGACATTTAGGACTAGATCCTTTGTTGTACAGTGCGGAGCCTCTCCATAACCCCATGCTCCAAGCGACCAGGCACTTCTTGTCTGTCCTCCGTAAATGGGTAATGCCTTCTTCCCCAATTACAGTCGTGCATGTGCATTCAGACGGGACAAGAGCGAAGAGCATAAAGCTGGCCCTATGTGCATAACCAACATGAAGCTGAAGACAAAAACAAACAAACAAGCATACAAGGGGCTCAAAAGTGCGGGCTGGGCTTAAGGCCTGGGCACAAGTGGGGGCTGGGCTTAAGGCCTGGGCACAAGTGCGGGCTAGGCTTAAGGCCGGGGCACAAGTGCGGGCTAGGCTTAAGGCCGGGGCACAAGTGCGGGCTAGGCTTAAGGCCGGGGCACAAGTGCGGGCTAGGCTTAAGGCCGGGGCACAAGTGCGGGCTAGGCTTAAGGCCGGGGCACAAGTGCGGGCTAGGCTTAAGGCCGGGGCACAAGTGCGGGCTAGGCTTAAGGCCGGGGCACAAGTGCGGCCTTGGCTTAAGGCCGGGGCACAAGTGCGGGCTAGGCTTAAGGCCGGGAGACAAGTGCGGGCTGGGCTTAAGGCCGGGGCACAAGTGCGGGCTGGGCTTAAGGCCGCGGCACAAGTGCGGGCTGGGCTTAAGGCCGGGGCACAAGTGCGGGCTGGGCTTAAGGCCGGGGCACAAGTGCGGGCTGGGCTTAAGGCCTGGGCACAAGTGCGGGCTGGGCTTAAGGCCTGGGCACAAGTGCGGGCTGGGCTTAAGGCCTGGGCACAAGTGCGGGCTGGGCTTAAGGCCTGGGCACAAGTGCGGGCTGGGCTTAAAGCCTCGGCACAAGTGCGGGCTGGGCTTAAGGCCTCGGCACAAGTGCGGGCTGGGCTTAAGGCCTGGGCACAAGTGCGGGCTGGGCTTAAGGCCTGGGCACAAGTGCGGGCTAGGCTTAAGGCCGGGGCACAAGTGCGGGCTAGGCTTAAGGCCGGGGCACAAGTGCGGGCTAGGCTGAAGGCCGGGGCACAAGTGCGGGCTAGGCTGAAGGCCGGGGCACAAGTGCGGGCTAGGCTTAAGGCCGGGGGCACAAGTGCGGGCTAGGCATAAGGCCTGGGCACAAGTGCGGGCTAGGCTTAAGGCCGATGCACAAGTGCGGGCTAGGCTTAAGGCCAGGGCACAAGTGCGGGCTAGGTTTAAGGCCTGGGCACAAGTGCGGGCTAGGCTTAAGGCCTGGGCACAAGTGCGGGCTAGGCTTAAGGCCTGGGCACAAGTGCGGGCTAGGCTTAAGGCCTGGGCACAAGTGCGGGCTAGGCTTAAGGCCGGGGCACAAGCGCGGGCTAGGCCTAAGGCCGGGGCACAAGCGCGGGCTAGGCTTAAGGCCGGGGCACAAGCGCGGGCTAGGCTTAAGGCCGGGGCACAAGCGCGGGCTAGGCTTAAGGCCGATGCACAAGCGCGGGCTAGGCTTAAGGCCGGGGCACAAACGCGGGCTAGGCTTAAGGCCGGGGCACAAGCGCGGGCTAGGCTTAAGGCCTGGGCACAAGTGCGGGCTAGGCTTAAGGCCGGGGCACAAGTGCGGGCTAGGCTTAAGGCCGGGGCACAAGTGCGGGCTAGGCTTAAGGCCGGGGCACAAGTGCGGGCTAGGCTTAAGGCCGGGGCACAAGTGCGGGCTAGGCTTAAGGCCGGGGCACAAGTGCGGGCTAGGCTTAAGGCCGGGGCACAAGTGCGGGCTAGGCTTAAGGCCGGGGCACAAGTGCGGGCTAGGCTTAAGGCCGGGGCACAAGTGCGGGCTAGGCTTAAGGCCGGGGCACAAGTGCGGGCTAGGCTTAAGGCCGGGGCACAAGTGCGGGCTAGGCTTAAGGCCGGGGCACAAGTGCGGGCTAGGCTTAAGGCCGGGGCACAAGTGCGGGCTAGGCTTAAGGCCGGGGCACAAGTGCGGGCTAGGCTTAAGGCCGGGGCACAAGTGCAGTGCTGGCTAGGATCAAGGCAGGGGGCACAAGTGCTGGCTAGGCTTAAGGCATGGGCACAAGTGCCAGCTAGGCTTAAGGCCTGGGCACAAGTGCAGGCTAGGCTTAAGGCCTGGGCACAAGTGCAGTGCTGGCTAGGATCAAGGCAAGGGGGCACAAGTGCTGGCTAGGCTTAAGGCATGGGCACAAGTGCTGGCTAGGCTTAAGGCATACAGCTAACTCTTTGCACTCTTTGCATAAAGGGTTAGGCACCCATAGGGGTGAAGAGCTAGCTTTCACCCCTCTACTCTGTACTTGGACATTTAGGACTAGATCCTTTGTTGTACAGTGCGGAGCCTCTCCATAACCCCATGCTCCAAGCGACCAGGCACTTCTTGTCTGTCCTCTGTAAATGGGTAATGCCTTCTTCCCCAATTACAGTCGTGCATGTGCATTCAGACGGGACAAGAGCGAAGAGCATAAAGCTGGCCCTATGTGCATAACCAACATGAGGCTGAAGACAAAAACAAACAAACAAGCATACAAGGGGCTCAAAAGTGCGGGCTGGGCTTAAGGCCTGGGCACAAGTGGGGGCTAAGCTTAAGGCCTGGGCACAAGTGCGGGCTGGGCTTAAGGCCTGGGCACAAGTGCGGGCTGGGCTTAAGGCCTGGGCACAAGTGCGGGCTGGGCTTAAGGCCTGGGCACAAGTGCGGGCTGGGCTTAAGGCCTGGGCACAAGTGCGGGCTGGGCTTAAGGCCTGGGCACAAGTGCGAGCTGGGCTTAAGGCCTCGGCACAAGTGCGGGCTGGGCTTAAGGCCTGGGCACAAGTGCGGGCTGGGCTTAAGGCCTGGGCACAAGTGCGGGCTGGGCTTAAGGCCTGGGCACAAGTGCGGGCTGGGCTTAAGGCCTGGGCACAAGTGCGGGCTGGGCTTAAGGCCTGGGCACAAGTGCGGGCTGGGCTTTAGGCCGGGGCACAAGTGCGGGCTAGGCTAAAGGCCGGGGCACAAGTGCGGGCTAGGCTAAAGGCCTGGGCACAAGTGCGGGCTAGGCTTAAGGCCGGGGCACAAGTGCGGGCTAGGCTTAAGGCCGGGGCACAAGTGCGGGCTAGGCTTAAGGCCGGGGCACAAGTGCGGGCTAGGCTTAAGGCCGGGGCACAAGTGCGGGCTAGGCTTAAGGCCGGGGCACAAGTGCGGGCTAGGCTTAAGGCCGGGGCACAAGTGCGGGCTAGGCTTAAGGCCGGGGCACAAGTGCGGGCTAGGCTTAAGGCCGGGGCACAAGTGCGGGCTAGGCTTAAGGCCGGGGCACAAGTGCGGGCTAGGCTTAAGGCCGGGGCACAAGTGCGGGCTAGGCTTAAGGCCGGGGCACAAGTGCGGGCTAGGCTTAAGGCCGGGGCACAAGTGCGGGCTAGGCTTAAGGCCGGGGCACAAGTGCGGGCTTGGCTTAAGGCCGGGGCACAAGTGCGGGCTAGGCTTAAGGCCGGGAGACAAGTGCGGGCTAGGCTTAAGGCCGGGGCACAAGTGCGGGCTGGGCTTAAGGCCGCGGCACAAGTGCGGGCTGGGCTTAAGGCCGGGGCACAAGTGCGGGCTGGGCTTAAGGCCGGGGCACAAGTGCGGGCTGGGCTTAAGGCCTGGGCACAAGTGCGGGCTAGGCTTAAGGCCGATGCACAAGTGCGGGCTAGGCTTAAGGCCAGGGCACAAGTGCGGGCTAGGTTTAAGGCCTGGGCACAAGTGCGGGCTAGGCTTAAGGCCTGGGCACAAGTGCGGGCTAGGCTTAAGGCCTGGGCACAAGTGCGGGCTAGGCTTAAGGCCTGGGCACAAGTGCGGGCTAGGCTTAAGGCCGGGGCACAAGCGCGGGCTAGGCCTAAGGCCGGGGCACAAGCGCGGGCTAGGCTTAAGGCCGGGGCACAAGCGCGGGCTAGGCTTAAGGCCGGGGCACAAGCGCGGGCTAGGCTTAAGGCCGATGCACAAGCGCGGGCTAGGCTTAAGGCCGGGGCACAAACGCGGGCTAGGCTTAAGGCCGGGGCACAAGCGCGGGCTAGGCTTAAGGCCTGGGCACAAGTGCGGGCTAGGCTTAAGGCCGGGGCACAAGTGCGGGCTAGGCTTAAGGCCGGGGCACAAGTGCGGGCTAGGCTTAAGGCCGGGGCACAAGTGCGGGCTAGGCTTAAGGCCGGGAGACAAGTGCGGGCTAGGCTTAAGGCCGGGGCACAAGTGCGGGCTGGGCTTAAGGCCGCGGCACAAGTGCGGGCTGGGCTTAAGGCCGGGGCACAAGTGCGGGCTGGGCTTAAGGCCGGGGCACAAGTGCGGGCTGGGCTTAAGGCCTGGGCACAAGTGCGGGCTGGGCTTAAGGCCTGGGCACAAGTGCGGGCTGGGCTTAAGGCCGGGGCACAAGTGCGGGCTAGGCTTAAGGCCGGGGCACAAGTGCGGGCTAGGCTTAAGGCCGGGGCACAAGTGCGGGCTAGGCTTAAGGCCGGGGCACAAGTGCGGGCTAGGCTTAAGGCCGGGGCACAAGTGCGGGCTAGGCTTAAGGCCGGGGCACAAGTGCGGGCTGGGCTTAAGGCCTGGGCACAAGTGCGGGCTGGGCTTAAGGCCTGGGCACAAGTGCGGGCTGGGCTTAAGGCCTGGGCACAAGTGCGGGCTGGGCTTTAGGCCGGGGCACAAGTGCGGGCTAGGCTAAAGGCCGGGGCACAAGTGCGGGCTAGGCTAAAGGCCTGGGCACAAGTGCGGTCTAGGCTTAAGGCCGGGGCACAAGTGCGGGCTAGGCTTAAGGCCGGGGCACAAGTGCGGGCTAGGCTTAAGGCCGGGGCACAAGTGCGGGCTAGGCTTAAGGCCGGGGCACAAGTGCGGGCTAGGCTTAAGGCCGGGGCACAAGTGCGGGCTAGGCTTAAGGCCAGGGCACAAGTGCGGGCTAGGCTTAAGGCCGGGGCACAAGTGCGGGCTAGGCTTAAGGCCGGGGCACAAGTGCGGGCTAGGCTTAAGGCCGGGGCACAAGTGCGGGCTAGGCTTAAGGCCGGGGCACAAGTGCGGGCTAGGCTTAAGGCCGGGGCACAAGTGCGGGCTAGGCTTAAGGCCGGGGCACAAGTGCAGTGCTGGCTAGGATCAAGGCAGGGGGCACAAGTGCTGGCTAGGCTTAAGGCATGGGCACAAGTGCCAGCTAGGCTTAAGGCCTGGGCACAAGTGCAGGCTAGGCTTAAGGCCTGGGCACAAGTGCAGTGCTGGCTAGGATCAAGGCAAGGGGGCACAAGTGCTGGCTAGGCTTAAGGCATGGGCACAAGTGCTGGCTAGGCTTAAGGCATACAGCTAACTCTTTGCACTCTTTGCATAAAGGGTTAGGCACCCATAGGGGTGAAGAGCTAGCTTTCACCCCTCTACTCTGTACTTGGACATTTAGGACTAGATCCTTTGTTGTACAGTGCGGAGCCTCTCCATAACCCCATGCTCCAAGCGACCAGGCACTTCTTGTCTGTCCTCCGTAAATGGGTAATGCCTTCTTCCCCAATTACAGTCGTGCATGTGCATTCAGACGGGACAAGAGCGAAGAGCATAAAGCTGGCCCTATGTGCATAACCAACATGAAGCTGAAGACAAAAACAAACAAACAAGCATACAAGGGGCTCAAAAGTGCGGGCTGGGCTTAAGGCCTGGGCACAAGTGGGGGCTGGGCTTAAGGCCTGGGCACAAGTGCGGGCTAGGCTTAAGGCCGGGGCACAAGTGCGGCCTAGGCTTAAGGCCGGGGCACAAGTGCGGGCTAGGCTTAAGGCCGGGGCACAAGTGCGGGCTAGGCTTAAGGCCGGGGCACAAGTGCGGGCTAGGCTTAAGGCCGGGGCACAAGTGCGGGCTAGGCTTAAGGCCGGGGCACAAGTGCGGGCTAGGCTTAAGGCCGGGGCACAAGTGCGGCCTTGGCTTAAGGCCGGGGCACAAGTGCGGGCTAGGCTTAAGGCCGGGAGACAAGTGCGGGCTAGGCTTAAGGCCGGGGCACAAGTGCGGGCTGGGCTTAAGGCCGCGGCACAAGTGCGGGCTGGGCTTAAGGCCGGGGCACAAGTGCGGGCTGGGCTTAAGGCCGGGGCACAAGTGCGGGCTGGGCTTAAGGCCTGGGCACAAGTGCGGGCTGGGCTTAAGGCCTGGGCACAAGTGCGGGCTGGGCTTAAGGCCTGGGCACAAGTGCGGGCTGGGCTTAAGGCCTGGGCACAAGTGCGGGCTGGGCTTAAAGCCTCGGCACAAGTGCGGGCTGGGCTTAAGGCCTCGGCACAAGTGCGGGCTGGGCTTAAGGCCTGGGCACAAGTGCGGGCTGGGCTTAAGGCCTGGGCACAAGTGCGGGCTGGGCTTAAGGCCTGGGCACAAGTGCGGGCTGGGCTTAAGGCCTGGGCACAAGTGCGGGCTGGGCTTAAGGCCTGGGCACAAGTGCGGGCTGGGCTTAAGGCCTGGGCACAAGTGCGGGCTGGGCTTTAGGCCGGGGCACAAGTGCGGGCTAGGCTAAAGGCCGGGGCACAAGTGCGGGCTAGGCTAAAGGCCTGGGCACAAGTGCGGGCTAGGCTTAAGGCCGGGGCACAAGTGCGGGCTAGGCTTAAGGCCGGGGCACAAGTGCGGGCTAGGCTTAAGGCCGGGGCACAAGTGCGGGCTAGGCTTAAGGCCGGGGCACAAGTGCGGGCTAGGCTTAAGGCCGGGGCACAAGTGCGGGCTAGGCTGAAGGCCGGGGCACAAGTGCGGGCTAGGCTTAAGGCCGGGGCACAAGTGCGGGCTAGGCTTAAGGCCGGGGCACAAGTGCGGGCTAGGCTTAAGGCCGGGGCACAAGTGCGGGCTAGGCTTAAGGCCGGGGCACAAGTGCGGGCTAGGCTTAAGGCCGGGGCACAAGTGCGGGCTAGGCTTAAGGCCGGGGCACAAGTGCAGTGCTGGCTAGGATCAAGGCAGGGGGCACAAGTGCTGGCTAGGCTTAAGGCATGGGCACAAGTGCCAGCTAGGCTTAAGGCCTGGGCACAAGTGCAGGCTAGGCTTAAGGCCTGGGCACAAGTGCAGTGCTGGCTAGGATCAAGGCAAGGGGGCACAAGTGCTGGCTAGGCTTAAGGCATGGGCACAAGTGCTGGCTAGGCTTAAGGCATACAGCTAACTCTTTGCACTCTTTGCATAAAGGGTTAGGCACCCATAGGGGTGAAGAGCTAGCTTTCACCCCTCTACTCTGTACTTGGACATTTAGGACTAGATCCTTTGTTGTACAGTGCGGAGCCTCTCCATAACCCCATGCTCCAAGCGACCAGGCACTTCTTGTCTGTCCTCCGTAAATGGGTAATGCCTTCTTCCCCAATTACAGTCGTGCATGTGCATTCAGACGGGACAAAAGCGAAGAGCATAAAGCTGGCCCTATGTGCATAACCAACATGAAGCTGAAGACAAAAACAAACAAACAAGCATACAAGGGGCTCAAAAGTGCGGGCTGGGCTTAAGGCCTGGGCACAAGTGGGGGCTGGGCTTAAGGCCTGGGCACAAGTGCGGGCTAGGCTTAAGGCCGGGGCACAAGTGCGGCCTAGGCTTAAGGCCGGGGCACAAGTGCGGGCTAGGCTTAAGGCCGGGGCACAAGTGCGGGCTAGGCTTAAGGCCGGGGCACAAGTGCGGGCTAGGCTTAAGGCCGGGGCACAAGTGCGGGCTAGGCTTAAGGCCGGGGCACAAGTGCGGGCTAGGCTTAAGGCCGGGGCACAAGTGCGGCCTTGGCTTAAGGCCGGGGCACAAGTGCGGGCTAGGCTTAAGGCCGGGAGACAAGTGCGGGCTAGGCTTAAGGCCGGGGCACAAGTGCGGGCTGGGCTTAAGGCCGCGGCACAAGTGCGGGCTGGGCTTAAGGCCGGGGCACAAGTGCGGGCTGGGCTTAAGGCCGGGGCACAAGTGCGGGCTGGGCTTAAGGCCTGGGCACAAGTGCGGGCTGGGCTTAAGGCCTGGGCACAAGTGCGGGCTGGGCTTAAGGCCTGGGCACAAGTGCGGGCTGGGCTTAAGGCCTGGGCACAAGTGCGGGCTGGGCTTAAAGCCTCGGCACAAGTGCGGGCTGGGCTTAAGGCCTCGGCACAAGTGCGGGCTGGGCTTAAGGCCTGGGCACAAGTGCGGGCTGGGCTTAAGGCCTGGGCACAAGTGCGGGCTGGGCTTAAGGCCTGGGCACAAGTGCGGGCTGGGCTTAAGGCCTGGGCACAAGTGCGGGCTGGGCTTAAGGCCTGGGCACAAGTGCGGGCTGGGCTTAAGGCCTGGGCACAAGTGCGGGCTGGGCTTTAGGCCGGGGCACAAGTGCGGGCTAGGCTAAAGGCCGGGGCACAAGTGCGGGCTAGGCTAAAGGCCTGGGCACAAGTGCGGGCTAGGCTTAAGGCCGGGGCACAAGTGCGGGCTAGGCTTAAGGCCGGGGCACAAGTGCGGGCTAGGCTTAAGGCCGGGGCACAAGTGCGGGCTAGGCTTAAGGCCGGGGCACAAGTGCGGGCTAGGCTTAAGGCCGGGGCACAAGTGCGGGCTAGGCTGAAGGCCGGGGCACAAGTGCGGGCTAGGCTGAAGGCCGGGGCACAAGTGCGGGCTAGGCTTAAGGCCGGGGCACAAGTGCGGGCTAGGCTTAAGGCCGGGGGCACAAGTGCGGGCTAGGCATAAGGCCTGGGCACAAGTGCGGGCTAGGCTTAAGGCCGATGCACAAGTGCGGGCTAGGCTTAAGGCCAGGGCACAAGTGCGGGCTAGGTTTAAGGCCTGGGCACAAGTGCGGGCTAGGCTTAAGGCCTGGGCACAAGTGCGGGTTAGGCTTAAGGCCTGGGCACAAGTGCGGGCTAGGCTTAAGGCCTGGGCACAAGCGCGGGCTAGGCTTAAGGCCGGGGCACAAGCGCGGGCTAGGCCTAAGGCCGGGGCACAAGCGCGGGCTAGGCTTAAGGCCGGGGCACAAGCGCGGGCTAGGCTTAAGGCCGGGGCACAAGCGCGGGCTAGGCTTAAGGCCGATGCACAAGCGCGGGCTAGGCTTAAGGCCGGGGCACAAACGCGGGCTAGGCTTAAGGCCGGGGCACAAGTGCGGGCTAGGCTTAAGGCCGGGGCACAAGTGCGGGCTAGGCTTAAGGCCGGGGCACAAGTGCGGGCTAGGCTTAAGGCCGGGGCACAAGTGCGGGCTAGGCTTAAGGCCGGGGCACAAGTGCGGGCTAGGCTTAAGGCCGGGGCACAAGTGCGGGCTAGGCTTAAGGCCGGGAGACAAGTGCGGGCTAGGCTTAAGGCCGGGGCACAAGTGCGGGCTGGGCTTAAGGCCGCGGCACAAGTGCGGGCTGGGCTTAAGGCCAGGGCACAAGTGCGGGCTGGGCTTAAGGCCGGGGCACAAGTGCGGGCTGGGCTTAAGGCCTGGGCACAAGTGCGGGCTGGGCTTAAGGCCTGGGCACAAGTGCGGGCTGGGCTTAAGGCCGGGGCACAAGTGCGGGCTAGGCTTAAGGCCGGGAGACAAGTGCGGGCTAGGCTTAAGGCCGGGGCACAAGTGCGGGCTGGGCTTAAGGCCGCGGCACAAGTGCGGGCTGGGCTTAAGGCCGGGGCACAAGTGCGGGCTGGGCTTAAGGCCGGGGCACAAGTGCGGGCTGGGCTTAAGGCCTGGGCACAAGTGCGGGCTGGGCTTAAGGCCTGGGCACAAGTGCGGGCTGGGCTTAAGGCCGGGGCACAAGTGCGGGCTAGGCTTAAGGCCGGGGCACAAGTGCGGGCTAGGCTTAAGGCCGGGGCACAAGTGCGGGCTAGGCTTAAGGCCGGGGCACAAGTGCGGGCTAGGCTTAAGGCCGGGGCACAAGTGCGGGCTAGGCTTAAGGCCGGGGCACAAGTGCGGGCTGGGCTTAAGGCCTGGGCACAAGTGCGGGCTGGGCTTAAGGCCTGGGCACAAGTGCGGGCTGGGCTTAAGGCCTGGGCACAAGTGCGGGCTGGGCTTTAGGCCGGGGCACAAGTGCGGGCTAGGCTAAAGGCCGGGGCACAAGTGCGGGCTAGGCTAAAGGCCTGGCCACAAGTGCGGGCTAGGCTTAAGGCCGGGGCACAAGTGCGGGCTAGGCTTAAGGCCGGGGCACAAGTGCGGGCTAGGCTTAAGGCCGGGGCACAAGTGCGGGCTAGGCTTAAGGCCGGGGCACAAGTGCGGGCTAGGCTTAAGGCCGGGGCACAAGTGCGGGCTAGGCTTAAGGCCAGGGCACAAGTGCGGGCTAGGCTTAAGGCCGGGGCACAAGTGCGGGCTAGGCTTAAGGCCGGGGCACAAGTGCGGGCTAGGCTTAAGGCCGGGGCACAAGTGCGGGCTAGGCTTAAGGCCGGGGCACAAGTGCGGGCTAGGCTTAAGGCCGGGGCACAAGTGCGGGCTAGGCTTAAGGCCGGGGCACAAGTGCGGGCTAGGCTTAAGGCCGGGGCACAAGTGCAGTGCTGGCTAGGATCAAGGCAGGGGGCACAAGTGCTGGCTAGGCTTAAGGCATGGGCACAAGTGCCAGCTAGGCTTAAGGCCTGGGCACAAGTGCAGGCTAGGCTTAAGGCCTGGGCACAAGTGCAGTGCTGGCTAGGATCAAGGCAAGGGGGCACAAGTGCTGGCTAGGCTTAAGGCATGGGCACAAGTGCTGGCTAGGCTTAAGGCATACAGCTAACTCTTTGCACTCTTTGCATAAAGGGTTAGGCACCCATAGGGGTGAAGAGCTAGCTTTCACCCCTCTACTCTGTACTTGGACATTTAGGACTAGATCCTTTGTTGTACAGTGCGGAGCCTCTCCATAACCCCATGCTCCAAGCGACCAGGCACTTCTTGTCTGTCCTCCGTAAATGGGTAATGCCTTCTTCCCCAATTACAGTCGTGCATGTGCATTCAGACGGGACAAGAGCGAAGAGCATAAAGCTGGCCCTATGTGCATAACCAACATGAAGCTGAAGACAAAAACAAACAAACAAGCATACAAGGGGCTCAAAAGTGCGGGCTGGGCTTAAGGCCTGGGCACAAGTGCGGGCTGGGCTTAAGGCCTGGGCACAAGTGCGGGCTGGGCTTAAGGCCTGGGCACAAGTGCGGGCTGGGCTTAAGGCCTGGGCACAAGTGCGGGCTGGGCTTAAAGCCTCGGCACAAGTGCGGGCTGGGCTTAAGGCCTCGGCACAAGTGCGGGCTGGGCTTAAGGCCTGGGCACAAGTGCGGGCTGGGCTTAAGGCCTGGGCACAAGTGCGGGCTAGGCTTAAGGCCGGGGCACAAGTGCGGGCTAGGCTTAAGGCCGGGGCACAAGTGCGGGCTAGGCTGAAGGCCGGGGCACAAGTGCGGGCTAGGCTGAAGGCCGGGGCACAAGTGCGGGCTAGGCTTAAGGCCGGGGGCACAAGTGCGGGCTAGGCATAAGGCCTGGGCACAAGTGCGGGCTAGGCTTAAGGCCGATGCACAAGTGCGGGCTAGGCTTAAGGCCAGGGCACAAGTGCGGGCTAGGTTTAAGGCCTGGGCACAAGTGCGGGCTAGGCTTAAGGCCTGGGCACAAGTGCGGGCTAGGCTTAAGGCCTGGGCACAAGTGCGGGCTAGGCTTAAGGCCTGGGCACAAGTGCGGGCTAGGCTTAAGGCCGGGGCACAAGCGCGGGCTAGGCCTAAGGCCGGGGCACAAGCGCGGGCTAGGCTTAAGGCCGGGGCACAAGCGCGGGCTAGGCTTAAGGCCGGGGCACAAGCGCGGGCTAGGCTTAAGGCCGGGGCACAAACGCGGGCTAGGCTTAAGGCCGGGGCACAAGCGCGGGCTAGGCTTAAGGCCTGGGCACAAGTGCGGGCTAGGCTTAAGGCCGGGGCACAAGTGCGGGCTAGGCTTAAGGCCGGGGCACAAGTGCGGGCTAGGCTTAAGGCCGGGGCACAAGTGCGGGCTAGGCTTAAGGCCGGGGCACAAGTGCGGGCTAGGCTTAAGGCCGGGGCACAAGTGCGGGCTAGGCTTAAGGCCGGGGCACAAGTGCGGGCTAGGCTTAAGGCCGGGGCACAAGTGCGGGCTAGGCTTAAGGCCGGGGCACAAGTGCGGGCTAGGCTTAAGGCCGGGGCACAAGTGCGGGCTAGGCTTAAGGCCGGGGCACAAGTGCGGGCTAGGCTTAAGGCCGGGGCACAAGTGCGGGCTAGGCTTAAGGCCGGGGCACAAGTGCGGGCTAGGCTTAAGGCCGGGGCACAAGTGCGGGCTAGGCTTAAGGCCGGGGCACAAGTGCAGTGCTGGCTAGGATCAAGGCAGGGGGCACAAGTGCTGGCTAGGCTTAAGGCATGGGCACAAGTGCCAGCTAGGCTTAAGGCATGGGCACAAGTGCAGGCTAGGCTTAAGGCCTGGGCACAAGTGCAGTGCTGGCTAGGATCAAGGCAAGGGGGCACAAGTGCTGGCTAGGCTTAAGGCATGGGCACAAGTGCTGGCTAGGCTTAAGGCATACAGCTAACTCTTTGCACTCTTTGCATAAAGGGTTAGGCACCCATAGGGGTGAAGAGCTAGCTTTCACCCCTCTACTCTGTACTTGGACATTTAGGACTAGATCCTTTGTTGTACAGTGCGGAGCCTCTCCATAACCCCATGCTCCAAGCGACCAGGCACTTCTTGTCTGTCCTCCGTAAATGGGTAATGCCTTCTTCCCCAATTACAGTCGTGCATGTGCATTCAGACGGGACAAGAGCGAAGAGCATAAAGCTGGCCCTATGTGCATAACCAACATGAGGCTGAAGACAAAAACAAACAAACAAGCATACAAGGGGCTCAAAAGTGCGGGCTGGGCTTAAGGCCTGGGCACAAGTGGGGGCTAAGCTTAAGGCCTGGGCACAAGTGCGGGCTGGGCTTAAGGCCTGGGCACAAGTGCGGGCTGGGCTTAAGGCCTGGGCACAAGTGCGGGCTGGGCTTAAGGCCTGGGCACAAGTGCGGGCTGGGCTTAAGGCCTGGGCACAAGTGCGGGCTGGGCTTAATTCCTGGGCACAAGTGCGGGCTGGGCTTAAGGCCTGGGCACAAGTGCGGGCTGGGCTTAAGGCCTCGGCACAAGTGCGGGCTGGGCTTAAGGCCTGGGCACAAGTGCGGGCTGGGCTTAAGGCCTGGGCACAAGTGCGGGCTGGGCTTAAGGCCTGGGCACAAGTGCGGGCTGGGCTTAAGGCCTGGGCACAAGTGCGGGCTGGGCTTAAGGCCTGGGCACAAGTGCGGGCTGGGCTTTAGGCCGGGGCACAAGTGCGGGCTAGGCTAAAGGCCGGGGCACAAGTGCGGGCTAGGCTAAAGGCCTGGGCACAAGTGCGGGCTAGGCTTAAGGCCGGGGCACAAGTGCGGGCTAGGCTTAAGGCCGGGGCACAAGTGCGGGCTAGGCTTAAGGCCGGGGCACAAGTGCGGGCTAGGCTTAAGGCCGGGGCACAAGTGCGGGCTAGGCTTAAGGCCGGGGCACAAGTGCGGGCTAGGCTTAAGGCCGGGGCACAAGTGCGGGCTAGGCTTAAGGCCGGGGCACAAGTGCGGGCTAGGCTTAAGGCCGGGGCACAAGTGCGGGCTAGGCTTAAGGCCGGGGCACAAGTGCGGGCTAGGCTTAAGGCCGGGGCACAAGTGCGGGCTAGGCTTAAGGCCGGGGCACAAGTGCGGGCTAGGCTTAAGGCCGGGGCACAAGTGCGGGCTAGGCTTAAGGCCGGGGCACAAGTGCGGGCTAGGCTTAAGGCCGGGGCACAAGTGCGGGCTTGGCTTAAGGCCGGGGCACAAGTGCGGGCTAGGCTTAAGGCCGGGAGACAAGTGCGGGCTAGGCTTAAGGCCGGGGCACAAGTGCGGGCTGGGCTTAAGGCCGCGGCACAAGTGCGGGCTGGGCTTAAGGCCGGGGCACAAGTGCGGGCTGGGCTTAAGGCCGGGGCACAAGTGCGGGCTGGGCTTAAGGCCTGGGCACAAGTGCGGGCTAGGCTTAAGGCCGATGCACAAGTGCGGGCTAGGCTTAAGGCCAGGGCACAAGTGCGGGCTAGGTTTAAGGCCTGGGCACAAGTGCGGGCTAGGCTTAAGGCCTGGGCACAAGTGCGGGCTAGGCTTAAGGCCTGGGCACAAGTGCGGGCTAGGCTTAAGGCCTGGGCACAAGCGCGGGCTAGGCTTAAGGCCGGGGCACAAGCGCGGGCTAGGCCTAAGGCCGGGGCACAAGCGCGGGCTAGGCTTAAGGCCGGGGCACAAGCGCGGGCTAGGCTTAAGGCCGGGGCACAAGCGCGGGCTAGGCTTAAGGCCGATGCACAAGCGCGGGCTAGGCTTAAGGCCGGGGCACAAACGCGGGCTAGGCTTAAGGCCGGGGCACAAGCGCGGGCTAGGCTTAAGGCCTGGGCACAAGCGCGGGCTAGGCTTAAGGCCGGGGCACAAGTGCGGGCTAGGCTTAAGGCCGGGGCACAAGTGCGGGCTAGGCTTAAGGCCGGGGCACAAGTGCGGGCTAGGCTTAAGGCCGGGAGACAAGTGCGGGCTAGGCTTAAGGCCGGGGCACAAGTGCGGGCTGGGCTTAAGGCCGCGGCACAAGTGCGGGCTGGGCTTAAGGCCGGGGCACAAGTGCGGGCTGGGCTTAAGGCCGGGGCACAAGTGCGGGCTGGGCTTAAGGCCTGGGCACAAGTGCGGGCTGGGCTTAAGGCCTGGGCACAAGTGCGGGCTGGGCTTAAGGCCGGGGCACAAGTGCGGGCTAGGCTTAAGGCCGGGGCACAAGTGCGGGCTAGGCTTAAGGCCGGGGCACAAGTGCGGGCTAGGCTTAAGGCCGGGGCACAAGTGCGGGCTGGGCTTAAGGCCTGGGCACAAGTGCGGGCTGGGCTTAAGGCCTGGGCACAAGTGCGGGCTGGGCTTAAGGCCTGGGCACAAGTGCGGGCTGGGCTTTAGGCCGGGGCACAAGTGCGGGCTAGGCTAAAGGCCGGGGCACAAGTGCGGGCTAGGCTAAAGGCCTGGGCACAAGTGCGGTCTAGGCTTAAGGCCGGGGCACAAGTGCGGGCTAGGCTTAAGGCCGGGGCACAAGTGCGGGCTAGGCTTAAGGCCGGGGCACAAGTGCGGGCTGGGCTTAAGGCCTGGGCACAAGTGCGGGCTGGGCTTAAGGCCTGGGCACAAGTGCGGGCTGGGCTTAAGGCCTGGGCACAAGTGCGGGCTGGGCTTTAGGCCGGGGCACAAGTGCGGGCTAGGCTAAAGGCCGGGGCACAAGTGCGGGCTAGGCTAAAGGCCTGGGCACAAGTGCGGTCTAGGCTTAAGGCCGGGGCACAAGTGCGGGCTAGGCTTAAGGCCGGGGCACAAGTGCGGGCTAGGCTTAAGGCCGGGGCACAAGTGCGGGCTAGGCTTAAGGCCGGGGCACAAGTGCGGGCTAGGCTTAAGGCCGGGGCACAAGTGCGGGCTAGGCTTAAGGCCGGGGCACAAGTGCGGGCTAGGCTTAAGGCCGGGGCACAAGTGCGGGCTAGGCTTAAGGCCGGGGCACAAGTGCGGGCTAGGCTTAAGGCCGGGGCACAAGTGCGGGCTAGGCTTAAGGCCGGGGCACAAGTGCGGGCTAGGCTTAAGGCCGGGGCACAAGTGCGGGCTAGGCTTAAGGCCGGGGCACAAGTGCAGTGCTGGCTAGGATCAAGGCAGGGGGCACAAGTGCTGGCTAGGCTTAAGGCATGGGCACAAGTGCCAGCTAGGCTTAAGGCCTGGGCACAAGTGCAGGCTAGGCTTAAGGCCTGGGCACAAGTGCAGTGCTGGCTAGGATCAAGGCAAGGGGGCACAAGTGCTGGCTAGGCTTAAGGCATGGGCACAAGTGCTGGCTAGGCTTAAGGCATACAGCTAACTCTTTGCACTCTTTGCATAAAGGGTTAGGCACCCATAGGGGTGAAGAGCTAGCTTTCACCCCTCTACTCTGTACTTGGACATTTAGGACTAGATCCTTTGTTGTACAGTGCGGAGCCTCTCCATAACCCCATGCTCCAAGCGACCAGGCACTTCTTGTCTGTCCTCCGTAAATGGGTAATGCCTTCTTCCCCAATTACAGTCGTGCATGTGCATTCAGACGGGACAAGAGCGAAGAGCATAAAGCTGGCCCTATGTGCATAACCAACATGAAGCTGAAGACAAAAACAAACAAACAAGCATACAAGGGGCTCAAAAGTGCGGGCTGGGCTTAAGGCCTGGGCACAAGTGGGGGCTGGGCTTAAGGCCTGGGCACAAGTGCGGGCTAGGCTTAAGGCCGGGGCACAAGTGCGGCCTAGGCTTAAGGCCGGGGCACAAGTGCGGGCTAGGCTTAAGGCCGGGGCACAAGTGCGGGCTAGGCTTAAGGCCGGGGCACAAGTGCGGGCTAGGCTTAAGGCCGGGGCACAAGTGCGGGCTAGGCTTAAGGCCGGGGCACAAGTGCGGGCTAGGCTTAAGGCCGGGGCACAAGTGCGGCCTTGGCTTAAGGCCGGGGCACAAGTGCGGGCTAGGCTTAAGGCCGGGAGACAAGTGCGGGCTGGGCTTAAGGCCGGGGCACAAGTGCGGGCTGGGCTTAAGGCCGCGGCACAAGTGCGGGCTGGGCTTAAGGCCGGGGCACAAGTGCGGGCTGGGCTTAAGGCCGGGGCACAAGTGCGGGCTGGGCTTAAGGCCTGGGCACAAGTGCGGGCTGGGCTTAAGGCCTGGGCACAAGTGCGGGCTGGGCTTAAGGCCTGGGCACAAGTGCGGGCTGGGCTTAAGGCCTGGGCACAAGTGCGGGCTGGGCTTAAAGCCTCGGCACAAGTGCGGGCTGGGCTTAAGGCCTCGGCACAAGTGCGGGCTGGGCTTAAGGCCTCGGCACAAGTGCGGGCTGGGCTTAAGGCCTGGGCACAAGTGCGGGCTGGGCTTAAGGCCTGGGCACAAGTGCGGGCTGGGCTTAAGGCCTGGGCACAAGTGCGGGCTGGGCTTAAGGCCTGGGCACAAGTGCGGGCTGGGCTTAAGGCCTGGGCACAAGTGCGGGCTGGGCTTAAGGCCTGGGCACAAGTGCGGGCTGGGCTTTAGGCCGGGGCACAAGTGCGGGCTAGGCTAAAGGCCGGGGCACAAGTGCGGGCTAGGCTAAAGGCCTGGGCACAAGTGCGGGCTAGGCTTAAGGCCGGGGCACAAGTGCGGGCTAGGCTTAAGGCCGGGGCACAAGTGCGGGCTAGGCTTAAGGCCGGGGCACAAGTGCGGGCTAGGCTTAAGGCCGGGGCACAAGTGCGGGCTAGGCTTAAGGCCGGGGCACAAGTGCGGGCTAGGCTTAAGGCCGGGGCACAAGTGCGGGCTAGGCTTAAGGCCGGGGCACAAGTGCGGGCTAGGCTTAAGGCCGGGGCACAAGTGCGGGCTAGGCTGAAGGCCGGGGCACAAGTGCGGGCTAGGCTGAAGGCCGGGGCACAAGTGCGGGCTAGGCTTAAGGCCGGGGCACAAGTGCGGGCTAGGCTTAAGGCCGGGGGCACAAGTGCGGGCTAGGCATAAGGCCTGGGCACAAGTGCGGGCTAGGCTTAAGGCCGATGCACAAGTGCGGGCTAGGCTTAAGGCCAGGGCACAAGTGCGGGCTAGGTTTAAGGCCTGGGCACAAGTGCGGGCTAGGCTTAAGGCCTGGGCACAAGTGCGGGCTAGGCTTAAGGCCTGGGCACAAGTGCGGGCTAGGCTTAAGGCCTGGGCACAAGCGCGGGCTAGGCTTAAGGCCGGGGCACAAGCGCGGGCTAGGCCTAAGGCCGGGGCACAAGCGCGGGCTAGGCTTAAGGCCGGGGCACAAGCGCGGGCTAGGCTTAAGGCCGGGGCACAAGCGCGGGCTAGGCTTAAGGCCGATGCACAAGCGCGGGCTAGGCTTAAGGCCGGGGCACAAACGCGGGCTAGGCTTAAGGCCGGGGCACAAGCGCGGGCTAGGCTTAAGGCCTGGGCACAAGCGCGGGCTAGGCTTAAGGCCGGGGCACAAGCGCGGGCTAGGCTTAAGGCCGGGGCACAAGCGCGGGCTAGGCTTAAGGCCGGGGCACAAGCGCGGGCTAGGCTTAAGGCCGGGGCACAAGTGCGGGCTAGGCTTAAGGCCGGGGCACAAGTGCGGGCTAGGCTTAAGGCCGGGGCACAAGTGCGGGCTAGGCTTAAGGCCGGGGCACAAGTGCGGGCTAGGCTTAAGGCCGGGGCACAAGTGCGGGCTAGGCTTAAGGCCGGGGCACAAGTGCGGGCTAGGCTTAAGGCCGGGGCACAAGTGCGGGCTAGGCTTAAGGCCGGGGCACAAGTGCGGGCTAGGCTTAAGGCCGGGGCACAAGTGCGGGCTAGGCTTAAGGCCGGGGCACAAGTGCGGGCTAGGCTTAAGGCCGGGGCACAAGTGCGGGCTAGGCTTAAGGCCGGGGCACAAGTGCGGGCTAGGCTTAAGGCCGGGGCACAAGTGCGGGCTAGGCTTAAGGCCGGGGCACAAGTGCAGTGCTGGCTAGGATCAAGGCAGGGGGCACAAGTGCTGGCTAGGCTTAAGGCATGGGCACAAGTGCCAGCTAGGCTTAAGGCCTGGGCACAAGTGCAGGCTAGGCTTAAGGCCTGGGCACAAGTGCAGTGCTGGCTAGGATCAAGGCAAGGGGGCACAAGTGCTGGCTAGGCTTAAGGCATGGGCACAAGTGCTGGCTAGGCTTAAGGCATACAGCTAACTCTTTGCACTCTTTGCATAAAGGGTTAGGCACCCATAGGGGTGAAGAGCTAGCTTTCACCCCTCTACTCTGTACTTGGACATTTAGGACTAGATCCTTTGTTGTACAGTGCGGAGCCTCTCCATAACCCCATGCTCCAAGCGACCAGGCACTTCTTGTCTGTCCTCCGTAAATGGGTAATGCCTTCTTCCCCAATTACAGTCGTGCATGTGCATTCAGACGGGACAAGAGCGAAGAGCATAAAGCTGGCCCTATGTGCATAACCAACATGAAGCTGAAGACAAAAACAAACAAACAAGCATACAAGGGGCTCAAAAGTGCGGGCTGGGCTTAAGGCCTGGGCACAAGTGGGGGCTGGGCTTAAGGCCTGGGCACAAGTGCGGGCTGGGCTTAAGGCCTGGGCACAAGTGCGGGCTGGGCTTAAGGCCGGGGCACAAGTGCGGGCTAGGCTTAAGGCCGGGGCACAAGTGCGGCCTTGGCTTAAGGCCGGGGCACAAGTGCGGGCTAGGCTTAAGGCCGGGAGACAAGTGCGGGCTGGGCTTAAGGCCGGGGCACAAGTGCGGGCTGGGCTTAAGGCCGCGGCACAAGTGCGGGCTGGGCTTAAGGCCGGGGCACAAGTGCGGGCTGGGCTTAAGGCCGGGGCACAAGTGCGGGCTGGGCTTAAGGCCTGGGCACAAGTGCGGGCTGGGCTTAAGGCCTGGGCACAAGTGCGGGCTGGGCTTAAGGCCTGGGCACAAGTGCGGGCTGGGCTTAAGGCCTGGGCACAAGTGCGGGCTGGGCTTAAAGCCTCGGCACAAGTGCGGGCTGGGCTTAAGGCCTGGGCACAAGTGCGGGCTGGGCTTAAGGCCTCGGCACAAGTGCGGGCTGGGCTTAAGGCCTGGGCACAAGTGCGGGCTGGGCTTAAGGCCTGGGCACAAGTGCGGGCTGGGCTTAAGGCCTGGGCACAAGTGCGGGCTGGGCTTAAGGCCTGGGCACAAGTGCGGGCTGGGCTTAAGGCCTGGGCACAAGTGCGGGCTGGGCTTAAGGCCTGGGCACAAGTGCGGGCTGGGCTTTAGGCCGGGGCACAAGTGCGGGCTAGGCTAAAGGCCGGGGCACAAGTGCGGGCTAGGCTAAAGGCCTGGGCACAAGTGCGGGCTAGGCTTAAGGCCGGGGCACAAGTGCGGGCTAGGCTTAAGGCCGGGGCACAAGTGCGGGCTAGGCTTAAGGCCGGGGCACAAGTGCGGGCTAGGCTTAAGGCCGGGGCACAAGTGCGGGCTAGGCTTAAGGCCGGGGCACAAGTGCGGGCTAGGCTTAAGGCCGGGGCACAAGTGCGGGCTAGGCTTAAGGCCGGGGCACAAGTGCGGGCTAGGCTTAAGGCCGGGGCACAAGTGCGGGCTAGGCTGAAGGCCGGGGCACAAGTGCGGGCTAGGCTGAAGGCCGGGGCACAAGTGCGGGCTAGGCTTAAGGCCGGGGCACAAGTGCGGGCTAGGCTTAAGGCCGGGGGCACAAGTGCGGGCTAGGCATAAGGCCTGGGCACAAGTGCGGGCTAGGCTTAAGGCCGATGCACAAGTGCGGGCTAGGCTTAAGGCCAGGGCACAAGTGCGGGCTAGGTTTAAGGCCTGGGCACAAGTGCGGGCTAGGCTTAAGGCCTGGGCACAAGTGCGGGCTAGGCTTAAGGCCTGGGCACAAGTGCGGGCTAGGCTTAAGGCCTGGGCACAAGCGCGGGCTAGGCTTAAGGCCGGGGCACAAGCGCGGGCTAGGCCTAAGGCCGGGGCACAAGCGCGGGCTAGGCTTAAGGCCGGGGCACAAGCGCGGGCTAGGCTTAAGGCCGGGGCACAAGCGCGGGCTAGGCTTAAGGCCGATGCACAAGCGCGGGCTAGGCTTAAGGCCGGGGCACAAACGCGGGCTAGGCTTAAGGCCGGGGCACAAGCGCGGGCTAGGCTTAAGGCCTGGGCACAAGCGCGGGCTAGGCTTAAGGCCGGGGCACAAGCGCGGGCTAGGCTTAAGGCCGGGGCACAAGCGCGGGCTAGGCTTAAGGCCGGGGCACAAGCGCGGGCTAGGCTTAAGGCCGGGGCACAAGTGCGGGCTAGGCTTAAGGCCGGGGCACAAGTGCGGGCTAGGCTTAAGGCCGGGGCACAAGTGCGGGCTAGGCTTAAGGCCGGGGCACAAGTGCGGGCTAGGCTTAAGGCCGGGGCACAAGTGCGGGCTAGGCTTAAGGCCGGGGCACAAGTGCGGGCTAGGCTTAAGGCCGGGGCACAAGTGCGGGCTAGGCTTAAGGCCGGGGCACAAGTGCGGGCTAGGCTTAAGGCCGGGGCACAAGTGCGGGCTAGGCTTAAGGCCGGGGCACAAGTGCGGGCTAGGCTTAAGGCCGGGGCACAAGTGCGGGCTAGGCTTAAGGCCGGGGCACAAGTGCGGGCTAGGCTTAAGGCCGGGGCACAAGTGCGGGCTAGGCTTAAGGCCGGGGCACAAGTGCAGTGCTGGCTAGGATCAAGGCAGGGGGCACAAGTGCTGGCTAGGCTTAAGGCATGGGCACAAGTGCCAGCTAGGCTTAAGGCCTGGGCACAAGTGCAGGCTAGGCTTAAGGCCTGGGCACAAGTGCAGTGCTGGCTAGGATCAAGGCAAGGGGGCACAAGTGCTGGCTAGGCTTAAGGCATGGGCACAAGTGCTGGCTAGGCTTAAGGCATACAGCTAACTCTTTGCACTCTTTGCATAAAGGGTTAGGCACCCATAGGGGTGAAGAGCTAGCTTTCACCCCTCTACTCTGTACTTGGACATTTAGGACTAGATCCTTTGTTGTACAGTGCGGAGCCTCTCCATAACCCCATGCTCCAAGCGACCAGGCACTTCTTGTCTGTCCTCCGTAAATGGGTAATGCCTTCTTCCCCAATTACAGTCGTGCATGTGCATTCAGACGGGACAAGAGCGAAGAGCATAAAGCTGGCCCTATGTGCATAACCAACATGAAGCTGAAGACAAAAACAAACAAACAAGCATACAAGGGGCTCAAAAGTGCGGGCTGGGCTTAAGGCCTGGGCACAAGTGCGGGCTGGGCTTTAGGCCGGGGCACAAGTGCGGGCTTGGCTAAAGGCCGGGGCACAAGTGCGGGCTAGGCTAAAGGCCTGGGCACAAGTGCGGGCTAGGCTTAAGGCCGGGGCACAAGTGCGGGCTAGGCTTAAGGCCGGGGCACAAGTGCGGGCTAGGCTTAAGGCCGGGGCACAAGTGCGGGCTAGGCTTAAGGCCGGGGCACAAGTGCGGGCTAGGCTTAAGGCCGGGGCACAAGTGCGGGCTAGGCTTAAGGCCGGGGCACAAGTGCGGGCTAGGCTTAAGGCCGGGGCACAAGTGCGGGCTAGGCTTAAGGCCGGGGCACAAGTGCGGGCTAGGCTTAAGGCCGGGGCACAAGTGCGGGCTAGGCTTAAGGCCGGGGCACAAGTGCGGGCTAGGCTTAAGGCCGGGGCACAAGTGCGGGCTAGGCTTAAGGCCGGGGCACAAGTGCGGGCTAGGCTTAAGGCCGGGGCACAAGTGCGGGCTAGGCTTAAGGCCGGGGCACAAGTGCGGGCTAGGCTTAAGGCCGGGGCACAAGTGCGGCCTTGGCTTAAGGCCGGGGCACAAGTGCGGGCTAGGCTTAAGGCCGGGAGACAAGTGCGGGCTGGGCTTAAGGCCGGGGCACAAGTGCGGGCTGGGCTTAAGGCCGCGGCACAAGTGCGGGCTGGGCTTAAGGCCGGGGCACAAGTGCGGGCTGGGCTTAAGGCCGGGGCACAAGTGCGGGCTGGGCTTAAGGCCTGGGCACAAGTGCGGGCTGGGCTTAAGGCCTGGGCACAAGTGCGGGCTGGGCTTAAGGCCTGGGCACAAGTGCGGGCTGGGCTTAAGGCCTGGGCACAAGTGCGGGCTGGGCTTAAAGCCTCGGCACAAGTGCGGGCTGGGCTTAAGGCCTGGGCACAAGTGCGGGCTGGGCTTAAGGCCTCGGCACAAGTGCGGGCTGGGCTTAAGGCCTGGGCACAAGTGCGGGCTGGGCTTAAGGCCTGGGCACAAGTGCGGGCTGGGCTTAAGGCCTGGGCACAAGTGCGGGCTGGGCTTAAGGCCTGGGCACAAGTGCGGGCTGGGCTTAAGGCCTGGGCACAAGTGCGGGCTGGGCTTAAGGCCTGGGCACAAGTGCGGGCTGGGCTTTAGGCCGGGGCACAAGTGCGGGCTAGGCTAAAGGCCGGGGCACAAGTGCGGGCTAGGCTAAAGGCCTGGGCACAAGTGCGGGCTAGGCTTAAGGCCGGGGCACAAGTGCGGGCTAGGCTTAAGGCCGGGGCACAAGTGCGGGCTAGGCTTAAGGCCGGGGCACAAGTGCGGGCTAGGCTTAAGGCCGGGGCACAAGTGCGGGCTAGGCTTAAGGCCGGGGCACAAGTGCGGGCTAGGCTTAAGGCCGGGGCACAAGTGCGGGCTAGGCTTAAGGCCGGGGCACAAGTGCGGGCTAGGCTTAAGGCCGGGGCACAAGTGCGGGCTAGGCTGAAGGCCGGGGCACAAGTGCGGGCTAGGCTGAAGGCCGGGGCACAAGTGCGGGCTAGGCTTAAGGCCGGGGCACAAGTGCGGGCTAGGCTTAAGGCCGGGGGCACAAGTGCGGGCTAGGCATAAGGCCTGGGCACAAGTGCGGGCTAGGCTTAAGGCCGATGCACAAGTGCGGGCTAGGCTTAAGGCCAGGGCACAAGTGCGGGCTAGGTTTAAGGCCTGGGCACAAGTGCGGGCTAGGCTTAAGGCCTGGGCACAAGTGCGGGCTAGGCTTAAGGCCTGGGCACAAGTGCGGGCTAGGCTTAAGGCCTGGGCACAAGCGCGGGCTAGGCTTAAGGCCGGGGCACAAGCGCGGGCTAGGCCTAAGGCCGGGGCACAAGCGCGGGCTAGGCTTAAGGCCGGGGCACAAGCGCGGGCTAGGCTTAAGGCCGGGGCACAAGCGCGGGCTAGGCTTAAGGCCGATGCACAAGCGCGGGCTAGGCTTAAGGCCGGGGCACAAACGCGGGCTAGGCTTAAGGCCGGGGCACAAGCGCGGGCTAGGCTTAAGGCCTGGGCACAAGCGCGGGCTAGGCTTAAGGCCGGGGCACAAGCGCGGGCTAGGCTTAAGGCCGGGGCACAAGCGCGGGCTAGGCTTAAGGCCGGGGCACAAGCGCGGGCTAGGCTTAAGGCCGGGGCACAAGTGCGGGCTAGGCTTAAGGCCGGGGCACAAGTGCGGGCTAGGCTTAAGGCCGGGGCACAAGTGCGGGCTAGGCTTAAGGCCGGGGCACAAGTGCGGGCTAGGCTTAAGGCCGGGGCACAAGTGCGGGCTAGGCTTAAGGCCGGGGCACAAGTGCGGGCTAGGCTTAAGGCCGGGGCACAAGTGCGGGCTAGGCTTAAGGCCGGGGCACAAGTGCGGGCTAGGCTTAAGGCCGGGGCACAAGTGCGGGCTAGGCTTAAGGCCGGGGCACAAGTGCGGGCTAGGCTTAAGGCCGGGGCACAAGTGCGGGCTAGGCTTAAGGCCGGGGCACAAGTGCGGGCTAGGCTTAAGGCCGGGGCACAAGTGCGGGCTAGGCTTAAGGCCGGGGCACAAGTGCAGTGCTGGCTAGGATCAAGGCAGGGGGCACAAGTGCTGGCTAGGCTTAAGGCATGGGCACAAGTGCCAGCTAGGCTTAAGGCCTGGGCACAAGTGCAGGCTAGGCTTAAGGCCTGGGCACAAGTGCAGTGCTGGCTAGGATCAAGGCAAGGGGGCACAAGTGCTGGCTAGGCTTAAGGCATGGGCACAAGTGCTGGCTAGGCTTAAGGCATACAGCTAACTCTTTGCACTCTTTGCATAAAGGGTTAGGCACCCATAGGGGTGAAGAGCTAGCTTTCACCCCTCTACTCTGTACTTGGACATTTAGGACTAGATCCTTTGTTGTACAGTGCGGAGCCTCTCCATAACCCCATGCTCCAAGCGACCAGGCACTTCTTGTCTGTCCTCCGTAAATGGGTAATGCCTTCTTCCCCAATTACAGTCGTGCATGTGCATTCAGACGGGACAAGAGCGAAGAGCATAAAGCTGGCCCTATGTGCATAACCAACATGAAGCTGAAGACAAAAACAAACAAACAAGCATACAAGGGGCTCAAAAGTGCGGGCTGGGCTTAAGGCCTGGGCACAAGTGGGGGCTGGGCTTAAGGCCTGGGCACAAGTGCGGGCTGGGCTTAAGGCCTGGGCACAAGTGCGGGCTGGGCTTAAGGCCTGGGCACAAGTGCGGGCTGGGCTTAAGGCCTGGGCACAAGTGCGGGCTGGGCTTAAGGCCTGGGCACAAGTGCGGGCTGGGCTTAAGGCCTGGGCACAAGTGCGGGCTGGGCTTAAGGCCTGGGCACAAGTGCGGGCTGGGCTTAAGGCCTGGGCACAAGTGCGGGCTGGGCTTTAGGCCGGGGCACAAGTGCGGGCTTGGCTAAAGGCCGGGGCACAAGTGCGGGCTAGGCTAAAGGCCTGGGCACAAGTGCGGGCTAGGCTTAAGGCCGGGGCACAAGTGCGGGCTAGGCTTAAGGCCGGGGCACAAGTGCGGGCTAGGCTTAAGGCCGGGGCACAAGTGCGGGCTAGGCTTAAGGCCGGGGCACAAGTGCGGGCTAGGCTTAAGGCCGGGGCACAAGTGCGGGCTAGGCTTAAGGCCGGGGCACAAGTGCGGGCTAGGCTTAAGGCCGGGGCACAAGTGCGGGCTAGGCTTAAGGCCGGGGCACAAGTGCGGGCTAGGCTTAAGGCCGGGGCACAAGTGCGGGCTAGGCTTAAGGCCGGGGCACAAGTGCGGGCTAGGCTTAAGGCCGGGGCACAAGTGCGGGCTAGGCTTAAGGCCGGGGCACAAGTGCGGGCTAGGCTTAAGGCCGGGGCACAAGTGCGGGCTAGGCTTAAGGCCGGGGCACAAGTGCGGGCTTGGCTTAAGGCCGGGGCACAAGTGCGGGCTAGGCTTAAGGCCGGGAGACAAGTGCGGGCTAGGCTTAAGGCCGGGGCACAAGTGCGGGCTGGGCTTAAGGCCGCGGCACAAGTGCGGGCTGGGCTTAAGGCCGCGGCACAAGTGCGGGCTGGGCTTAAGGCCTGGGCACAAGTGCGGGCTGGGCTTAAGGCCTGGGCACAAGTGCGGGCTGGGCTTAAGGCCGGGGCACAAGTGCGGGCTAGGCTTAAGGCCGGGGCACAAGTGCGGGCTAGGCTTAAGGCCGGGGCACAAGTGCGGGCTAGGCTTAAGGCCGGGGCACAAGTGCGGGCTAGGCTTAAGGCCGGGGCACAAGTGCGGGCTAGGCTTAAGGCCGGGGCACAAGTGCGGGCTGGGCTTAAGGCCTGGGCACAAGTGCGGGCTGGGCTTAAGGCCTGGGCACAAGTGCGGGCTGGGCTTAAGGCCTGGGCACAAGTGCGGGCTGGGCTTAAGGCCTGGGCACAAGTGCGGGCTGGGCTTTAGGCCGGGGCACAAGTGCGGGCTAGGCTAAAGGCCGGGGCACAAGTGCGGGCTAGGCTAAAGGCCTGGGCACAAGTGCGGGCTAGGCTTAAGGCCGGGGCACAAGTGCGGGCTAGGCTTAAGGCCGGGGCACAAGTGCGGGCTAGGCTTAAGGCCGGGGCACAAGTGCGGGCTAGGCTTAAGGCCGGGGCACAAGTGCGGGCTAGGCTTAAGGCCGGGGCACAAGTGCGGGCTAGGCTTAAGGCCAGGGCACAAGTGCGTTCTAGGCTTAAGGCCGGGGCACAAGTGCGGGCTAGGCTTAAGGCCGGGGCACAAGTGCGGGCTAGGCTTAAGGCCGGGGCACAAGTGCGGGCTAGGCTTAAGGCCGGGGCACAAGTGCGGGCTAGGCTTAAGGCCGGGGCACAAGTGCGGGCTAGGCTTAAGGCCGGGGCACAAGTGCAGTGCTGGCTAGGATCAAGGCAGGGGGCACAAGTGCTGGCTAGGCTTAAGGCATGGGCACAAGTGCCAGCTAGGCTTAAGGCCTGGGCACAAGTGCAGGCTAGGCTTAAGGCCTGGGCACAAGTGCAGTGCTGGCTAGGATCAAGGCAAGGGGGCACAAGTGCTGGCTAGGCTTAAGGCATGGGCACAAGTGCTGGCTAGGCTTAAGGCATACAGCTAACTCTTTGCACTCTTTGCATAAAGGGTTAGGCACCCATAGGGGTGAAGAGCTAGCTTTCACCCCTCTACTCTGTACTTGGACATTTAGGACTAGATCCTTTGTTGTACAGTGCGGAGCCTCTCCATAACCCCATGCTCCAAGCGACCAGGCACTTCTTGTCTGTCCTCCGTAAATGGGTAATGCCTTCTTCCCCAATTACAGTCGTGCATGTGCATTCAGACGGGACAAGAGCGAAGAGCATAAAGCTGGCCCTATGTGCATAACCAACATGAAGCTGAAGACAAAAACAAACAAACAAGCATACAAGGGGCTCAAAAGTGCGGGCTGGGCTTAAGGCCTGGGCACAAGTGGGGGCTGGGCTTAAGGCCTGGGCACAAGTGCGGGCTAGGCTTAAGGCCGGGGCACAAGTGCGGCCTAGGCTTAAGGCCGGGGCACAAGTGCGGGCTAGGCTTAAGGCCGGGGCACAAGTGCGGGCTAGGCTTAAGGCCGGGGCACAAGTGCGGGCTAGGCTTAAGGCCGGGGCACAAGTGCGGGCTAGGCTTAAGGCCGGGGCACAAGTGCGGGCTAGGCTTAAGGCCGGGGCACAAGTGCGGGCTAGGCTTAAGGCCGGGGCACAAGTGCGGGCTAGGCTTAAGGCCGGGGCACAAGTGCGGGCTAGGCTGAAGGCCGGGGCACAAGTGCGGGCTAGGCTGAAGGCCGGGGCACAAGTGCGGGCTAGGCTTAAGGCCGGGGCACAAGTGCGGGCTAGGCTTAAGGCCGGGGGCACAAGTGCGGGCTAGGCATAAGGCCTGGGCACAAGTGCGGGCTAGGCTTAAGGCCGATGCACAAGTGCGGGCTAGGCTTAAGGCCAGGGCACAAGTGCGGGCTAGGTTTAAGGCCTGGGCACAAGTGCGGGCTAGGCTTAAGGCCTGGGCACAAGTGCGGGCTAGGCTTAAGGCCTGGGCACAAGTGCGGGCTAGGCTTAAGGCCTGGGCACAAGTGCGGGCTAGGCTTAAGGCCGGGGCACAAGCGCGGGCTAGGCCTAAGGCCGGGGCACAAGCGCGGGCTAGGCTTAAGGCCGGGGCACAAGCGCGGGCTAGGCTTAAGGCCGGGGCACAAGCGCGGGCTAGGCTTAAGGCCGATGCACAAGCGCGGGCTAGGCTTAAGGCCGGGGCACAAACGCGGGCTAGGCTTAAGGCCGGGGCACAAGCGCGGGCTAGGCTTAAGGCCTGGGCACAAGCGCGGGCTAGGCTTAAGGCCGGGGCACAAGTGCGGGCTAGGCTTAAGGCCGGGGCACAAGTGCGGGCTAGGCTTAAGGCCGGGGCACAAGTGCGGGCTAGGCTTAAGGCCGGGGCACAAGTGCGGGCTAGGCTTAAGGCCGGGGCACAAGTGCGGGCTAGGCTTAAGGCCGGGGCACAAGTGCGGGCTAGGCTTAAGGCCGGGGCACAAGTGCGGGCTAGGCTTAAGGCCGGGGCACAAGTGCGGGCTAGGCTTAAGGCCGGGGCACAAGTGCGGGCTAGGCTTAAGGCCGGGGCACAAGTGCGGGCTAGGCTTAAGGCCGGGGCACAAGTGCGGGCTAGGCTTAAGGCCGGGGCACAAGTGCGGGCTAGGCTTAAGGCCGGGGCACAAGTGCGGGCTAGGCTTAAGGCCGGGGCACAAGTGCGGGTTAGGCTTAAGGCCGGAGCACAAGTGCGGGCTAGGCTTAAGGCCGGGGCACAAGTGCAGTGCTGGCTAGGATCAAGGCAGGGGGCACAAGTGCTGGCTAGGCTTAAGGCATGGGCACAAGTGCCAGCTAGGCTTAAGGCCTGGGCACAAGTGCAGGCTAGGCTTAAGGCCTGGGCACAAGTGCAGTGCTGGCTAGGATCAAGGCAAGGGGGCACAAGTGCTGGCTAGGCTTAAGGCATGGGCACAAGTGCTGGCTAGGCTTAAGGCATACAGCTAACTCTTTGCACTCTTTGCATAAAGGGTTAGGCACCCATAGGGGTGAAGAGCTAGCTTTCACCCCTCTACTCTGTACTTGGACATTTAGGACTAGATCCTTTGTTGTACAGTGCGGAGCCTCTCCATAACCCCATGCTCCAAGCGACCAGGCACTTCTTGTCTGTCCTCCGTAAATGGGTAATGCCTTCTTCCCCAATTACAGTCGTGCATGTGCATTCAGACGGGACAAGAGCGAAGAGCATAAAGCTGGCCCTATGTGCATAACCAACATGAAGCTGAAGACAAAAACAAACAAACAAGCATACAAGGGGCTCAAAAGTGCGGGCTGGGCTTAAGGCCTGGGCACAAGTGGGGGCTGGGCTTAAGGCCTGGGCACAAGTGCGGGCTGGGCTTAAGGCCTGGGCACAAGTGCGGGCTGGGCTTAAGGCCTGGGCACAAGTGCGGGCTGGGCTTAAGGCCTGGGCACAAGTGCGGGCTGGGCTTAAGGCCTGGGCACAAGTGCGGGCTGGGCTTAAGGCCTGGGCACAAGTGCGGGCTGGGCTTAAGGCCTCGGCACAAGTGCGGGCTGGGCTTAAGGCCTGGGCACAAGTGCGGGCTGGGCTTAAGGCCTGGGCACAAGTGCGGGCTGGGCTTAAGGCCTGGGCACAAGTGCGGGCTGGGCTTAAGGCCTGGGCACAAGTGCGGGCTGGGCTTAAGGCCTGGGCACAAGTGCGGGCTGGGCTTTAGGCCGGGGCACAAGTGCGGGCTAGGCTAAAGGCCGGGGCACAAGTGCGGGCTAGGCTAAAGGCCTGGGCACAAGTGCGGGCTAGGCTTAAGGCCGGGGCACAAGTGCGGGCTAGGCTTAAGGCCGGGGCACAAGTGCGGGCTAGGCTTAAGGCCGGGGCACAAGTGCGGGCTAGGCTTAAGGCCGGGGCACAAGTGCGGGCTAGGCTTAAGGCCGGGGCACAAGTGCGGGCTAGGCTTAAGGCCGGGGCACAAGTGCGGGCTAGGCTTAAGGCCGGGGCACAAGTGCGGGCTAGGCTTAAGGCCGGGGCACAAGTGCGGGCTAGGCTTAAGGCCGGGGCACAAGTGCGGGCTAGGCTTAAGGCCGGGGCACAAGTGCGGGCTAGGCTTAAGGCCGGGGCACAAGTGCGGGCTAGGCTTAAGGCCGGGGCACAAGTGCGGGCTAGGCTTAAGGCCGGGGCACAAGTGCGGGCTAGGCTTAAGGCCGGGGCACAAGTGCAGGCTTGGCTTAAGGCCGGGGCACAAGTGCGGGCTGGGCTTAAGGCCGGGAGACAAGTGCGGGCTGGGCTTAAGGCCGCGGCACAAGTGCGGGCTGGGCTTAAGGCCGGGGCACAAGTGCGGGCTGGGCTTAAGGCCGGGGCACAAGTGCGGGCTGGGCTTAAGGCCTGGGCACAAGTGCGGGCTGGGCTTAAGGCCGGGGCACAAGTGCGGGCTAGGCTTAAGGCCGGGGCACAAGTGCGGGCTAGGCTTAAGGCCGGGGCACAAGTGCGGGCTAGGCTTAAGGCCGGGGCACAAGTGCGGGCTAGGCTTAAGGCCGGGGCACAAGTGCGGGCTGGGCTTAAGGCCTGGGCACAAGTGCGGGCTGGGCTTAAGGCCTGGGCACAAGTGCGGGCTGGGCTTAAGGCCTGGGCACAAGTGCGGGCTAGGCTAAAGGCCGGGGCACAAGTGCGGGCTAGGCTAAAGGCCTGGGCACAAGTGCGGGCTAGGCTTAAGGCCGGGGCACAAGTGCGGGCTAGGCTTAAGGCCGGGGCACAAGTGCGGGCTAGGCTTAAGGCCGGGGCACAAGTGCGGGCTAGGCTTAAGGCCGGGGCACAAGTGCGGGCTAGGCTTAAGGCCGGGGCACAAGTGCGGGCTAGGCTTAAGGCCAGGGCACAAGTGCGGGCTAGGCTTAAGGCCGGGGCACAAGTGCGGGCTAGGCTTAAGGCCGGGGCACAAGTGCGGGCTAGGCTTAAGGCCGGGGCACAAGTGCGGGCTAGGCTTAAGGCCGGGGCACAAGTGCGGGCTAGGCTTAAGGCCGGGGCACAAGTGCGGGCTAGGCTTAAGGCCGGGGCACAAGTGCGGGCTAGGCTTAAGGCCGGGGCACAAGTGCAGTGCTGGCTAGGATCAAGGCAGGGGGCACAAGTGCTGGCTAGGCTTAAGGCATGGGCACAAGTGCCAGCTAGGCTTAAGGCCTGGGCACAAGTGCAGGCTAGGCTTAAGGCCTGGGCACAAGTGCAGTGCTGGCTAGGATCAAGGCAAGGGGGCACAAGTGCTGGCTAGGCTTAAGGCATGGGCACAAGTGCTGGCTAGGCTTAAGGCATACAGCTAACTCCTTGCACTCTTTGCATAAAGGGTTAGGCACCCATAGGGGTGAAGAGCTAGCTTTCACCCCTCTACTCTGTACTTGGACATTTAGGACTAGATCCTTTGTTGTACAGTGCGGAGCCTCTCCATAACCCCATGCTCCAAGCGACCAGGCACTTCTTGTCTGTCCTCCGTAAATGGGTAATGCCTTCTTCCCCAATTACAGTCGTGCATGTGCATTCAGACGGGACAAGAGCGAAGAGCATAAAGCTGGCCCTATGTGCATAACCAACATGAAGCTGAAGACAAAAACAAACAAACAAGCATACAAGGGGCTCAAAAGTGCGGGCTGGGCTTAAGGCCTGGGCACAAGTGGGGGCTGGGCTTAAGGCCTGGGCACAAGTGCGGGCTAGGCTTAAGGCCGGGGCACAAGTGCGGGCTAGGCTTAAGGCCGGGGCACAAGTGCGGGCTAGGCTTAAGGCCGGGGCACAAGTGCGGGCTAGGCTTAAGGCCGGGGCACAAGTGCGGGCTAGGCTTAAGGCCGGGGCACAAGTGCGGGCTAGGCTTAAGGCCCGGGCACAAGTGCGGGCTAGGCTTAAGGCCGGGGCACAAGTGCGGGCTAGGCTTAAGGCCGGGGCACAAGTGCGGCCTTGGCTTAAGGCCGGGGCACAAGTGCGGGCTAGGCTTAAGGCCGGGAGACAAGTGCGGGCTAGGCTTAAGGCCGGGGCACAAGTGCGGGCTGGGCTTAAGGCCGCGGCACAAGTGCGGGCTGGGCTTAAGGCCGGGGCACAAGTGCGGGCTGGGCTTAAGGCCGGGGCACAAGTGCGGGCTGGGCTTAAGGCCTGGGCACAAGTGCGGGCTGGGCTTAAGGCCTGGGCACAAGTGCGGGCTGGGCTTAAGGCCTGGGCACAAGTGCGGGCTGGGCTTAAGGCCTGGGCACAAGTGCGGGCTGGGCTTAAAGCCTCGGCACAAGTGCGGGCTGGGCTTAAGGCCTCGGCACAAGTGCGGGCTGGGCTTAAGGCCTGGGCACAAGTGCGGGCTGGGCTTAAGGCCTGGGCACAAGTGCGGGCTGGGCTTAAGGCCTGGGCACAAGTGCGGGCTGGGCTTAAGGCCTGGGCACAAGTGCGGGCTGGGCTTAAGGCCTGGGCACAAGTGCGGGCTGGGCTTAAGGCCTGGGCACAAGTGCGGGCTGGGCTTTAGGCCGGGGCACAAGTGCGGGCTAGGCTAAAGGCCGGGGCACAAGTGCGGGCTAGGCTAAAGGCCTGGGCACAAGTGCGGGCTAGGCTTAAGGCCGGGGAACAAGTGCGGGCTAGGCTTAAGGCCGGGGCACAAGTGCGGGCTAGGCTTAAGGCCGGGGCACAAGTGCGGGCTAGGCTTAAGGCCGGGGCACAAGTGCGGGCTAGGCTTAAGGCCGGGGCACAAGTGCGGGCTAGGCTTAAGGCCGGGGCACAAGTGCGGGCTAGGCTGAAGGCCGGGGCACAAGTGCGGGCTAGGCTGAAGGCCGGGGCACAAGTGCGGGCTAGGCTTAAGGCCGGGGCACAAGTGCGGGCTAGGCTTAAGGCCGGGGGCACAAGTGCGGGCTAGGCATAAGGCCTGGGCACAAGTGCGGGCTAGGCTTAAGGCCGATGCACAAGTGCGGGCTAGGCTTAAGGCCAGGGCACAAGTGCGGGCTAGGTTTAAGGCCTGGGCACAAGTGCGGGCTAGGCTTAAGGCCTGGGCACAAGTGCGGGCTAGGCTTAAGGCCTGGGCACAAGCGCGGGCTAGGCTTAAGGCCTGGGCACAAGCGCGGGCTAGGCTTAAGGCCGGGGCACAAGCGCGGGCTAGGCCTAAGGCCGGGGCACAAGCGCGGGCTAGGCTTAAGGCCGGGGCACAAGCGCGGGCTAGGCTTAAGGCCGGGGCACAAGCGCGGGCTAGGCTTAAGGCCGATGCACAAGCGCGGGCTAGGCTTAAGGCCGGGGCACAAACGCGGGCTAGGCTTAAGGCCGGGGCACAAACGCGGGCTAGGCTTAAGGCCGGGGCACAAGCGCGGGCTAGGCTTAAGGCCTGGGCACAAGTGCGGGCTAGGCTTAAGGCCGGGGCACAAGTGCGGGCTAGGCTTAAGGCCGGGGCACAAGTGCGGGCTAGGCTTAAGGCCGGGGCACAAGTGCGGGCTAGGCTTAAGGCCGGGGCACAAGTGCGGGCTAGGCTTAAGGCCGGGGCACAAGTGCGGGCTAGGCTTAAGGCCGGGGCACAAGTGCGGGCTAGGCTTAAGGCCGGGGCACAAGTGCGGGCTAGGCTTAAGGCCGGGGCACAAGTGCGGGCTAGGCTTAAGGCCGGGGCACAAGTGCGGGCTAGGCTTAAGGCCGGGGCACAAGTGCGGGCTAGGCTTAAGGCCGGGGCACAAGTGCGGGCTAGGCTTAAGGCCGGGGCACAAGTGCGGGCTAGGCTTAAGGCCGGGGCACAAGTGCGGGCTAGGCTTAAGGCCGGGGCACAAGTGCAGTGCTGGCTAGGATCAAGGCAGGGGGCACAAGTGCTGGCTAGGCTTAATCCCGGGGCACAAGTGCGGGCTAGGCTTAAGGCCTGGGCACAAGTGCGGGCTAGGCTTAAGGCCTGGGCACAAGTGCGGGCTAGGCTTAAGGCCTGGGCACAAGTGCGGGCTAGGCTTAAGGCCTGGGCACAAGTGCGGGCTACGCTTAAGGCCGGGGGCACAAGTGCGGGCTAGGCTTAAGGCCGGGGGCACAAGTGCGGGCTAGGCATAAGGCCTGGGCACAAGTGCGGGCTAGGCTTAAGGCCGATGCACAAGTGCGGGCTAGGCTTAAGGCCGGGGCACAAGTGCGGGCTAGGCTTAAGGCCGGGGCACAAGTGCGGGCTAGGCTTAAGGCCTGGGCACAAGTGCGGGCTAGGCTTAAGGCCTGGGCACAAGTGCGGGCTAGGCTTAAGGCCTGAGCACAAGTGCGGGCTAGGCTTAAGGCCTGAGCACAAGTGCGGGCTAGGCTTAAGGCCGGGGCACAAGTGCGGGCTAGGCTTAAGGCCTGAGCACAAGTGCGGGCTAGGCTTAAGGCCGGGGCACAAGTGCGGGCTAGGCCTAAGGCCGGGGCACAAGTGCGGGCTAGGCTTAAGGCTCGGGCACAAGTGCGGGCTACGCTTAAGGCCGGGGGCACAAGTGCGGGCTAGGCTTAAGGCCTGGGCACAAGTGCGGGCTAGGCTTAAGGCCGATGCACAAGTGCGGGCTAGGCTTAAGGCCGGGGCACAAGTGCGGGCTAGGTTTAAGGCCTGGGCACAAGTGCGGGCTAGGCTTAAGGCCTGGGCACAAGTGCGGGCTAGGCTTAAGGCCTGAGCACAAGTGCGGGCTAGGCTTAAGGCCGGGGCACAAGTGCGGGCTGGGCTTAAGGCCTGGGCACAAGTGCGGGCTGGGCTTAAGGCCTGGGCACAAGTGCGGGCTGGGCTTAAGGCCTGGGCACAAGTGCGGGCTGGGCTTAAGGCCTGGGCACAAGTGCGGGCTGGGCTTTAGGCCGGGGCACAAGTGCGGGCTGGGCTTAAGGCCTGGGCACAAGTGCGGGCTGGGCTTAAGGCCTGGGCACAAGTGCGGGCTGGGCTTAAGGCCTGGGCACAAGTGCGGGCTGGGCTTAAGGCCTGGGCACAAGTGCGGGCTGGGCTTAAGGCCTGGGCACAAGTGCGGGCTGGGCTTAAGGCCTGGGCACAAGTGCGGGCTGGGCTTTAGGCCGGGGCACAAGTGCGGGCTAGGCTAAAGGCCGGGGCACAAGTGCGGGCTAGGCTAAAGGCCTGGGCACAAGTGCGGGCTAGGCTTAAGGCCGGGGCACAAGTGCGGGCTAGGCTTAAGGCCGGGGCACAAGTGCGGGCTAGGCTTAAGGCCGGGGCACAAGTGCGGGCTAGGCTTAAGGCCGGGGCACAAGTGCGGGCTAGGCTTAAGGCCGGGGCACAAGTGCGGGCTAGGCTGAAGGCCGGGGCACAAGTGCGGGCTAGGCTGAAGGCCGGGGCACAAGTGCGGGCTAGGCTTAAGGCCGGGGCACAAGTGCGGGCTAGGCTTAAGGCCGGGGGCACAAGTGCGGGCTAGGCATAAGGCCTGGGCACAAGTGCGGGCTAGGCTTAAGGCCGATGCACAAGTGCGGGCTAGGCTTAAGGCCAGGGCACAAGTGCGGGCTAGGTTTAAGGCCTGGGCACAAGTGCGGGCTAGGCTTAAGGCCTGGGCACAAGTGCGGGTTAGGCTTAAGGCCTGGGCACAAGTGCGGGCTAGGCTTAAGGCCTGGGCACAAGCGCGGGCTAGGCTTAAGGCCGGGGCACAAGCGCGGGCTAGGCCTAAGGCCGGGGCACAAGCGCGGGCTAGGCTTAAGGCCGGGGCACAAGCGCGGGCTAGGCTTAAGGCCGGGGCACAAGCGCGGGCTAGGCTTAAGGCCGATGCACAAGCGCGGGCTAGGCTTAAGGCCGGGGCACAAACGCGGGCTAGGCTTAAGGCCGGGGCACAAGCGCGGGCTAGGCTTAAGGCCGGGGCACAAGCGCGGGCTAGGCTTAAGGCCTGGGCACAAGCGCGGGCTAGGCTTAAGGCCGGGGCACAAGTGCGGGCTAGGCTTAAGGCCGGGGCACAAGTGCGGGCTAGGCTTAAGGCCGGGGCACAAGTGCGGGCTAGGCTTAAGGCCGGGGCACAAGTGCGGGCTAGGCTTAAGGCCGGGGCACAAGTGCGGGCTAGGCTTAAGGCCGGGGCACAAGTGCGGGCTAGGCTTAAGGCCGGGGCACAAGTGCGGGCTAGGCTTAAGGCCGGGGCACAAGTGCGGGCTAGGCTTAAGGCCGGGGCACAAGTGCGGGCTAGGCTTAAGGCCGGGGCACAAGTGCGGGCTAGGCTTAAGGCCGGGAGACAAGTGCGGGCTAGGCTTAAGGCCGGGGCACAAGTGCGGGCTGGGCTTAAGGCCGCGGCACAAGTGCGGGCTGGGCTTAAGGCCAGGGCACAAGTGCGGGCTGGGCTTAAGGCCGGGGCACAAGTGCGGGCTGGGCTTAAGGCCTGGGCACAAGTGCGGGCTGGGCTTAAGGCCTGGGCACAAGTGCGGGCTGGGCTTAAGGCCGGGGCACAAGTGCGGGCTAGGCTTAAGGCCGGGAGACAAGTGCGGGCTAGGCTTAAGGCCGGGGCACAAGTGCGGGCTGGGCTTAAGGCCGCGGCACAAGTGCGGGCTGGGCTTAAGGCCGGGGCACAAGTGCGGGCTGGGCTTAAGGCCGGGGCACAAGTGCGGGCTGGGCTTAAGGCCTGGGCACAAGTGCGGGCTGGGCTTAAGGCCTGGGCACAAGTGCGGGCTGGGCTTAAGGCCGGGGCACAAGTGCGGGCTAGGCTTAAGGCCGGGGCACAAGTGCGGGCTAGGCTTAAGGCCGGGGCACAAGTGCGGGCTAGGCTTAAGGCCGGGGCACAAGTGCGGGCTAGGCTTAAGGCCGGGGCACAAGTGCGGGCTAGGCTTAAGGCCGGGGCACAAGTGCGGGCTGGGCTTAAGGCCTGGGCACAAGTGCGGGCTGGGCTTAAGGCCTGGGCACAAGTGCGGGCTGGGCTTAAGGCCTGGGCACAAGTGCGGGCTGGGCTTTAGGCCGGGGCACAAGTGCGGGCTAGGCTAAAGGCCGGGGCACAAGTGCGGGCTAGGCTAAAGGCCTGGCCACAAGTGCGGGCTAGGCTTAAGGCCGGGGCACAAGTGCGGGCTAGGCTTAAGGCCGGGGCACAAGTGCGGGCTAGGCTTAAGGCCGGGGCACAAGTGCGGGCTAGGCTTAAGGCCGGGGCACAAGTGCGGGCTAGGCTTAAGGCCGGGGCACAAGTGCGGGCTAGGCTTAAGGCCAGGGCACAAGTGCGGGCTAGGCTTAAGGCCGGGGCACAAGTGCGGGCTAGGCTTAAGGCCGGGGCACAAGTGCGGGCTAGGCTTAAGGCCGGGGCACAAGTGCGGGCTAGGCTTAAGGCCGGGGCACAAGTGCGGGCTAGGCTTAAGGCCGGGGCACAAGTGCGGGCTAGGCTTAAGGCCGGGGCACAAGTGCGGGCTAGGCTTAAGGCCGGGGCACAAGTGCAGTGCTGGCTAGGATCAAGGCAGGGGGCACAAGTGCTGGCTAGGCTTAAGGCATGGGCACAAGTGCCAGCTAGGCTTAAGGCCTGGGCACAAGTGCAGGCTAGGCTTAAGGCCTGGGCACAAGTGCAGTGCTGGCTAGGATCAAGGCAAGGGGGCACAAGTGCTGGCTAGGCTTAAGGCATGGGCACAAGTGCTGGCTAGGCTTAAGGCATACAGCTAACTCTTTGCACTCTTTGCATAAAGGGTTAGGCACCCATAGGGGTGAAGAGCTAGCTTTCACCCCTCTACTCTGTACTTGGACATTTAGGACTAGATCCTTTGTTGTACAGTGCGGAGCCTCTCCATAACCCCATGCTCCAAGCGACCAGGCACTTCTTGTCTGTCCTCCGTAAATGGGTAATGCCTTCTTCCCCAATTACAGTCGTGCATGTGCATTCAGACGGGACAAGAGCGAAGAGCATAAAGCTGGCCCTATGTGCATAACCAACATGAAGCTGAAGACAAAAACAAACAAACAAGCATACAAGGGGCTCAAAAGTGCGGGCTGGGCTTAAGGCCTGGGCACAAGTGGGGGCTGGGCTTAAGGCCTGGGCACAAGTGCGGGCTAGGCTTAAGGCCGGGGCACAAGTGCGGGCTAGGCTTAAGGCCGGGGCACAAGTGCGGGCTAGGCTTAAGGCCGGGGCACAAGTGCGGGCTAGGCTTAAGGCCGGGGCACAAGTGCGGGCTAGGCTTAAGGCCGGGGCACAAGTGCGGGCTAGGCTTAAGGCCGGGGCACAAGTGCGGCCTTGGCTTAAGGCCGGGGCACAAGTGCGGGCTAGGCTTAAGGCCGGGAGACAAGTGCGGGCTGGGCTTAAGGCCGGGGCACAAGTGCGGGCTGGGCTTAAGGCCGCGGCACAAGTGCGGGCTGGGCTTAAGGCCGGGGCACAAGTGCGGGCTGGGCTTAAGGCCGGGGCACAAGTGCGGGCTGGGCTTAAGGCCTGGGCACAAGTGCGGGCTGGGCTTAAGGCCTGGGCACAAGTGCGGGCTGGGCTTAAGGCCTGGGCACAAGTGCGGGCTGGGCTTAAGGCCTGGGCACAAGTGCGGGCTGGGCTTAAAGCCTCGGCACAAGTGCGGGCTGGGCTTAAGGCCTCGGCACAAGTGCGGGCTGGGCTTAAGGCCTGGGCACAAGTGCGGGCTGGGCTTAAGGCCTGGGCACAAGTGCGGGCTAGGCTTAAGGCCGGGGCACAAGTGCGGGCTAGGCTTAAGGCCGGGGCACAAGTGCGGGCTAGGCTGAAGGCCGGGGCACAAGTGCGGGCTAGGCTGAAGGCCGGGGCACAAGTGCGGGCTAGGCTTAAGGCCGGGGGCACAAGTGCGGGCTAGGCATAAGGCCTGGGCACAAGTGCGGGCTAGGCTTAAGGCCGATGCACAAGTGCGGGCTAGGCTTAAGGCCAGGGCACAAGTGCGGGCTAGGTTTAAGGCCTGGGCACAAGTGCGGGCTAGGCTTAAGGCCTGGGCACAAGTGCGGGCTAGGCTTAAGGCCTGGGCACAAGTGCGGGCTAGGCTTAAGGCCTGGGCACAAGTGCGGGCTAGGCGTAAGGCCGGGGCACAAGCGCGGGCTAGGCCTAAGGCCGGGGCACAAGCGCGGGCTAGGCTTAAGGCCGGGGCACAAGCGCGGGCTAGGCTTAAGGCCGGGGCACAAGCGCGGGCTAGGCTTAAGGCCGATGCACAAGCGCGGGCTAGGCTTAAGGCCGGGGCACAAACGCGGGCTAGGCTTAAGGCCGGGGCACAAGCGCGGGCTAGGCTTAAGGCCTGGGCACAAGTGCGGGCTAGGCTTAAGGCCGGGGCACAAGTGCGGGCTAGGCTTAAGGCCGGGGCACAAGTGCGGGCTAGGCTTAAGGCCGGGGCACAAGTGCGGGCTAGGCTTAAGGCCGGGGCACAAGTGCGGGCTAGGCTTAAGGCCGGGGCACAAGTGCGGGCTAGGCTTAAGGCCGGGGCACAAGTGCGGGCTAGGCTTAAGGCCGGGGCACAAGTGCGGGCTAGGCTTAAGGCCGGGGCACAAGTGCGGGCTAGGCTTAAGGCCGGGGCACAAGTGCGGGCTAGGCTTAAGGCCGGGGCACAAGTGCGGGCTAGGCTTAAGGCCGGGGCACAAGTGCGGGCTAGGCTTAAGGCCGGGGCACAAGTGCGGGCTAGGCTTAAGGCCGGGGCACAAGTGCGGGCTAGGCTTAAGGCCGGGGCACAAGTGCAGTGCTGGCTAGGATCAAGGCAGGGGGCACAAGTGCTGGCTAGGCTTAAGGCATGGGCACAAGTGCCAGCTAGGCTTAAGGCCTGGGCACAAGTGCAGGCTAGGCTTAAGGCCTGGGCACAAGTGCAGTGCTGGCTAGGATCAAGGCAAGGGGGCACAAGTGCTGGCTAGGCTTAAGGCATGGGCACAAGTGCTGGCTAGGCTTAAGGCATACAGCTAACTCTTTGCACTCTTTGCATAAAGGGTTAGGCACCCATAGGGGTGAAGAGCTAGCTTTCACCCCTCTACTCTGTACTTGGACATTTAGGACTAGATCCTTTGTTGTACAGTGCGGAGCCTCTCCATAACCCCATGCTCCAAGCGACCAGGCACTTCTTGTCTGTCCTCCGTAAATGGGTAATGCCTTCTTCCCCAATTACAGTCGTGCATGTGCATTCAGACGGGACAAGAGCGAAGAGCATAAAGCTGGCCCTATGTGCATAACCAACATGAGGCTGAAGACAAAAACAAACAAACAAGCATACAAGGGGCTCAAAAGTGCGGGCTGGGCTTAAGGCCTGGGCACAAGTGGGGGCTAAGCTTAAGGCCTGGGCACAAGTGCGGGCTGGGCTTAAGGCCTGGGCACAAGTGCGGGCTGGGCTTAAGGCCTGGGCACAAGTGCGGGCTGGGCTTAAGGCCTGGGCACAAGTGCGGGCTGGGCTTAAGGCCTGGGCACAAGTGCGGGCTGGGCTTAATTCCTGGGCACAAGTGCGGGCTGGGCTTAAGGCCTGGGCACAAGTGCGGGCTGGGCTTAAGGCCTCGGCACAAGTGCGGGCTGGGCTTAAGGCCTGGGCACAAGTGCGGGCTGGGCTTAAGGCCTGGGCACAAGTGCGGGCTGGGCTTAAGGCCTGGGCACAAGTGCGGGCTGGGCTTAAGGCCTGGGCACAAGTGCGGGCTGGGCTTAAGGCCTGGGCACAAGTGCGGGCTGGGCTTTAGGCCGGGGCACAAGTGCGGGCTAGGCTAAAGGCCGGGGCACAAGTGCGGGCTAGGCTAAAGGCCTGGGCACAAGTGCGGGCTAGGCTTAAGGCCGGGGCACAAGTGCGGGCTAGGCTTAAGGCCGGGGCACAAGTGCGGGCTAGGCTTAAGGCCGGGGCACAAGTGCGGGCTAGGCTTAAGGCCGGGGCACAAGTGCGGGCTAGGCTTAAGGCCGGGGCACAAGTGCGGGCTAGGCTTAAGGCCGGGGCACAAGTGCGGGCTAGGCTTAAGGCCGGGGCACAAGTGCGGGCTAGGCTTAAGGCCGGGGCACAAGTGCGGGCTAGGCTTAAGGCCGGGGCACAAGTGCGGGCTAGGCTTAAGGCCGGGGCACAAGTGCGGGCTAGGCTTAAGGCCGGGGCACAAGTGCGGGCTAGGCTTAAGGCCGGGGCACAAGTGCGGGCTAGGCTTAAGGCCGGGGCACAAGTGCGGGCTAGGCTTAAGGCCGGGGCACAAGTGCGGGCTTGGCTTAAGGCCGGGGCACAAGTGCGGGCTAGGCTTAAGGCCGGGAGACAAGTGCGGGCTAGGCTTAAGGCCGGGGCACAAGTGCGGGCTGGGCTTAAGGCCGCGGCACAAGTGCGGGCTGGGCTTAAGGCCGGGGCACAAGTGCGGGCTGGGCTTAAGGCCGGGGCACAAGTGCGGGCTGGGCTTAAGGCCTGGGCACAAGTGCGGGCTAGGCTTAAGGCCGATGCACAAGTGCGGGCTAGGCTTAAGGCCAGGGCACAAGTGCGGGCTAGGTTTAAGGCCTGGGCACAAGTGCGGGCTAGGCTTAAGGCCTGGGCACAAGTGCGGGCTAGGCTTAAGGCCTGGGCACAAGTGCGGGCTAGGCTTAAGGCCTGGGCACAAGTGCGGGCTAGGCTTAAGGCCGGGGCACAAGCGCGGGCTAGGCCTAAGGCCGGGGCACAAGCGCGGGCTAGGCTTAAGGCCGGGGCACAAGCGCGGGCTAGGCTTAAGGCCGGGGCACAAGCGCGGGCTAGGCTTAAGGCCGATGCACAAGCGCGGGCTAGGCTTAAGGCCGGGGCACAAACGCGGGCTAGGCTTAAGGCCGGGGCACAAGCGCGGGCTAGGCTTAAGGCCTGGGCACAAGTGCGGGCTAGGCTTAAGGCCGGGGCACAAGTGCGGGCTAGGCTTAAGGCCGGGGCACAAGTGCGGGCTAGGCTTAAGGCCGGGGCACAAGTGCGGGCTAGGCTTAAGGCCGGGAGACAAGTGCGGGCTAGGCTTAAGGCCGGGGCACAAGTGCGGGCTGGGCTTAAGGCCGCGGCACAAGTGCGGGCTGGGCTTAAGGCCGGGGCACAAGTGCGGGCTGGGCTTAAGGCCGGGGCACAAGTGCGGGCTGGGCTTAAGGCCTGGGCACAAGTGCGGGCTGGGCTTAAGGCCTGGGCACAAGTGCGGGCTGGGCTTAAGGCCGGGGCACAAGTGCGGGCTAGGCTTAAGGCCGGGGCACAAGTGCGGGCTAGGCTTAAGGCCGGGGCACAAGTGCGGGCTAGGCTTAAGGCCGGGGCACAAGTGCGGGCTGGGCTTAAGGCCTGGGCACAAGTGCGGGCTGGGCTTAAGGCCTGGGCACAAGTGCGGGCTGGGCTTAAGGCCTGGGCACAAGTGCGGGCTGGGCTTTAGGCCGGGGCACAAGTGCGGGCTAGGCTAAAGGCCGGGGCACAAGTGCGGGCTAGGCTAAAGGCCTGGGCACAAGTGCGGTCTAGGCTTAAGGCCGGGGCACAAGTGCGGGCTAGGCTTAAGGCCGGGGCACAAGTGCGGGCTAGGCTTAAGGCCGGGGCACAAGTGCGGGCTGGGCTTAAGGCCTGGGCACAAGTGCGGGCTGGGCTTAAGGCCTGGGCACAAGTGCGGGCTGGGCTTAAGGCCTGGGCACAAGTGCGGGCTGGGCTTTAGGCCGGGGCACAAGTGCGGGCTAGGCTAAAGGCCGGGGCACAAGTGCGGGCTAGGCTAAAGGCCTGGGCACAAGTGCGGTCTAGGCTTAAGGCCGGGGCACAAGTGCGGGCTAGGCTTAAGGCCGGGGCACAAGTGCGGGCTAGGCTTAAGGCCGGGGCACAAGTGCGGGCTAGGCTTAAGGCCGGGGCACAAGTGCGGGCTAGGCTTAAGGCCGGGGCACAAGTGCGGGCTAGGCTTAAGGCCGGGGCACAAGTGCGGGCTAGGCTTAAGGCCGGGGCACAAGTGCGGGCTAGGCTTAAGGCCGGGGCACAAGTGCGGGCTAGGCTTAAGGCCGGGGCACAAGTGCGGGCTAGGCTTAAGGCCGGGGCACAAGTGCGGGCTAGGCTTAAGGCCGGGGCACAAGTGCGGGCTAGGCTTAAGGCCGGGGCACAAGTGCAGTGCTGGCTAGGATCAAGGCAGGGGGCACAAGTGCTGGCTAGGCTTAAGGCATGGGCACAAGTGCCAGCTAGGCTTAAGGCCTGGGCACAAGTGCAGGCTAGGCTTAAGGCCTGGGCACAAGTGCAGTGCTGGCTAGGATCAAGGCAAGGGGGCACAAGTGCTGGCTAGGCTTAAGGCATGGGCACAAGTGCTGGCTAGGCTTAAGGCATACAGCTAACTCTTTGCACTCTTTGCATAAAGGGTTAGGCACCCATAGGGGTGAAGAGCTAGCTTTCACCCCTCTACTCTGTACTTGGACATTTAGGACTAGATCCTTTGTTGTACAGTGCGGAGCCTCTCCATAACCCCATGCTCCAAGCGACCAGGCACTTCTTGTCTGTCCTCCGTAAATGGGTAATGCCTTCTTCCCCAATTACAGTCGTGCATGTGCATTCAGACGGGACAAGAGCGAAGAGCATAAAGCTGGCCCTATGTGCATAACCAACATGAAGCTGAAGACAAAAACAAACAAACAAGCATACAAGGGGCTCAAAAGTGCGGGCTGGGCTTAAGGCCTGGGCACAAGTGGGGGCTGGGCTTAAGGCCTGGGCACAAGTGCGGGCTAGGCTTAAGGCCGGGGCACAAGTGCGGCCTAGGCTTAAGGCCGGGGCACAAGTGCGGGCTAGGCTTAAGGCCGGGGCACAAGTGCGGGCTAGGCTTAAGGCCGGGGCACAAGTGCGGGCTAGGCTTAAGGCCGGGGCACAAGTGCGGGCTAGGCTTAAGGCCGGGGCACAAGTGCGGGCTAGGCTTAAGGCCGGGGCACAAGTGCGGCCTTGGCTTAAGGCCGGGGCACAAGTGCGGGCTAGGCTTAAGGCCGGGAGACAAGTGCGGGCTGGGCTTAAGGCCGGGGCACAAGTGCGGGCTGGGCTTAAGGCCGCGGCACAAGTGCGGGCTGGGCTTAAGGCCGGGGCACAAGTGCGGGCTGGGCTTAAGGCCTGGGCACAAGTGCGGGCTGGGCTTAAGGCCTGGGCACAAGTGCGGGCTGGGCTTAAGGCCTGGGCACAAGTGCGGGCTGGGCTTAAGGCCTGGGCACAAGTGCGGGCTGGGCTTAAAGCCTCGGCACAAGTGCGGGCTGGGCTTAAGGCCTCGGCACAAGTGCGGGCTGGGCTTAAGGCCTCGGCACAAGTGCGGGCTGGGCTTAAGGCCTGGGCACAAGTGCGGGCTGGGCTTAAGGCCTGGGCACAAGTGCGGGCTGGGCTTAAGGCCTGGGCACAAGTGCGGGCTGGGCTTAAGGCCTGGGCACAAGTGCGGGCTGGGCTTAAGGCCTGGGCACAAGTGCGGGCTGGGCTTAAGGCCTGGGCACAAGTGCGGGCTGGGCTTTAGGCCGGGGCACAAGTGCGGGCTAGGCTAAAGGCCGGGGCACAAGTGCGGGCTAGGCTAAAGGCCTGGGCACAAGTGCGGGCTAGGCTTAAGGCCGGGGCACAAGTGCGGGCTAGGCTTAAGGCCGGGGCACAAGTGCGGGCTAGGCTTAAGGCCGGGGCACAAGTGCGGGCTAGGCTTAAGGCCGGGGCACAAGTGCGGGCTAGGCTTAAGGCCGGGGCACAAGTGCGGGCTAGGCTTAAGGCCGGGGCACAAGTGCGGGCTAGGCTGAAGGCCGGGGCACAAGTGCGGGCTAGGCTGAAGGCCGGGGCACAAGTGCGGGCTAGGCTTAAGGCCGGGGCACAAGTGCGGGCTAGGCTTAAGGCCGGGGGCACAAGTGCGGGCTAGGCATAAGGCCTGGGCACAAGTGCGGGCTAGGCTTAAGGCCGATGCACAAGTGCGGGCTAGGCTTAAGGCCAGGGCACAAGTGCGGGCTAGGTTTAAGGCCTGGGCACAAGTGCGGGCTAGGCTTAAGGCCTGGGCACAAGTGCGGGCTAGGCTTAAGGCCTGGGCACAAGTGCGGGCTAGGCTTAAGGCCTGGGCACAAGCGCGGGCTAGGCTTAAGGCCGGGGCACAAGCGCGGGCTAGGCCTAAGGCCGGGGCACAAGCGCGGGCTAGGCTTAAGGCCGGGGCACAAGCGCGGGCTAGGCTTAAGGCCGGGGCACAAGCGCGGGCTAGGCTTAAGGCCGATGCACAAGCGCGGGCTAGGCTTAAGGCCGGGGCACAAACGCGGGCTAGGCTTAAGGCCGGGGCACAAGCGCGGGCTAGGCTTAAGGCCTGGGCACAAGCGCGGGCTAGGCTTAAGGCCGGGGCACAAGCGCGGGCTAGGCTTAAGGCCGGGGCACAAGCGCGGGCTAGGCTTAAGGCCGGGGCACAAGCGCGGGCTAGGCTTAAGGCCGGGGCACAAGCGCGGGCTAGGCTTAAGGCCGGGGCACAAGTGCGGGCTAGGCTTAAGGCCGGGGCACAAGTGCGGGCTAGGCTTAAGGCCGGGGCACAAGTGCGGGCTAGGCTTAAGGCCGGGGCACAAGTGCGGGCTAGGCTTAAGGCCGGGGCACAAGTGCGGGCTAGGCTTAAGGCCGGGGCACAAGTGCGGGCTAGGCTTAAGGCCGGGGCACAAGTGCGGGCTAGGCTTAAGGCCGGGGCACAAGTGCGGGCTAGGCTTAAGGCCGGGGCACAAGTGCGGGCTAGGCTTAAGGCCGGGGCACAAGTGCGGGCTAGGCTTAAGGCCGGGGCACAAGTGCGGGCTAGGCTTAAGGCCGGGGCACAAGTGCGGGCTAGGCTTAAGGCCGGGGCACAAGTGCAGTGCTGGCTAGGATCAAGGCAGGGGGCACAAGTGCTGGCTAGGCTTAAGGCATGGGCACAAGTGCCAGCTAGGCTTAAGGCCTGGGCACAAGTGCAGGCTAGGCTTAAGGCCTGGGCACAAGTGCAGTGCTGGCTAGGATCAAGGCAAGGGGGCACAAGTGCTGGCTAGGCTTAAGGCATGGGCACAAGTGCTGGCTAGGCTTAAGGCATACAGCTAACTCTTTGCACTCTTTGCATAAAGGGTTAGGCACCCATAGGGGTGAAGAGCTAGCTTTCACCCCTCTACTCTGTACTTGGACATTTAGGACTAGATCCTTTGTTGTACAGTGCGGAGCCTCTCCATAACCCCATGCTCCAAGCGACCAGGCACTTCTTGTCTGTCCTCCGTAAATGGGTAATGCCTTCTTCCCCAATTACAGTCGTGCATGTGCATTCAGACGGGACAAGAGCGAAGAGCATAAAGCTGGCCCTATGTGCATAACCAACATGAAGCTGAAGACAAAAACAAACAAACAAGCATACAAGGGGCTCAAAAGTGCGGGCTGGGCTTAAGGCCTGGGCACAAGTGGGGGCTGGGCTTAAGGCCTGGGCACAAGTGCGGGCTGGGCTTAAGGCCTGGGCACAAGTGCGGGCTGGGCTTAAGGCCTGGGCACAAGTGCGGGCTGGGCTTAAGGCCTGGGCACAAGTGCGGGCTGGGCTTAAGGCCTGGGCACAAGTGCGGGCTGGGCTTAAGGCCTGGGCACAAGTGCGGGCTGGGCTTAAGGCCTGGGCACAAGTGCGGGCTGGGCTTAAGGCCTGGGCACAAGTGCGGGCTGGGCTTTAGGCCGGGGCACAAGTGCGGGCTAGGCTAAAGGCCGGGGCACAAGTGCGGGCTAGGCTAAAGGCCTGGGCACAAGTGCGGGCTAGGCTTAAGGCCGGGGCACAAGTGCGGGCTAGGCTTAAGGCCGGGGCACAAGTGCGGGCTAGGCTTAAGGCCGGGGCACAAGTGCGGGCTAGGCTTAAGGCCGGGGCACAAGTGCGGGCTAGGCTTAAGGCCGGGGCACAAGTGCGGGCTAGGCTTAAGGCCGGGGCACAAGTGCGGGCTAGGCTTAAGGCCGGGGCACAAGTGCGGGCTAGGCTTAAGGCCGGGGCACAAGTGCGGGCTAGGCTTAAGGCCGGGGCACAAGTGCGGGCTAGGCTTAAGGCCGGGGCACAAGTGCGGGCTAGGCTTAAGGCCGGGGCACAAGTGCGGGCTAGGCTTAAGGCCGGGGCACAAGTGCGGGCTAGGCTTAAGGCCGGGGCACAAGTGCGGGCTAGGCTTAAGGCCGGGGCACAAGTGCGGGCTTGGCTTAAGGCCGGGGCACAAGTGCGGGCTAGGCTTAAGGCCGGGAGACAAGTGCGGGCTAGGCTTAAGGCCGGGGCACAAGTGCGGGCTGGGCTTAAGGCCGCGGCACAAGTGCGGGCTGGGCTTAAGGCCGCGGCACAAGTGCGGGCTGGGCTTAAGGCCGGGGCACAAGTGCGGGCTGGGCTTAAGGCCTGGGCACAAGTGCGGGCTGGGCTTAAGGCCTGGGCACAAGTGCGGGCTGGGCTTAAGGCCGGGGCACAAGTGCGGGCTAGGCTTAAGGCCGGGGCACAAGTGCGGGCTAGGCTTAAGGCCGGGGCACAAGTGCGGGCTAGGCTTAAGGCCGGGGCACAAGTGCGGGCTAGGCTTAAGGCCGGGGCACAAGTGCGGGCTAGGCTTAAGGCCGGGGCACAAGTGCGGGCTGGGCTTAAGGCCTGGGCACAAGTGCGGGCTGGGCTTAAGGCCTGGGCACAAGTGCGGGCTGGGCTTAAGGCCTGGGCACAAGTGCGGGCTGGGCTTAAGGCCTGGGCACAAGTGCGGGCTGGGCTTTAGGCCGGGGCACAAGTGCGGGCTAGGCTAAAGGCCGGGGCACAAGTGCGGGCTAGGCTAAAGGCCTGGGCACAAGTGCGGGCTAGGCTTAAGGCCGGGGCACAAGTGCGGGCTAGGCTTAAGGCCGGGGCACAAGTGCGGGCTAGGCTTAAGGCCGGGGCACAAGTGCGGGCTAGGCTTAAGGCCGGGGCACAAGTGCGGGCTAGGCTTAAGGCCGGGGCACAAGTGCGGGCTAGGCTTAAGGCCAGGGCACAAGTGCGTTCTAGGCTTAAGGCCGGGGCACAAGTGCGGGCTAGGCTTAAGGCCGGGGCACAAGTGCGGGCTAGGCTTAAGGCCGGGGCACAAGTGCGGGCTAGGCTTAAGGCCGGGGCACAAGTGCGGGCTAGGCTTAAGGCCGGGGCACAAGTGCGGGCTAGGCTTAAGGCCGGGGCACAAGTGCAGTGCTGGCTAGGATCAAGGCAGGGGGCACAAGTGCTGGCTAGGCTTAAGGCATGGGCACAAGTGCCAGCTAGGCTTAAGGCCTGGGCACAAGTGCAGGCTAGGCTTAAGGCCTGGGCACAAGTGCAGTGCTGGCTAGGATCAAGGCAAGGGGGCACAAGTGCTGGCTAGGCTTAAGGCATGGGCACAAGTGCTGGCTAGGCTTAAGGCATACAGCTAACTCTTTGCACTCTTTGCATAAAGGGTTAGGCACCCATAGGGGTGAAGAGCTAGCTTTCACCCCTCTACTCTGTACTTGGACATTTAGGACTAGATCCTTTGTTGTACAGTGCGGAGCCTCTCCATAACCCCATGCTCCAAGCGACCAGGCACTTCTTGTCTGTCCTCCGTAAATGGGTAATGCCTTCTTCCCCAATTACAGTCGTGCATGTGCATTCAGACGGGACAAGAGCGAAGAGCATAAAGCTGGCCCTATGTGCATAACCAACATGAAGCTGAAGACAAAAACAAACAAACAAGCATACAAGGGGCTCAAAAGTGCGGGCTGGGCTTAAGGCCTGGGCACAAGTGGGGGCTGGGCTTAAGGCCTGGGCACAAGTGCGGGCTAGGCTTAAGGCCGGGGCACAAGTGCGGCCTAGGCTTAAGGCCGGGGCACAAGTGCGGGCTAGGCTTAAGGCCGGGGCACAAGTGCGGGCTAGGCTTAAGGCCGGGGCACAAGTGCGGGCTAGGCTTAAGGCCGGGGCACAAGTGCGGGCTAGGCTTAAGGCCGGGGCACAAGTGCGGGCTAGGCTTAAGGCCGGGGCACAAGTGCGGGCTAGGCTTAAGGCCGGGGCACAAGTGCGGGCTAGGCTTAAGGCCGGGGCACAAGTGCGGGCTAGGCTTAAGGCCGGGGCACAAGTGCGGGCTAGGCTGAAGGCCGGGGCACAAGTGCGGGCTAGGCTGAAGGCCGGGGCACAAGTGCGGGCTAGGCTTAAGGCCGGGGCACAAGTGCGGGCTAGGCTTAAGGCCGGGGGCACAAGTGCGGGCTAGGCATAAGGCCTGGGCACAAGTGCGGGCTAGGCTTAAGGCCGATGCACAAGTGCGGGCTAGGCTTAAGGCCAGGGCACAAGTGCGGGCTAGGTTTAAGGCCTGGGCACAAGTGCGGGCTAGGCTTAAGGCCTGGGCACAAGTGCGGGCTAGGCTTAAGGCCTGGGCACAAGTGCGGGCTAGGCTTAAGGCCTGGGCACAAGTGCGGGCTAGGCTTAAGGCCGGGGCACAAGCGCGGGCTAGGCCTAAGGCCGGGGCACAAGCGCGGGCTAGGCTTAAGGCCGGGGCACAAGCGCGGGCTAGGCTTAAGGCCGGGGCACAAGCGCGGGCTAGGCTTAAGGCCGATGCACAAGCGCGGGCTAGGCTTAAGGCCGGGGCACAAACGCGGGCTAGGCTTAAGGCCGGGGCACAAGCGCGGGCTAGGCTTAAGGCCTGGGCACAAGCGCGGGCTAGGCTTAAGGCCGGGGCACAAGTGCGGGCTAGGCTTAAGGCCGGGGCACAAGTGCGGACTAGGCTTAAGGCCGGGGCACAAGTGCGGGCTAGGCTTAAGGCCGGGGCACAAGTGCGGGCTAGGCTTAAGGCCGGGGCACAAGTGCGGGCTAGGCTTAAGGCCGGGGCACAAGTGCGGGCTAGGCTTAAGGCCGGGGCACAAGTGCGGGCTAGGCTTAAGGCCGGGGCACAAGTGCGGGCTAGGCTTAAGGCCGGGGCACAAGTGCGGGCTAGGCTTAAGGCCGGGGCACAAGTGCGGGCTAGGCTTAAGGCCGGGGCACAAGTGCAGTGCTGGCTAGGATCAAGGCAGGGGGCACAAGTGCTGGCTAGGCTTAAGGCATGGGCACAAGTGCCAGCTAGGCTTAAGGCCTGGGCACAAGTGCAGGCTAGGCTTAAGGCCTGGGCACAAGTGCAGTGCTGGCTAGGATCAAGGCAAGGGGGCACAAGTGCTGGCTAGGCTTAAGGCATGGGCACAAGTGCTGGCTAGGCTTAAGGCATACAGCTAACTCTTTGCACTCTTTGCATAAAGGGTTAGGCACCCATAGGGGTGAAGAGCTAGCTTTCACCCCTCTACTCTGTACTTGGACATTTAGGACTAGATCCTTTGTTGTACAGTGCGGAGCCTCTCCATAACCCCATGCTCCAAGCGACCAGGCACTTCTTGTCTGTCCTCCGTAAATGGGTAATGCCTTCTTCCCCAATTACAGTCGTGCATGTGCATTCAGACGGGACAAGAGCGAAGAGCATAAAGCTGGCCCTATGTGCATAACCAACATGAAGCTGAAGACAAAAACAAACAAACAAGCATACAAGGGGCTCAAAAGTGCGGGCTGGGCTTAAGGCCTGGGCACAAGTGGGGGCTGGGCTTAAGGCCTGGGCACAAGTGCGGGCTAGGCTTAAGGCCGGGGCACAAGTGCGGGCTAGGCTTAAGGCCGGGGCACAAGTGCGGGCTAGGCTTAAGGCCGGGGCACAAGTGCGGGCTAGGCTTAAGGCCGGGGCACAAGTGCGGGCTAGGCTTAAGGCCGGGGCACAAGTGCGGGCTAGGCTTAAGGCCGGGGCACAAGTGCGGCCTTGGCTTAAGGCCGGGGCACAAGTGCGGGCTAGGCTTAAGGCCGGGAGACAAGTGCGGGCTGGGCTTAAGGCCGGGGCACAAGTGCGGGCTGGGCTTAAGGCCGCGGCACAAGTGCGGGCTGGGCTTAAGGCCGGGGCACAAGTGCGGGCTGGGCTTAAGGCCGGGGCACAAGTGCGGGCTGGGCTTAAGGCCTGGGCACAAGTGCGGGCTGGGCTTAAGGCCTGGGCACAAGTGCGGGCTGGGCTTAAGGCCTGGGCACAAGTGCGGGCTGGGCTTAAGGCCTGGGCACAAGTGCGGGCTGGGCTTAAAGCCTCGGCACAAGTGCGGGCTGGGCTTAAGGCCTCGGCACAAGTGCGGGCTGGGCTTAAGGCCTGGGCACAAGTGCGGGCTGGGCTTAAGGCCTGGGCACAAGTGCGGGCTAGGCTTAAGGCCGGGGCACAAGTGCGGGCTAGGCTTAAGGCCGGGGCACAAGTGCGGGCTAGGCTGAAGGCCGGGGCACAAGTGCGGGCTAGGCTGAAGGCCGGGGCACAAGTGCGGGCTAGGCTTAAGGCCGGGGGCACAAGTGCGGGCTAGGCATAAGGCCTGGGCACAAGTGCGGGCTAGGCTTAAGGCCGATGCACAAGTGCGGGCTAGGCTTAAGGCCAGGGCACAAGTGCGGGCTAGGTTTAAGGCCTGGGCACAAGTGCGGGCTAGGCTTAAGGCCTGGGCACAAGTGCGGGCTAGGCTTAAGGCCTGGGCACAAGTGCGGGCTAGGCTTAAGGCCTGGGCACAAGTGCGGGCTAGGCGTAAGGCCGGGGCACAAGCGCGGGCTAGGCCTAAGGCCGGGGCACAAGCGCGGGCTAGGCTTAAGGCCGGGGCACAAGCGCGGGCTAGGCTTAAGGCCGGGGCACAAGCGCGGGCTAGGCTTAAGGCCGATGCACAAGCGCGGGCTAGGCTTAAGGCCGGGGCACAAACGCGGGCTAGGCTTAAGGCCGGGGCACAAGCGCGGGCTAGGCTTAAGGCCTGGGCACAAGTGCGGGCTAGGCTTAAGGCCGGGGCACAAGTGCGGGCTAGGCTTAAGGCCGGGGCACAAGTGCGGGCTAGGCTTAAGGCCGGGGCACAAGTGCGGGCTAGGCTTAAGGCCGGGGCACAAGTGCGGGCTAGGCTTAAGGCCGGGGCACAAGTGCGGGCTAGGCTTAAGGCCGGGGCACAAGTGCGGGCTAGGCTTAAGGCCGGGGCACAAGTGCGGGCTAGGCTTAAGGCCGGGGCACAAGTGCGGGCTAGGCTTAAGGCCGGGGCACAAGTGCGGGCTAGGCTTAAGGCCGGGGCACAAGTGCGGGCTAGGCTTAAGGCCGGGGCACAAGTGCGGGCTAGGCTTAAGGCCGGGGCACAAGTGCGGGCTAGGCTTAAGGCCGGGGCACAAGTGCGGGCTAGGCTTAAGGCCGGGGCACAAGTGCAGTGCTGGCTAGGATCAAGGCAGGGGGCACAAGTGCTGGCTAGGCTTAAGGCATGGGCACAAGTGCCAGCTAGGCTTAAGGCCTGGGCACAAGTGCAGGCTAGGCTTAAGGCCTGGGCACAAGTGCAGTGCTGGCTAGGATCAAGGCAAGGGGGCACAAGTGCTGGCTAGGCTTAAGGCATGGGCACAAGTGCTGGCTAGGCTTAAGGCATACAGCTAACTCTTTGCACTCTTTGCATAAAGGGTTAGGCACCCATAGGGGTGAAGAGCTAGCTTTCACCCCTCTACTCTGTACTTGGACATTTAGGACTAGATCCTTTGTTGTACAGTGCGGAGCCTCTCCATAACCCCATGCTCCAAGCGACCAGGCACTTCTTGTCTGTCCTCCGTAAATGGGTAATGCCTTCTTCCCCAATTACAGTCGTGCATGTGCATTCAGACGGGACAAGAGCGAAGAGCATAAAGCTGGCCCTATGTGCATAACCAACATGAGGCTGAAGACAAAAACAAACAAACAAGCATACAAGGGGCTCAAAAGTGCGGGCTGGGCTTAAGGCCTGGGCACAAGTGGGGGCTAAGCTTAAGGCCTGGGCACAAGTGCGGGCTGGGCTTAAGGCCTGGGCACAAGTGCGGGCTGGGCTTAAGGCCTGGGCACAAGTGCGGGCTGGGCTTAAGGCCTGGGCACAAGTGCGGGCTGGGCTTAAGGCCTGGGCACAAGTGCGGGCTGGGCTTAATTCCTGGGCACAAGTGCGGGCTGGGCTTAAGGCCTGGGCACAAGTGCGGGCTGGGCTTAAGGCCTCGGCACAAGTGCGGGCTGGGCTTAAGGCCTGGGCACAAGTGCGGGCTGGGCTTAAGGCCTGGGCACAAGTGCGGGCTGGGCTTAAGGCCTGGGCACAAGTGCGGGCTGGGCTTAAGGCCTGGGCACAAGTGCGGGCTGGGCTTAAGGCCTGGGCACAAGTGCGGGCTGGGCTTTAGGCCGGGGCACAAGTGCGGGCTAGGCTAAAGGCCGGGGCACAAGTGCGGGCTAGGCTAAAGGCCTGGGCACAAGTGCGGGCTAGGCTTAAGGCCGGGGCACAAGTGCGGGCTAGGCTTAAGGCCGGGGCACAAGTGCGGGCTAGGCTTAAGGCCGGGGCACAAGTGCGGGCTAGGCTTAAGGCCGGGGCACAAGTGCGGGCTAGGCTTAAGGCCGGGGCACAAGTGCGGGCTAGGCTTAAGGCCGGGGCACAAGTGCGGGCTAGGCTTAAGGCCGGGGCACAAGTGCGGGCTAGGCTTAAGGCCGGGGCACAAGTGCGGGCTAGGCTTAAGGCCGGGGCACAAGTGCGGGCTAGGCTTAAGGCCGGGGCACAAGTGCGGGCTAGGCTTAAGGCCGGGGCACAAGTGCGGGCTAGGCTTAAGGCCGGGGCACAAGTGCGGGCTAGGCTTAAGGCCGGGGCACAAGTGCGGGCTAGGCTTAAGGCCGGGGCACAAGTGCGGGCTTGGCTTAAGGCCGGGGCACAAGTGCGGGCTAGGCTTAAGGCCGGGAGACAAGTGCGGGCTAGGCTTAAGGCCGGGGCACAAGTGCGGGCTGGGCTTAAGGCCGCGGCACAAGTGCGGGCTGGGCTTAAGGCCGGGGCACAAGTGCGGGCTGGGCTTAAGGCCGGGGCACAAGTGCGGGCTGGGCTTAAGGCCTGGGCACAAGTGCGGGCTAGGCTTAAGGCCGATGCACAAGTGCGGGCTAGGCTTAAGGCCAGGGCACAAGTGCGGGCTAGGTTTAAGGCCTGGGCACAAGTGCGGGCTAGGCTTAAGGCCTGGGCACAAGTGCGGGCTAGGCTTAAGGCCTGGGCACAAGTGCGGGCTAGGCTTAAGGCCTGGGCACAAGTGCGGGCTAGGCTTAAGGCCGGGGCACAAGCGCGGGCTAGGCCTAAGGCCGGGGCACAAGCGCGGGCTAGGCTTAAGGCCGGGGCACAAGCGCGGGCTAGGCTTAAGGCCGGGGCACAAGCGCGGGCTAGGCTTAAGGCCGATGCACAAGCGCGGGCTAGGCTTAAGGCCGGGGCACAAACGCGGGCTAGGCTTAAGGCCGGGGCACAAGCGCGGGCTAGGCTTAAGGCCTGGGCACAAGTGCGGGCTAGGCTTAAGGCCGGGGCACAAGTGCGGGCTAGGCTTAAGGCCGGGGCACAAGTGCGGGCTAGGCTTAAGGCCGGGGCACAAGTGCGGGCTAGGCTTAAGGCCGGGAGACAAGTGCGGGCTAGGCTTAAGGCCGGGGCACAAGTGCGGGCTGGGCTTAAGGCCGCGGCACAAGTGCGGGCTGGGCTTAAGGCCGGGGCACAAGTGCGGGCTGGGCTTAAGGCCGGGGCACAAGTGCGGGCTGGGCTTAAGGCCTGGGCACAAGTGCGGGCTGGGCTTAAGGCCTGGGCACAAGTGCGGGCTGGGCTTAAGGCCGGGGCACAAGTGCGGGCTAGGCTTAAGGCCGGGGCACAAGTGCGGGCTAGGCTTAAGGCCGGGGCACAAGTGCGGGCTAGGCTTAAGGCCGGGGCACAAGTGCGGGCTGGGCTTAAGGCCTGGGCACAAGTGCGGGCTGGGCTTAAGGCCTGGGCACAAGTGCGGGCTGGGCTTAAGGCCTGGGCACAAGTGCGGGCTGGGCTTTAGGCCGGGGCACAAGTGCGGGCTAGGCTAAAGGCCGGGGCACAAGTGCGGGCTAGGCTAAAGGCCTGGGCACAAGTGCGGTCTAGGCTTAAGGCCGGGGCACAAGTGCGGGCTAGGCTTAAGGCCGGGGCACAAGTGCGGGCTAGGCTTAAGGCCGGGGCACAAGTGCGGGCTGGGCTTAAGGCCTGGGCACAAGTGCGGGCTGGGCTTAAGGCCTGGGCACAAGTGCGGGCTGGGCTTAAGGCCTGGGCACAAGTGCGGGCTGGGCTTTAGGCCGGGGCACAAGTGCGGGCTAGGCTAAAGGCCGGGGCACAAGTGCGGGCTAGGCTAAAGGCCTGGGCACAAGTGCGGTCTAGGCTTAAGGCCGGGGCACAAGTGCGGGCTAGGCTTAAGGCCGGGGCACAAGTGCGGGCTAGGCTTAAGGCCGGGGCACAAGTGCGGGCTAGGCTTAAGGCCGGGGCACAAGTGCGGGCTAGGCTTAAGGCCGGGGCACAAGTGCGGGCTAGGCTTAAGGCCGGGGCACAAGTGCGGGCTAGGCTTAAGGCCGGGGCACAAGTGCGGGCTAGGCTTAAGGCCGGGGCACAAGTGCGGGCTAGGCTTAAGGCCGGGGCACAAGTGCGGGCTAGGCTTAAGGCCGGGGCACAAGTGCGGGCTAGGCTTAAGGCCGGGGCACAAGTGCGGGCTAGGCTTAAGGCCGGGGCACAAGTGCAGTGCTGGCTAGGATCAAGGCAGGGGGCACAAGTGCTGGCTAGGCTTAAGGCATGGGCACAAGTGCCAGCTAGGCTTAAGGCCTGGGCACAAGTGCAGGCTAGGCTTAAGGCCTGGGCACAAGTGCAGTGCTGGCTAGGATCAAGGCAAGGGGGCACAAGTGCTGGCTAGGCTTAAGGCATGGGCACAAGTGCTGGCTAGGCTTAAGGCATACAGCTAACTCTTTGCACTCTTTGCATAAAGGGTTAGGCACCCATAGGGGTGAAGAGCTAGCTTTCACCCCTCTACTCTGTACTTGGACATTTAGGACTAGATCCTTTGTTGTACAGTGCGGAGCCTCTCCATAACCCCATGCTCCAAGCGACCAGGCACTTCTTGTCTGTCCTCCGTAAATGGGTAATGCCTTCTTCCCCAATTACAGTCGTGCATGTGCATTCAGACGGGACAAGAGCGAAGAGCATAAAGCTGGCCCTATGTGCATAACCAACATGAAGCTGAAGACAAAAACAAACAAACAAGCATACAAGGGGCTCAAAAGTGCGGGCTGGGCTTAAGGCCTGGGCACAAGTGGGGGCTGGGCTTAAGGCCTGGGCACAAGTGCGGGCTAGGCTTAAGGCCGGGGCACAAGTGCGGCCTAGGCTTAAGGCCGGGGCACAAGTGCGGGCTAGGCTTAAGGCCGGGGCACAAGTGCGGGCTAGGCTTAAGGCCGGGGCACAAGTGCGGGCTAGGCTTAAGGCCGGGGCACAAGTGCGGGCTAGGCTTAAGGCCGGGGCACAAGTGCGGGCTAGGCTTAAGGCCGGGGCACAAGTGCGGCCTTGGCTTAAGGCCGGGGCACAAGTGCGGGCTAGGCTTAAGGCCGGGAGACAAGTGCGGGCTGGGCTTAAGGCCGGGGCACAAGTGCGGGCTGGGCTTAAGGCCGCGGCACAAGTGCGGGCTGGGCTTAAGGCCGGGGCACAAGTGCGGGCTGGGCTTAAGGCCTGGGCACAAGTGCGGGCTGGGCTTAAGGCCTGGGCACAAGTGCGGGCTGGGCTTAAGGCCTGGGCACAAGTGCGGGCTGGGCTTAAGGCCTGGGCACAAGTGCGGGCTGGGCTTAAAGCCTCGGCACAAGTGCGGGCTGGGCTTAAGGCCTCGGCACAAGTGCGGGCTGGGCTTAAGGCCTCGGCACAAGTGCGGGCTGGGCTTAAGGCCTGGGCACAAGTGCGGGCTGGGCTTAAGGCCTGGGCACAAGTGCGGGCTGGGCTTAAGGCCTGGGCACAAGTGCGGGCTGGGCTTAAGGCCTGGGCACAAGTGCGGGCTGGGCTTAAGGCCTGGGCACAAGTGCGGGCTGGGCTTAAGGCCTGGGCACAAGTGCGGGCTGGGCTTTAGGCCGGGGCACAAGTGCGGGCTAGGCTAAAGGCCGGGGCACAAGTGCGGGCTAGGCTAAAGGCCTGGGCACAAGTGCGGGCTAGGCTTAAGGCCGGGGCACAAGTGCGGGCTAGGCTTAAGGCCGGGGCACAAGTGCGGGCTAGGCTTAAGGCCGGGGCACAAGTGCGGGCTAGGCTTAAGGCCGGGGCACAAGTGCGGGCTAGGCTTAAGGCCGGGGCACAAGTGCGGGCTAGGCTTAAGGCCGGGGCACAAGTGCGGGCTAGGCTGAAGGCCGGGGCACAAGTGCGGGCTAGGCTGAAGGCCGGGGCACAAGTGCGGGCTAGGCTTAAGGCCGGGGCACAAGTGCGGGCTAGGCTTAAGGCCGGGGGCACAAGTGCGGGCTAGGCATAAGGCCTGGGCACAAGTGCGGGCTAGGCTTAAGGCCGATGCACAAGTGCGGGCTAGGCTTAAGGCCAGGGCACAAGTGCGGGCTAGGTTTAAGGCCTGGGCACAAGTGCGGGCTAGGCTTAAGGCCTGGGCACAAGTGCGGGCTAGGCTTAAGGCCTGGGCACAAGTGCGGGCTAGGCTTAAGGCCTGGGCACAAGCGCGGGCTAGGCTTAAGGCCGGGGCACAAGCGCGGGCTAGGCCTAAGGCCGGGGCACAAGCGCGGGCTAGGCTTAAGGCCGGGGCACAAGCGCGGGCTAGGCTTAAGGCCGGGGCACAAGCGCGGGCTAGGCTTAAGGCCGATGCACAAGCGCGGGCTAGGCTTAAGGCCGGGGCACAAACGCGGGCTAGGCTTAAGGCCGGGGCACAAGCGCGGGCTAGGCTTAAGGCCTGGGCACAAGCGCGGGCTAGGCTTAAGGCCGGGGCACAAGCGCGGGCTAGGCTTAAGGCCGGGGCACAAGCGCGGGCTAGGCTTAAGGCCGGGGCACAAGCGCGGGCTAGGCTTAAGGCCGGGGCACAAGTGCGGGCTAGGCTTAAGGCCGGGGCACAAGTGCGGGCTAGGCTTAAGGCCGGGGCACAAGTGCGGGCTAGGCTTAAGGCCGGGGCACAAGTGCGGGCTAGGCTTAAGGCCGGGGCACAAGTGCGGGCTAGGCTTAAGGCCGGGGCACAAGTGCGGGCTAGGCTTAAGGCCGGGGCACAAGTGCGGGCTAGGCTTAAGGCCGGGGCACAAGTGCGGGCTAGGCTTAAGGCCGGGGCACAAGTGCGGGCTAGGCTTAAGGCCGGGGCACAAGTGCGGGCTAGGCTTAAGGCCGGGGCACAAGTGCGGGCTAGGCTTAAGGCCGGGGCACAAGTGCGGGCTAGGCTTAAGGCCGGGGCACAAGTGCGGGCTAGGCTTAAGGCCGGGGCACAAGTGCAGTGCTGGCTAGGATCAAGGCAGGGGGCACAAGTGCTGGCTAGGCTTAAGGCATGGGCACAAGTGCCAGCTAGGCTTAAGGCCTGGGCACAAGTGCAGGCTAGGCTTAAGGCCTGGGCACAAGTGCAGTGCTGGCTAGGATCAAGGCAAGGGGGCACAAGTGCTGGCTAGGCTTAAGGCATGGGCACAAGTGCTGGCTAGGCTTAAGGCATACAGCTAACTCTTTGCACTCTTTGCATAAAGGGTTAGGCACCCATAGGGGTGAAGAGCTAGCTTTCACCCCTCTACTCTGTACTTGGACATTTAGGACTAGATCCTTTGTTGTACAGTGCGGAGCCTCTCCATAACCCCATGCTCCAAGCGACCAGGCACTTCTTGTCTGTCCTCCGTAAATGGGTAATGCCTTCTTCCCCAATTACAGTCGTGCATGTGCATTCAGACGGGACAAGAGCGAAGAGCATAAAGCTGGCCCTATGTGCATAACCAACATGAAGCTGAAGACAAAAACAAACAAACAAGCATACAAGGGGCTCAAAAGTGCGGGCTGGGCTTAAGGCCTGGGCACAAGTGGGGGCTGGGCTTAAGGCCTGGGCACAAGTGCGGGCTGGGCTTAAGGCCTGGGCACAAGTGCGGGCTGGGCTTAAGGCCTGGGCACAAGTGCGGGCTGGGCTTAAGGCCTGGGCACAAGTGCGGGCTGGGCTTAAGGCCTGGGCACAAGTGCGGGCTGGGCTTAAGGCCTGGGCACAAGTGCGGGCTGGGCTTAAGGCCTGGGCACAAGTGCGGGCTGGGCTTAAGGCCTGGGCACAAGTGCGGGCTGGGCTTTAGGCCGGGGCACAAGTGCGGGCTAGGCTAAAGGCCGGGGCACAAGTGCGGGCTAGGCTAAAGGCCTGGGCACAAGTGCGGGCTAGGCTTAAGGCCGGGGCACAAGTGCGGGCTAGGCTTAAGGCCGGGGCACAAGTGCGGGCTAGGCTTAAGGCCGGGGCACAAGTGCGGGCTAGGCTTAAGGCCGGGGCACAAGTGCGGGCTAGGCTTAAGGCCGGGGCACAAGTGCGGGCTAGGCTTAAGGCCGGGGCACAAGTGCGGGCTAGGCTTAAGGCCGGGGCACAAGTGCGGGCTAGGCTTAAGGCCGGGGCACAAGTGCGGGCTAGGCTTAAGGCCGGGGCACAAGTGCGGGCTAGGCTTAAGGCCGGGGCACAAGTGCGGGCTAGGCTTAAGGCCGGGGCACAAGTGCGGGCTAGGCTTAAGGCCGGGGCACAAGTGCGGGCTAGGCTTAAGGCCGGGGCACAAGTGCGGGCTAGGCTTAAGGCCGGGGCACAAGTGCGGGCTTGGCTTAAGGCCGGGGCACAAGTGCGGGCTAGGCTTAAGGCCGGGAGACAAGTGCGGGCTAGGCTTAAGGCCGGGGCACAAGTGCGGGCTGGGCTTAAGGCCGCGGCACAAGTGCGGGCTGGGCTTAAGGCCGCGGCACAAGTGCGGGCTGGGCTTAAGGCCGGGGCACAAGTGCGGGCTGGGCTTAAGGCCTGGGCACAAGTGCGGGCTGGGCTTAAGGCCTGGGCACAAGTGCGGGCTGGGCTTAAGGCCGGGGCACAAGTGCGGGCTAGGCTTAAGGCCGGGGCACAAGTGCGGGCTAGGCTTAAGGCCGGGGCACAAGTGCGGGCTAGGCTTAAGGCCGGGGCACAAGTGCGGGCTAGGCTTAAGGCCGGGGCACAAGTGCGGGCTAGGCTTAAGGCCGGGGCACAAGTGCGGGCTGGGCTTAAGGCCTGGGCACAAGTGCGGGCTGGGCTTAAGGCCTGGGCACAAGTGCGGGCTGGGCTTAAGGCCTGGGCACAAGTGCGGGCTGGGCTTAAGGCCTGGGCACAAGTGCGGGCTGGGCTTTAGGCCGGGGCACAAGTGCGGGCTAGGCTAAAGGCCGGGGCACAAGTGCGGGCTAGGCTAAAGGCCTGGGCACAAGTGCGGGCTAGGCTTAAGGCCGGGGCACAAGTGCGGGCTAGGCTTAAGGCCGGGGCACAAGTGCGGGCTAGGCTTAAGGCCGGGGCACAAGTGCGGGCTAGGCTTAAGGCCGGGGCACAAGTGCGGGCTAGGCTTAAGGCCGGGGCACAAGTGCGGGCTAGGCTTAAGGCCAGGGCACAAGTGCGTTCTAGGCTTAAGGCCGGGGCACAAGTGCGGGCTAGGCTTAAGGCCGGGGCACAAGTGCGGGCTAGGCTTAAGGCCGGGGCACAAGTGCGGGCTAGGCTTAAGGCCGGGGCACAAGTGCGGGCTAGGCTTAAGGCCGGGGCACAAGTGCGGGCTAGGCTTAAGGCCGGGGCACAAGTGCAGTGCTGGCTAGGATCAAGGCAGGGGGCACAAGTGCTGGCTAGGCTTAAGGCATGGGCACAAGTGCCAGCTAGGCTTAAGGCCTGGGCACAAGTGCAGGCTAGGCTTAAGGCCTGGGCACAAGTGCAGTGCTGGCTAGGATCAAGGCAAGGGGGCACAAGTGCTGGCTAGGCTTAAGGCATGGGCACAAGTGCTGGCTAGGCTTAAGGCATACAGCTAACTCTTTGCACTCTTTGCATAAAGGGTTAGGCACCCATAGGGGTGAAGAGCTAGCTTTCACCCCTCTACTCTGTACTTGGACATTTAGGACTAGATCCTTTGTTGTACAGTGCGGAGCCTCTCCATAACCCCATGCTCCAAGCGACCAGGCACTTCTTGTCTGTCCTCCGTAAATGGGTAATGCCTTCTTCCCCAATTACAGTCGTGCATGTGCATTCAGACGGGACAAGAGCGAAGAGCATAAAGCTGGCCCTATGTGCATAACCAACATGAAGCTGAAGACAAAAACAAACAAACAAGCATACAAGGGGCTCAAAAGTGCGGGCTGGGCTTAAGGCCTGGGCACAAGTGGGGGCTGGGCTTAAGGCCTGGGCACAAGTGCGGGCTAGGCTTAAGGCCGGGGCACAAGTGCGGCCTAGGCTTAAGGCCGGGGCACAAGTGCGGGCTAGGCTTAAGGCCGGGGCACAAGTGCGGGCTAGGCTTAAGGCCGGGGCACAAGTGCGGGCTAGGCTTAAGGCCGGGGCACAAGTGCGGGCTAGGCTTAAGGCCGGGGCACAAGTGCGGGCTAGGCTTAAGGCCGGGGCACAAGTGCGGGCTAGGCTTAAGGCCGGGGCACAAGTGCGGGCTAGGCTTAAGGCCGGGGCACAAGTGCGGGCTAGGCTTAAGGCCGGGGCACAAGTGCGGGCTAGGCTGAAGGCCGGGGCACAAGTGCGGGCTAGGCTGAAGGCCGGGGCACAAGTGCGGGCTAGGCTTAAGGCCGGGGCACAAGTGCGGGCTAGGCTTAAGGCCGGGGGCACAAGTGCGGGCTAGGCATAAGGCCTGGGCACAAGTGCGGGCTAGGCTTAAGGCCGATGCACAAGTGCGGGCTAGGCTTAAGGCCAGGGCACAAGTGCGGGCTAGGTTTAAGGCCTGGGCACAAGTGCGGGCTAGGCTTAAGGCCTGGGCACAAGTGCGGGCTAGGCTTAAGGCCTGGGCACAAGTGCGGGCTAGGCTTAAGGCCTGGGCACAAGTGCGGGCTAGGCTTAAGGCCGGGGCACAAGCGCGGGCTAGGCCTAAGGCCGGGGCACAAGCGCGGGCTAGGCTTAAGGCCGGGGCACAAGCGCGGGCTAGGCTTAAGGCCGGGGCACAAGCGCGGGCTAGGCTTAAGGCCGATGCACAAGCGCGGGCTAGGCTTAAGGCCGGGGCACAAACGCGGGCTAGGCTTAAGGCCGGGGCACAAGCGCGGGCTAGGCTTAAGGCCTGGGCACAAGCGCGGGCTAGGCTTAAGGCCGGGGCACAAGTGCGGGCTAGGCTTAAGGCCGGGGCACAAGTGCGGGCTAGGCTTAAGGCCGGGGCACAAGTGCGGGCTAGGCTTAAGGCCGGGGCACAAGTGCGGGCTAGGCTTAAGGCCGGGGCACAAGTGCGGGCTAGGCTTAAGGCCGGGGCACAAGTGCGGGCTGGGCTTAAGGCCGGGGCACAAGTGCGGGCTAGGCTTAAGGCCGGGGCACAAGTGCGGGTTAGGCTTAAGGCCGGGGCACAAGTGCGGGCTAGGCTTAAGGCCGGGGCACAAGTGCAGTGCTGGCTAGGATCAAGGCAGGGGGCACAAGTGCTGGCTAGGCTTAAGGCATGGGCACAAGTGCCAGCTAGGCTTAAGGCCTGGGCACAAGTGCAGGCTAGGCTTAAGGCCTGGGCACAAGTGCAGTGCTGGCTAGGATCAAGGCAAGGGGGCACAAGTGCTGGCTAGGCTTAAGGCATGGGCACAAGTGCTGGCTAGGCTTAAGGCATACAGCTAACTCTTTGCACTCTTTGCATAAAGGGTTAGGCACCCATAGGGGTGAAGAGCTAGCTTTCACCCCTCTACTCTGTACTTGGACATTTAGGACTAGATCCTTTGTTGTACAGTGCGGAGCCTCTCCATAACCCCATGCTCCAAGCGACCAGGCACTTCTTGTCTGTCCTCCGTAAATGGGTAATGCCTTCTTCCCCAATTACAGTCGTGCATGTGCATTCAGACGGGACAAGAGCGAAGAGCATAAAGCTGGCCCTATGTGCATAACCAACATGAAGCTGAAGACAAAAACAAACAAACAAGCATACAAGGGGCTCAAAAGTGCGGGCTGGGCTTAAGGCCTGGGCACAAGTGGGGGCTGGGCTTAAGGCCTGGGCACAAGTGCGGGCTGGGCTTAAGGCCTGGGCACAAGTGCGGGCTGGGCTTAAGGCCTGGGCACAAGTGCGGGCTGGGCTTAAGGCCTGGGCACAAGTGCGGGCTGGGCTTAAGGCCTGGGCACAAGTGCGGGCTGGGCTTAAGGCCTGGGCACAAGTGCGGGCTGGGCTTAAGGCCTGGGCACAAGTGCGGGCTGGGCTTAAGGCCTGGGCACAAGTGCGGGCTGGGCTTAAGGCCTGGGCACAAGTGCGGGCTGGGCTTAAGGCCTGGGCACAAGTGCGGGCTGGGCTTAAGGCCTGGGCACAAGTGCGGGCTGGGCTTAAGGCCTGGGCACAAGTGCGGGCTGGGCTTTAGGCCGGGGCACAAGTGCGGGCTAGGCTAAAGGCCGGGGCACAAGTGCGGGCTAGGCTAAAGGCCTGGGCACAAGTGCGGGCTAGGCTTAAGGCCGGGGCACAAGTGCGGGCTAGGCTTAAGGCCGGGGCACAAGTGCGGGCTAGGCTTAAGGCCGGGGCACAAGTGCGGGCTAGGCTTAAGGCCGGGGCACAAGTGCGGGCTAGGCTTAAGGCCGGGGCACAAGTGCGGGCTAGGCTTAAGGCCGGGGCACAAGTGCGGGCTAGGCTTAAGGCCGGGGCACAAGTGCGGGCTAGGCTTAAGGCCGGGGCACAAGTGCGGGCTAGGCTTAAGGCCGGGGCACAAGTGCGGGCTAGGCTTAAGGCCGGGGCACAAGTGCGGGCTAGGCTTAAGGCCGGGGCACAAGTGCGGGCTAGGCTTAAGGCCGGGGCACAAGTGCGGGCTAGGCTTAAGGCCGGGGCACAAGTGCGGGCTTGGCTTAAGGCCGGGGCACAAGTGCGGGCTGGGCTTAAGGCCGGGAGACAAGTGCGGGCTGGGCTTAAGGCCGCGGCACAAGTGCGGGCTGGGCTTAAGGCCGGGGCACAAGTGCGGGCTGGGCTTAAGGCCGGGGCACAAGTGCGGGCTGGGCTTAAGGCCTGGGCACAAGTGCGGGCTGGGCTTAAGGCCGGGGCACAAGTGCGGGCTAGGCTTAAGGCCGGGGCACAAGTGCGGACTAGGCTTAAGGCCGGGGCACAAGTGCGGGCTAGGCTTAAGGCCGGGGCACAAGTGCGGGCTAGGCTTAAGGCCGGGGCACAAGTGCGGGCTGGGCTTAAGGCCTGGGCACAAGTGCGGGCTGGGCTTAAGGCCTGGGCACAAGTGCGGGCTGGGCTTAAGGCCTGGGCACAAGTGCGGGCTGGGCTTTAGGCCGGGGCACAAGTGCGGGCTAGGCTAAAGGCCGGGGCACAAGTGCGGGCTAGGCTAAAGGCCTGGGCACAAGTGCGGGCTAGGCTTAAGGCCGGGGCACAAGTGCGGGCTAGGCTTAAGGCCGGGGCACAAGTGCGGGCTAGGCTTAAGGCCGGGGCACAAGTGCGGGCTAGGCTTAAGGCCGGGGCACAAGTGCGGGCTAGGCTTAAGGCCGGGGCACAAGTGCGGGCTAGGCTTAAGGCCGGGGCACAAGTGCGGGCTAGGCTTAAGGCCAGGGCACAAGTGCGGGCTAGGCTTAAGGCCGGGGCACAAGTGCGGGCTAGGCTTAAGGCCGGGGCACAAGTGCGGGCTAGGCTTAAGGCCGGGGCACAAGTGCGGGCTAGGCTTAAGGCCGGGGCACAAGTGCGGGCTAGGCTTAAGGCCGGGGCACAAGTGCGGGCTAGGCTTAAGGCCGGGGCACAAGTGCAGTGCTGGCTAGGATCAAGGCAGGGGGCACAAGTGCTGGCTAGGCTTAAGGCATGGGCACAAGTGCCAGCTAGGCTTAAGGCCTGGGCACAAGTGCAGGCTAGGCTTAAGGCCTGGGCACAAGTGCAGTGCTGGCTAGGATCAAGGCAAGGGGGCACAAGTGCTGGCTAGGCTTAAGGCATGGGCACAAGTGCTGGCTAGGCTTAAGGCATACAGCTAACTCCTTGCACTCTTTGCATAAAGGGTTAGGCACCCATAGGGGTGAAGAGCTAGCTTTCACCCCTCTACTCTGTACTTGGACATTTAGGACTAGATCCTTTGTTGTACAGTGCGGAGCCTCTCCATAACCCCATGCTCCAAGCGACCAGGCACTTCTTGTCTGTCCTCCGTAAATGGGTAATGCCTTCTTCCCCAATTACAGTCGTGCATGTGCATTCAGACGGGACAAGAGCGAAGAGCATAAAGCTGGCCCTATGTGCATAACCAACATGAAGCTGAAGACAAAAACAAACAAACAAGCATACAAGGGGCTCAAAAGTGCGGGCTGGGCTTAAGGCCTGGGCACAAGTGGGGGCTGGGCTTAAGGCCTGGGCACAAGTGCGGGCTAGGCTTAAGGCCGGGGCACAAGTGCGGGCTAGGCTTAAGGCCGGGGCACAAGTGCGGGCTAGGCTTAAGGCCGGGGCACAAGTGCGGGCTAGGCTTAAGGCCGGGGCACAAGTGCGGGCTAGGCTTAAGGCCCGGGCACAAGTGCGGGCTAGGCTTAAGGCCGGGGCACAAGTGCGGGCTAGGCTTAAGGCCGGGGCACAAGTGCGGCCTTGGCTTAAGGCCGGGGCACAAGTGCGGGCTAGGCTTAAGGCCGGGAGACAAGTGCGGGCTAGGCTTAAGGCCGGGGCACAAGTGCGGGCTGGGCTTAAGGCCGCGGCACAAGTGCGGGCTGGGCTTAAGGCCGGGGCACAAGTGCGGGCTGGGCTTAAGGCCGGGGCACAAGTGCGGGCTGGGCTTAAGGCCTGGGCACAAGTGCGGGCTGGGCTTAAGGCCTGGGCACAAGTGCGGGCTGGGCTTAAGGCCTGGGCACAAGTGCGGGCTGGGCTTAAGGCCTGGGCACAAGTGCGGGCTGGGCTTAAAGCCTCGGCACAAGTGCGGGCTGGGCTTAAGGCCTCGGCACAAGTGCGGGCTGGGCTTAAGGCCTGGGCACAAGTGCGGGCTGGGCTTAAGGCCTGGGCACAAGTGCGGGCTGGGCTTAAGGCCTGGGCACAAGTGCGGGCTGGGCTTAAGGCCTGGGCACAAGTGCGGGCTGGGCTTAAGGCCTGGGCACAAGTGCGGGCTGGGCTTAAGGCCTGGGCACAAGTGCGGGCTGGGCTTTAGGCCGGGGCACAAGTGCGGGCTAGGCTAAAGGCCGGGGCACAAGTGCGGGCTAGGCTAAAGGCCTGGGCACAAGTGCGGGCTAGGCTTAAGGCCGGGGAACAAGTGCGGGCTAGGCTTAAGGCCGGGGCACAAGTGCGGGCTAGGCTTAAGGCCGGGGCACAAGTGCGGGCTAGGCTTAAGGCCGGGGCACAAGTGCGGGCTAGGCTTAAGGCCGGGGCACAAGTGCGGGCTAGGCTAAAGGCCGGGGCACAAGTGCGGGCTAGGCTGAAGGCCGGGGCACAAGTGCGGGCTAGGCTGAAGGCCGGGGCACAAGTGCGGGCTAGGCTTAAGGCCGGGGCACAAGTGCGGGCTAGGCTTAAGGCCGGGGGCACAAGTGCGGGCTAGGCATAAGGCCTGGGCACAAGTGCGGGCTAGGCTTAAGGCCGATGCACAAGTGCGGGCTAGGCTTAAGGCCAGGGCACAAGTGCGGGCTAGGTTTAAGGCCTGGGCACAAGTGCGGGCTAGGCTTAAGGCCTGGGCACAAGTGCGGGCTAGGCTTAAGGCCTGGGCACAAGTGCGGGCTAGGCTTAAGGCCTGGGCACAAGCGCGGGCTAGGCTTAAGGCCGGGGCACAAGCGCGGGCTAGGCCTAAGGCCGGGGCACAAGCGCGGGCTAGGCTTAAGGCCGGGGCACAAGCGCGGGCTAGGCTTAAGGCCTGGGCACAAGTGCGGGCTAGGCTTAAGGCCTGGGCACAAGCGCGGGCTAGGCTTAAGGCCGGGGCACAAGCGCGGGCTAGGCCTAAGGCCGGGGCACAAGCGCGGGCTAGGCTTAAGGCCGGGGCACAAACGCGGGCTAGGCTTAAGGCCGGGGCACAAACGCGGGCTAGGCTTAAGGCCGGGGCACAAGCGCGGGCTAGGCTTAAGGCCTGGGCACAAGTGCGGGCTAGGCTTAAGGCCGGGGCACAAGTGCGGGCTAGGCTTAAGGCCGGGGCACAAGTGCGGGCTAGGCTTAAGGCCGGGGCACAAGTGCGGGCTAGGCTTAAGGCCGGGGCACAAGTGCGGGCTAGGCTTAAGGCCGGGGCACAAGTGCGGGCTAGGCTTAAGGCCGGGGCACAAGTGCGGGCTAGGCTTAAGGCCGGGGCACAAGTGCGGGCTAGGCTTAAGGCCGGGGCACAAGTGCGGGCTAGGCTTAAGGCCGGGGCACAAGTGCGGGCTAGGCTTAAGGCCGGGGCACAAGTGCGGGCTAGGCTTAAGGCCGGGGCACAAGTGCGGGCTAGGCTTAAGGCCGGGGCACAAGTGCGGGCTAGGCTTAAGGCCGGGGCACAAGTGCGGGCTAGGCTTAAGGCCGGGGCACAAGTGCAGTGCTGGCTAGGATCAAGGCAGGGGGCACAAGTGCTGGCTAGGCTTAATCCCGGGGCACAAGTGCGGGCTAGGCTTAAGGCCTGGGCACAAGTGCGGGCTAGGCTTAAGGCCTGGGCACAAGTGCGGGCTAGGCTTAAGGCCTGGGCACAAGTGCGGGCTAGGCTTAAGGCCTGGGCACAAGTGCGGGCTACGCTTAAGGCCGGGGGCACAAGTGCGGGCTAGGCTTAAGGCCGGGGGCACAAGTGCGGGCTAGGCATAAGGCCTGGGCACAAGTGCGGGCTAGGCTTAAGGCCGATGCACAAGTGCGGGCTAGGCTTAAGGCCGGGGCACAAGTGCGGGCTAGGCTTAAGGCCGGGGCACAAGTGCGGGCTAGGCTTAAGGCCTGGGCACAAGTGCGGGCTAGGCTTAAGGCCTGGGCACAAGTGCGGGCTAGGCTTAAGGCCTGAGCACAAGTGCGGGCTAGGCTTAAGGCCTGAGCACAAGTGCGGGCTAGGCTTAAGGCCGGGGCACAAGTGCGGGCTAGGCTTAAGGCCTGAGCACAAGTGCGGGCTAGGCTTAAGGCCGGGGCACAAGTGCGGGCTAGGCCTAAGGCCGGGGCACAAGTGCGGGCTAGGCTTAAGGCTCGGGCACAAGTGCGGGCTACGCTTAAGGCCGGGGGCACAAGTGCGGGCTAGGCTTAAGGCCTGGGCACAAGTGCGGGCTAGGCTTAAGGCCGATGCACAAGTGCGGGCTAGGCTTAAGGCCGGGGCACAAGTGCGGGCTAGGTTTAAGGCCTGGGCACAAGTGCGGGCTAGGCTTAAGGCCTGGGCACAAGTGCGGGCTAGGCTTAAGGCCTGAGCACAAGTGCGGGCTAGGCTTAAGGCCGGGGCACAAGTGCGGGCTGGGCTTAAGGTCGGGGCACAAGTGCGGGCTGGGCTTAAGGTCGGGGCACAAGTGCGGGCTAGGCTTAAGGCCGGGGCACAAGTGCGGGCTAGGCTTAAGGCCGGGGCACAAGTGCGGGCTAGGCTTAAGGCCGGGGCACAAGTGCGGGCTAGGCTTAAGGCCGGGGCACAAGTGCGGGCTAGGCTTAAGGCCGGGGCACAAGTGCGGGCTAGGCTTAAGGCCGGGGCACAAGTGCGGGCTAGGCTTAAGGCCGGGGCACAAGTGCGGGCTAGGCTTAAGGCCGGGGCACAAGTGCGGGCTAGGCTTAAGGCCGGGGCACAAGTGCGGGCTAGGCTTAAGGCCGGGGCACAAGTGCGGGCTAGGCTTAAGGCCGGGGCACAAGTGCGGGCTAGGCTTAAGGCCGGGGCACAAGTGCGGGCTAGGCTTAAGGCCGGGGCACAAGTGCGGGCTAGGCTTAAGGCCGGGGCACAAGTGCAGTGCTGGCTAGGATCAAGGCAGGGGGCACAAGTGCTGGCTAGGCTTAAGGCATGGGCACAAGTGCCAGCTAGGCTTAAGGCCTGGGCACAAGTGCAGGCTAGGCTTAAGGCCTGGGCACAAGTGCAGTGCTGGCTAGGATCAAGGCAAGGGGGCACAAGTGCTGGCTAGGCTTAAGGCATGGGCACAAGTGCTGGCTAGGCTTAAGGCATACAGCTAACTCTTTGCACTCTTTGCATAAAGGGTTAGGCACCCATAGGGGTGAAGAGCTAGCTTTCACCCCTCTACTCTGTACTTGGACATTTAGGACTAGATCCTTTGTTGTACAGTGCGGAGCCTCTCCATAACCCCATGCTCCAAGCGACCAGGCACTTCTTGTCTGTCCTCCGTAAATGGGTAATGCCTTCTTCCCCAATTACAGTCGTGCATGTGCATTCAGACGGGACAAGAGCGAAGAGCATAAAGCTGGCCCTATGTGCATAACCAACATGAAGCTGAAGACAAAAACAAACAAACAAGCATACAAGGGGCTCAAAAGTGCGGGCTGGGCTTAAGGCCTGGGCACAAGTGGGGGCTGGGCTTAAGGCCTGGGCACAAGTGCGGGCTGGGCTTAAGGCCTGGGCACAAGTGCGGGCTGGGCTTAAGGCCTGGGCACAAGTGCGGGCTGGGCTTAAGGCCTGGGCACAAGTGCGGGCTGGGCTTAAGGCCTGGGCACAAGTGCGGGCTGGGCTTAAGGCCTGGGCACAAGTGCGGGCTGGGCTTAAGGCCTCGGCACAAGTGCGGGCTGGGCTTAAGGCCTGGGCACAAGTGCGGGCTGGGCTTAAGGCCTGGGCACAAGTGCGGGCTGGGCTTAAGGCCTGGGCACAAGTGCGGGCTGGGCTTAAGGCCTGGGCACAAGTGCGGGCTGGGCTTAAGGCCTGGGCACAAGTGCGGGCTGGGCTTTAGGCCGGGGCACAAGTGCGGGCTAGGCTAAAGGCCGGGGCACAAGTGCGGGCTAGGCTAAAGGCCTGGGCACAAGTGCGGGCTAGGCTTAAGGCCGGGGCACAAGTGCGGGCTAGGCTTAAGGCCGGGGCACAAGTGCGGGCTAGGCTTAAGGCCGGGGCACAAGTGCGGGCTAGGCTTAAGGCCGGGGCACAAGTGCGGGCTAGGCTTAAGGCCGGGGCACAAGTGCGGGCTAGGCTTAAGGCCGGGGCACAAGTGCGGGCTAGGCTTAAGGCCGGGGCACAAGTGCGGGCTAGGCTTAAGGCCGGGGCACAAGTGCGGGCTAGGCTTAAGGCCGGGGCACAAGTGCGGGCTAGGCTTAAGGCCGGGGCACAAGTGCGGGCTAGGCTTAAGGCCGGGGCACAAGTGCGGGCTAGGCTTAAGGCCGGGGCACAAGTGCGGGCTAGGCTTAAGGCCGGGGCACAAGTGCGGGCTAGGCTTAAGGCCGGGGCACAAGTGCGGGCTTGGCTTAAGGCCGGGGCACAAGTGCGGGCTGGGCTTAAGGCCGGGAGACAAGTGCGGGCTGGGCTTAAGGCCGCGGCACAAGTGCGGGCTGGGCTTAAGGCCGGGGCACAAGTGCGGGCTGGGCTTAAGGCCGGGGCACAAGTGCGGGCTGGGCTTAAGGCCTGGGCACAAGTGCGGGCTGGGCTTAAGGCCGGGGCACAAGTGCGGGCTAGGCTTAAGGCCGGGGCACAAGTGCGGGCTAGGCTTAAGGCCGGGGCACAAGTGCGGGCTAGGCTTAAGGCCGGGGCACAAGTGCGGGCTAGGCTTAAGGCCGGGGCACAAGTGCGGGCTGGGCTTAAGGCCTGGGCACAAGTGCGGGCTGGGCTTAAGGCCTGGGCACAAGTGCGGGCTGGGCTTAAGGCCTGGGCACAAGTGCGGGCTGGGCTTTAGGCCGGGGCACAAGTGCGGGCTAGGCTAAAGGCCGGGGCACAAGTGCGGGCTAGGCTAAAGGCCTGGGCACAAGTGCGGGCTAGGCTTAAGGCCGGGGCACAAGTGCGGGCTAGGCTTAAGGCCGGGGCACAAGTGCGGGCTAGGCTTAAGGCCGGGGCACAAGTGCGGGCTAGGCTTAAGGCCGGGGCACAAGTGCGGGCTAGGCTTAAGGCCGGGGCACAAGTGCGGGCTAGGCTTAAGGCCAGGGCACAAGTGCGGGCTGGGCTTAAGGCCGGGGCACAAGTGCGGGCTAGGCTTAAGGCCGGGGCACAAGTGCGGGCTAGGCTTAAGGCCGGGGCACAAGTGCGGGCTAGGCTTAAGGCCGGGGCACAAGTGCGGGCTAGGCTTAAGGCCGGGGCACAAGTGCGGGCTAGGCTTAAGGCCGGGGCACAAGTGCAGTGCTGGCTAGGATCAAGGCAGGGGGCACAAGTGCTGGCTAGGCTTAAGGCATGGGCACAAGTGCCAGCTAGGCTTAAGGCCTGGGCACAAGTGCAGGCTAGGCTTAAGGCCTGGGCACAAGTGCAGTGCTGGCTAGGATCAAGGCAAGGGGGCACAAGTGCTGGCTAGGCTTAAGGCATGGGCACAAGTGCTGGCTAGGCTTAAGGCATACAGCTAACTCCTTGCACTCTTTGCATAAAGGGTTAGGCACCCATAGGGGTGAAGAGCTAGCTTTCACCCCTCTACTCTGTACTTGGACATTTAGGACTAGATCCTTTGTTGTACAGTGCGGAGCCTCTCCATAACCCCATGCTCCAAGCGACCAGGCACTTCTTGTCTGTCCTCCGTAAATGGGTAATGCCTTCTTCCCCAATTACAGTCGTGCATGTGCATTCAGACGGGACAAGAGCGAAGAGCATAAAGCTGGCCCTATGTGCATAACCAACATGAAGCTGAAGACAAAAACAAACAAACAAGCATACAAGGGGCTCAAAAGTGCGGGCTGGGCTTAAGGCCTGGGCACAAGTGGGGGCTGGGCTTAAGGCCTGGGCACAAGTGCGGGCTAGGCTTAAGGCCGGGGCACAAGTGCGGGCTAGGCTTAAGGCCGGGGCACAAGTGCGGGCTAGGCTTAAGGCCGGGGCACAAGTGCGGGCTAGGCTTAAGGCCGGGGCACAAGCGCGGGCTAGGCTTAAGGCCGGGGCACAAGTGCGGGCTAGGCTTAAGGCCGGGGCACAAGTGCGGGCTAGGCTTAAGGCCGGGGCACAAGTGCGGCCTTGGCTTAAGGCCGGGGCACAAGTGCGGGCTAGGCTTAAGGCCGGGAGACAAGTGCGGGCTAGGCTTAAGGCCGGGGCACAAGTGCGGGCTGGGCTTAAGGCCGCGGCACAAGTGCGGGCTGGGCTTAAGGCCGGGGCACAAGTGCGGGCTGGGCTTAAGGCCGGGGCACAAGTGCGGGCTGGGCTTAAGGCCTGGGCACAAGTGCGGGCTGGGCTTAAGGCCTGGGCACAAGTGCGGGCTGGGCTTAAGGCCTGGGCACAAGTGCGGGCTGGGCTTAAGGCCTGGGCACAAGTGCGGGCTGGGCTTAAAGCCTCGGCACAAGTGCGGGCTGGGCTTAAGGCCTCGGCACAAGTGCGGGCTGGGCTTAAGGCCTGGGCACAAGTGCGGGCTGGGCTTAAGGCCTGGGCACAAGTGCGGGCTGGGCTTAAGGCCTGGGCACAAGTGCGGGCTGGGCTTAAGGCCTGGGCACAAGTGCGGGCTGGGCTTAAGGCCTGGGCACAAGTGCGGGCTGGGCTTAAGGCCTGGGCACAAGTGCGGGCTGGGCTTTAGGCCGGGGCACAAGTGCGGGCTAGGCTAAAGGCCGGGGCACAAGTGCGGGCTAGGCTAAAGGCCTGGGCACAAGTGCGGGCTAGGCTTAAGGCCGGGGAACAAGTGCGGGCTAGGCTTAAGGCCGGGGCACAAGTGCGGGCTAGGCTTAAGGCCGGGGCACAAGTGCGGGCTAGGCTTAAGGCCGGGGCACAAGTGCGGGCTAGGCTTAAGGCCGGGGCACAAGTGCGGGCTAGGCTTAAGGCCGGGGCACAAGTGCGGGCTAGGCTGAAGGCCGGGGCACAAGTGCGGGCTAGGCTGAAGGCCGGGGCACAAGTGCGGGCTAGGCTTAAGGCCGGGGCACAAGTGCGGGCTAGGCTTAAGGCCGGGGGCACAAGTGCGGGCTAGGCATAAGGCCTGGGCACAAGTGCGGGCTAGGCTTAAGGCCGATGCACAAGTGCGGGCTAGGCTTAAGGCCAGGGCACAAGTGCGGGCTAGGTTTAAGGCCTGGGCACAAGTGCGGGCTAGGCTTAAGGCCTGGGCACAAGTGCGGGCTAGGCTTAAGGCCTGGGCACAAGTGCGGGCTAGGCTTAAGGCCTGGGCACAAGTGCGGGCTAGGCTTAAGGCCGGGGCACAAGCGCGGGCTAGGCCTAAGGCCGGGGCACAAGCGCGGGCTAGGCTTAAGGCCGGGGCACAAGCGCGGGCTAGGCTTAAGGCCGGGGCACAAACGCGGGCTAGGCTTAAGGCCGGGGCACAAGCGCGGGCTAGGCTTAAGGCCTGGGCACAAGTGCGGGCTAGGCTTAAGGCCGGGGCACAAGTGCGGGCTAGGCTTAAGGCCGGGGCACAAGTGCGGGCTAGGCTTAAGGCCGGGGCACAAGTGCGGGCTAGGCTTAAGGCCGGGGCACAAGTGCGGGCTAGGCTTAAGGCCGGGGCACAAGTGCGGGCTAGGCTTAAGGCCGGGGCACAAGTGCGGGCTAGGCTTAAGGCCGGGGCACAAGTGCGGGCTAGGCTTAAGGCCGGGGCACAAGTGCGGGCTAGGCTTAAGGCCGGGGCACAAGTGCGGGCTAGGCTTAAGGCCGGGGCACAAGTGCGGGCTAGGCTTAAGGCCGGGGCACAAGTGCGGGCTAGGCTTAAGGCCGGGGCACAAGTGCGGGCTAGGCTTAAGGCCGGGGCACAAGTGCGGGCTAGGCTTAAGGCCGGGGCACAAGTGCAGTGCTGGCTAGGATCAAGGCAGGGGGCACAAGTGCTGGCTAGGCTTAATCCCGGGGCACAAGTGCGGGCTAGGCTTAAGGCCTGGGCACAAGTGCGGGCTAGGCTTAAGGCCTGGGCACAAGTGCGGGCTAGGCTTAAGGCCTGGGCACAAGTGCGGGCTAGGCTTAAGGCCTGGGCACAAGTGCGGGCTACGCTTAAGGCCGGGGGCACAAGTGCGGGCTAGGCTTAAGGCCGGGGGCACAAGTGCGGGCTAGGCATAAGGCCTGGGCACAAGTGCGGGCTAGGCTTAAGGCCGATGCACAAGTGCGGGCTAGGCTTAAGGCCGGGGCACAAGTGCGGGCTAGGTTTAAGGCCTGGGCACAAGTGCGGGCTAGGCTTAAGGCCTGGGCACAAGTGCGGGCTAGGCTTAAGGCCTGGGCACAAGTGCGGGCTAGGCTTAAGGCCTGAGCACAAGTGCGGGCTAGGCTTAAGGCCGGGGCACAAGTGCGGGCTAGGCCTAAGGCCGGGGCACAAGTGCGGGCTAGGCTTAAGGCTCGGGCACAAGTGCGGGCTACGCTTAAGGCCGGGGGCACAAGTGCGGGCTAGGCTTAAGGCCTGGGCACAAGTGCGGGCTAGGCTTAAGGCCGATGCACAAGTGCGGGCTAGGCTTAAGGCCGGGGCACAAGTGCGGGCTAGGTTTAAGGCCTGGGCACAAGTGCGGGCTAGGCTTAAGGCCTGGGCACAAGTGCGGGCTAGGCTTAAGGCCTGAGCACAAGTGCGGGCTAGGCTTAAGGCCGGGGCACAAGTGCGGGCTGGGCTTAAGGTCGGGGCACAAGTGCGGGCTGGGCTTAAGGTCGGGGCACAAGTGCGGGCTAGGCTTAAGGCCGGGGCACAAGTGCGGGCTAGGCTTAAGGCCGGGGCACAAGTGCGGGCTAGGCTTAAGGCCGGGGCACAAGTGCGGGCTAGGCTTAAGGCCGGGGCACAAGTGCGGGCTAGGCTTAAGGCCGGGGCACAAGTGCGGGCTAGGCTTAAGGCCGGGGCACAAGTGCGGGCTAGGCTTAAGGCCGGGGCACAAGTGCGGGCTAGGCTTAAGGCCGGGGCACAAGTGCGGGCTAGGCTTAAGGCCGGGGCACAAGTGCGGGCTAGGCTTAAGGCCGGGGCACAAGTGCGGGCTAGGCTTAAGGCCGGGGCACAAGTGCGGGCTAGGCTTAAGGCCGGGGCACAAGTGCAGTGCTGGCTAGGATCAAGGCAGGGGGCACAAGTGCTGGCTAGGCTTAAGGCATGGGCACAAGTGCCAGCTAGGCTTAAGGCCTGGGCACAAGTGCAGGCTAGGCTTAAGGCCTGGGCACAAGTGCAGTGCTGGCTAGGATCAAGGCAAGGGGGCACAAGTGCTGGCTAGGCTTAAGGCATGGGCACAAGTGCTGGCTAGGCTTAAGGCATACAGCTAACTCTTTGCACTCTTTGCATAAAGGGTTAGGCACCCATAGGGGTGAAGAGCTAGCTTTCACCCCTCTACTCTGTACTTGGACATTTAGGACTAGATCCTTTGTTGTACAGTGCGGAGCCTCTCCATAACCCCATGCTCCAAGCGACCAGGCACTTCTTGTCTGTCCTCCGAAAATGGGTAATGCCTTCTTCCCCAATTACAGTCGTGCATGTGCATTCAGACGGGACAAGAGCGAAGAGCATAAAGCTGGCCCTATGTGCATAACCAACATGAAGCTGAAGACAAAAACAAACAAACAAGCATACAAGGGGCTCAAAAGTGCGGGCTGGGCTTAAGGCCTGGGCACAAGTGTGGGCTGGGCTTAAGGCCTGGGCACAAGTGCGGGCTGGGCTTAAGGCCTGGGCACAAGTGCGGGCTGGGCTTAAGGCCTGGGCACAAGTGCGGGCTGGGCTTAAGGCCTGGGCACAAGTGCGGGCTGGGCTTAAGGCCTCGGCACAAGTGCGGGCTGGGCTTAAGGCCTGGGCACAAGTGCGGGCTGGGCTTAAGGCCTCGGCACAAGTGCGGGCTGGGCTTAAGGCCTGGGCACAAGTGCGGGCTGGGCTTAAGGCCTGGGCACAAGTGCGGGCTGGGCTTAAGGCCTGGGCACAAGTGCGGGCTGGGCTTTAGGCCGGGGCACAAGTGCGGGCTAGGCTAAAGGCCGGGGCACAAGTGCGGGCTAGGCTAAAGGCCTGGGCACAAGTGCGGGCTAGGCTTAAGGCCGGGGCACAAGTGCGGGCTAGGCTTAAGGCCGGGGCACAAGTGCGGGCTAGGCTTAAGGCCGGGGCACAAGTGCGGGCTAGGCTTAAGGCCGGGGCACAAGTGCGGGCTAGGCTTAAGGCCGGGGCACAAGTGCGGGCTAGGCTTAAGGCCGGGGCACAAGTGCGGGCTAGGCTTAAGGCCGGGGCACAAGTGCGGGCTAGGCTTAAGGCCGGGGCACAAGTGCGGGCTAGGCTTAAGGCCGGGGCACAAGTGCGGGCTAGGCTTAAGGCCGGGGCACAAGTGCGGGCTTGGCTAAAGGCCGGGGCACAAGTGCGGGCTGGGCTTAAGGCCGGGAGACAAGTGCGGGCTGGGCTTAAGGCCGCGGCACAAGTGCGGGCTGGGCTTAAGGCCGGGGCACAAGTGCGGGCTGGGCTTAAGGCCGGGGCACAAGTGCGGGCTGGGCTTAAGGCCTGGGCACAAGTGCGGGCTGGGCTTAAGGCCTGGGCACAAGTGCGGGCTGGGCTTAAGGCCTGGGCACAAGTGCGGGCTGGGCTTAAAGCCTGGGCACAAGTGCGGGCTGGGCTTAAGGCCTCGGCACAAGTGCGGGCTGGGCTTAAGGCCTGGGCACAAGTGCGGGCTGGGCTTAAGGCCTGGGCACAAGTGCGGGCTGGGCTTAAGGCCTGGGCACAAGTGCGGGCTGGGCTTAAGGCCTGGGCACAAGTGCGGGCTGGGCTTAAGGCCTGGGCACAAGTGCGGGCTGGGCTTAAGGCCTGGGCACAAGTGCGGGCTGGGCTTAAGGCCTGGGCACAAGTGCGGGCTGGGCTTAAGGCCTGGGCACAAGTGCGGGCTGGGCTTAAGGCCTGGGCACAAGTGCGGGCTGGGCTTTAGGCCGGGGCACAAGTGCGGGCTAGGCTAAAGGCCGGGGCACAAGTGCGGGCTAGGCTAAAGGCCTGGGCACAAGTGCGGGCTAGGCTTAAGGCCGGGGCACAAGTGCGGGCTAGGCTTAAGGCCGGGGCACAAGTGCGGGCTAGGCTTAAGGCCGGGGCACAAGTGCGGGCTAGGCTGAAGGCCGGGGCACAAGTGCGGGCTAGGCTGAAGGCCGGGGCACAAGTGCGGGCTAGGCTTAAGGCCGGGGCACAAGTGCGGGCTAGGCTTAAGGCCGGGGCACAAGTGCGGGCTAGGCTTAAGGCCGGGGCACAAGTGCGGGCTAGGCTTAAGGCCGGGGCACAAGTGCGGGCTAGGCTTAAGGCCGGGGCACAAGTGCGGGCTAGGCTTAAGGCCGGGGCACAAGTGCGGGCTAGGCTTAAGGCCTGGGCACAAGTGCGGGCTAGGCTTAAGGCCTGGGCACAAGTGCGGGCTAGGCTTAAGGCTTGGGCACAAGTGCGGGCTAGGCTTAAGGCCTGAGCACAAGTGCGGGCTTGGCTTAAGTCCGTGGCACAAGTGCGGGCTAGGCTTAAGGCCGGGGGCACAAGTGCGGGCTAGGCTTAAGGCCGGGGCACAAGTGCGGGCTAGGCTTAAGGCCTGGGCACAAGTGCGGGCTAGGCTTCAGGCCGATGCACAAGTGCGGGCTAGGTTTAAGGCCTGGGCACAAGTGCGGGTTAGGCTTAAGGCCTGGGCACAAGTGCGGGCTAGGCTTAAGGCCTGGGCACAAGTGCGGGCTAGGCTTAAGGCCTGGGCACAAGTGCGGGCTAGGCTTAAGGCCTGGGCACAAGTGCGGGCTAGGCTTAAGGCCGGGGCACAAGTGCGGGCTAGGCCTAAGGCCGGAGCACAAGCGCGGGCTAGGCTTAAGGCCGGGGCACAAGCGCGGGCTAGGCTTAAGGCCGATGCACAAGCGCGGGCTAGGCTTAAGGCCGGGGCACAAGCGCGGGCTAGGCTTAAGGCCGGGGCACAAGCGCGGGCTAGGCTTAAGGCCTGGGCACAAGCGCGGGCTAGGCTTAAGGCCGGGGCAAAAGCGCGGGCTAGGCTTAAGGCCTGGGCACAAGCGCGGGCTAGGCTTAAGGCCGGGGCACTAGTGCGGGCTAGGCTTAAGGCCTGGGCACAAGTGCGGGCTAGGCTTAAGGCCTGGGCACAAGTGCGGGCTAGGCTTAAGGCCTGGGCACAAGTGCGGGCTAGGCTTAAGGCCGGGGGCACAAGTGCGGGCTAGGCTTAAGGCCTGGGCACAAGTGCGGGCTAGGCTTAAGGCCTGGGCACAAGTGCGGGCTAGGCTTCAGGCCGATGCACAAGTGCGGGCTAGGCTTAAGGCCGGGGCACAAGTGCGGGCTAGGCCTAAGGCCGGGGCACAAGTGCGGGCTAGGCTTAAGGCCTGGGCACAAGTGCGGGCTAGGCTTAAGGCCGGGGCAAAAGCGCGGGCTAGGCTTAAGGCCGGGGCACAAGTGCGGGCTAGGCTTAAGGCCGGGGCACAAGTGCGGGCTAGGCTTAAGGCCGGGGCACAAGTGCAGTGCTGGCTAGGATCAAGGCAGGGGGCACAAGTGCTGGCTAGGCTTAAGGCATGGGCACAAGTGCCAGCTAGGCTTAAGGCCTGGGCACAAGTGCAGGCTAGGCTTAAGGCCTGGGCACAAGTGCAGTGCTGGCTAGGATCAAGGCAAGGGGGCACAAGTGCTGGCTAGGCTTAAGGCATGGGCACAAGTGCTGGCTAGGCTTAAGGCATACAGCTAACTCTTTGCACTCTTTGCATAAAGGGTTAGGCACCCATAGGGGTGAAGAGCTAGCTTTCACCCCTCTACTCTGTACTTGGACATTTAGGACTAGATCCTTTGTTGTACAGTGCGGAGCCTCTCCATAACCCCATGCTCCAAGCGACCAGGCACTTCTTGTCTGTCCTCCGTAAATGGGTAATGCCTTCTTCCCCAATTACAGTCGTGCATGTGCATTCAGACGGGACAAGAGCGAAGAGCATAAAGCTGGCCCTATGTGCATAACCAACATGAAGCTGAAGACAAAAACAAACAAACAAGCATACAAGGGGCTCAAAAGTGCGGGCTGGGCTTAAGGCCTGGGCACAAGTGGGGGCTGGGCTTAAGGCCTGGGCACAAGTGCGGGCTAGGCTTAAGGCCGGGGCACAAGTGCGGCCTAGGCTTAAGGCCGGGGCACAAGTGCGGGCTAGGCTTAAGGCCGGGGCACAAGTGCGGGCTAGGCTTAAGGCCGGGGCACAAGTGCGGGCTAGGCTTAAGGCCGGGGCACAAGTGCGGGCTAGGCTTAAGGCCGGGGCACAAGTGCGGGCTAGGCTTAAGGCCGGGGCACAAGTGCGGGCTAGGCTTAAGGCCGGGGCACAAGTGCGGGCTAGGCTTAAGGCCGGGGCACAAGTGCGGGCTAGGCTTAAGGCCGGGGCACAAGTGCGGGCTAGGCTGAAGGCCGGGGCACAAGTGCGGGCTAGGCTGAAGGCCGGGGCACAAGTGCGGGCTAGGCTTAAGGCCGGGGCACAAGTGCGGGCTAGGCTTAAGGCCGGGGGCACAAGTGCGGGCTAGGCATAAGGCCTGGGCACAAGTGCGGGCTAGGCTTAAGGCCGATGCACAAGTGCGGGCTAGGCTTAAGGCCAGGGCACAAGTGCGGGCTAGGTTTAAGGCCTGGGCACAAGTGCGGGCTAGGCTTAAGGCCTGGGCACAAGTGCGGGCTAGGCTTAAGGCCTGGGCACAAGTGCGGGCTAGGCTTAAGGCCTGGGCACAAGTGCGGGCTAGGCTTAAGGCCGGGGCACAAGCGCGGGCTAGGCCTAAGGCCGGGGCACAAGCGCGGGCTAGGCTTAAGGCCGGGGCACAAGCGCGGGCTAGGCTTAAGGCCGGGGCACAAGCGCGGGCTAGGCTTAAGGCCGATGCACAAGCGCGGGCTAGGCTTAAGGCCGGGGCACAAACGCGGGCTAGGCTTAAGGCCGGGGCACAAGCGCGGGCTAGGCTTAAGGCCTGGGCACAAGCGCGGGCTAGGCTTAAGGCCGGGGCACAAGTGCGGGCTAGGCTTAAGGCCGGGGCACAAGTGCGGGCTAGGCTTAAGGCTGGGGCACAAGTGCGGGCTAGGCTTAAGGCCGGGGCACAAGTGCGGGCTAGGCTTAAGGCCGGGGCACAAGTGCGGGCTAGGCTTAAGGCCGGGGCACAAGTGCGGGCTAGGCTTAAGGCCGGGGCACAAGTGCGGGCTAGGCTTAAGGCCGGGGCACAAGTGCGGGCTAGGCTTAAGGCCGGGGCACAAGTGCGGGCTAGGCTTAAGGCCGGGGCACAAGTGCGGGCTAGGCTTAAGGCCGGGGCACAAGTGCGGGCTAGGCTTAAGGCCGGGGCACAAGTGCGGGCTAGGCTTAAGGCCGGGGCACAAGTGCGGGCTAGGCTTAAGGCCGGGGCACAAGTGCGGGTTAGGCTTAAGGCCGGGGCACAAGTGCGGGCTAGGCTTAAGGCCGGGGCACAAGTGCAGTGCTGGCTAGGATCAAGGCAGGGGGCACAAGTGCTGGCTAGGCTTAAGGCATGGGCACAAGTGCCAGCTAGGCTTAAGGCCTGGGCACAAGTGCAGGCTAGGCTTAAGGCCTGGGCACAAGTGCAGTGCTGGCTAGGATCAAGGCAAGGGGGCACAAGTGCTGGCTAGGCTTAAGGCATGGGCACAAGTGCTGGCTAGGCTTAAGGCATACAGCTAACTCTTTGCACTCTTTGCATAAAGGGTTAGGCACCCATAGGGGTGAAGAGCTAGCTTTCACCCCTCTACTCTGTACTTGGACATTTAGGACTAGATCCTTTGTTGTACAGTGCGGAGCCTCTCCATAACCCCATGCTCCAAGCGACCAGGCACTTCTTGTCTGTCCTCCGTAAATGGGTAATGCCTTCTTCCCCAATTACAGTCGTGCATGTGCATTCAGACGGGACAAGAGCGAAGAGCATAAAGCTGGCCCTATGTGCATAACCAACATGAAGCTGAAGACAAAAACAAACAAACAAGCATACAAGGGGCTCAAAAGTGCGGGCTGGGCTTAAGGCCTGGGCACAAGTGGGGGCTGGGCTTAAGGCCTGGGCACAAGTGCGGGCTGGGCTTAAGGCCTGGGCACAAGTGCGGGCTGGGCTTAAGGCCTGGGCACAAGTGCGGGCTGGGCTTAAGGCCTGGGCACAAGTGCGGGCTGGGCTTAAGGCCTGGGCACAAGTGCGGGCTGGGCTTAAGGCCTGGGCACAAGTGCGGGCAGGGCTTAAGGCCTCGGCACAAGTGCGGGCTGGGCTTAAGGCCTGGGCACAAGTGCGGGCTGGGCTTAAGGCCTGGGCACAAGTGCGGGCTGGGCTTAAGGCCTGGGCACAAGTGCGGGCTGGGCTTAAGGCCTGGGCACAAGTGCGGGCTGGGCTTAAGGCCTGGGCACAAGTGCGGGCTGGGCTTTAGGCCGGGGCACAAGTGCGGGCTAGGCTAAAGGCCGGGGCACAAGTGCGGGCTAGGCTAAAGGCCTGGGCACAAGTGCGGGCTAGGCTTAAGGCCGGGGCACAAGTGCGGGCTAGGCTTAAGGCCGGGGCACAAGTGCGGGCTAGGCTTAAGGCCGGGGCACAAGTGCGGGCTAGGCTTAAGGCCGGGGCACAAGTGCGGGCTAGGCTTAAGGCCGGGGCACAAGTGCGGGCTAGGCTTAAGGCCGGGGCACAAGTGCGGGCTAGGCTTAAGGCCGGGGCACAAGTGCGGGCTAGGCTTAAGGCCGGGGCACAAGTGCGGGCTAGGCTTAAGGCCGGGGCACAAGTGCGGGCTAGGCTTAAGGCCGGGGCACAAGTGCGGGCTAGGCTTAAGGCCGGGGCACAAGTGCGGGCTAGGCTTAAGGCCGGGGCACAAGTGCGGGCTAGGCTTAAGGCCGGGGCACAAGTGCGGGCTTGGCTTAAGGCCGGGGCACAAGTGCGGGCTGGGCTTAAGGCCGGGAGACAAGTGCGGGCTGGGCTTAAGGCCGCGGCACAAGTGCGGGCTGGGCTTAAGGCCGGGGCACAAGTGCGGGCTGGGCTTAAGGCCGGGGCACAAGTGCGGGCTGGGCTTAAGGCCTGGGCACAAGTGCGGGCTGGGCTTAAGGCCGGGGCACAAGTGCGGGCTAGGCTTAAGGCCGGGGCACAAGTGCGGACTAGGCTTAAGGCCGGGGCACAAGTGCGGGCTAGGCTTAAGGCCGGGGCACAAGTGCGGGCTAGGCTTAAGGCCGGGGCACAAGTGCGGGCTGGGCTTAAGGCCTGGGCACAAGTGCGGGCTGGGCTTAAGGCCTGGGCACAAGTGCGGGCTGGGCTTAAGGCCTGGGCACAAGTGCGGGCTGGGCTTTAGGCCGGGGCACAAGTGCGGGCTAGGCTAAAGGCCGGGGCACAAGTGCGGGCTAGGCTAAAGGCCTGGGCACAAGTGCGGGCTAGGCTTAAGGCCGGGGCACAAGTGCGGGCTAGGCTTAAGGCCGGGGCACAAGTGCGGGCTAGGCTTAAGGCCGGGGCACAAGTGCGGGCTAGGCTTAAGGCCGGGGCACAAGTGCGGGCTAGGCTTAAGGCCGGGGCACAAGTGCGGGCTAGGCTTAAGGCCGGGGCACAAGTGCGGGCTAGGCTTAAGGCCAGGGCACAAGTGCGGGCTAGGCTTAAGGCCGGGGCACAAGTGCGGGCTAGGCTTAAGGCCGGGGCACAAGTGCGGGCTAGGCTTAAGGCCGGGGCACAAGTGCGGGCTAGGCTTAAGGCCGGGGCACAAGTGCGGGCTAGGCTTAAGGCCGGGGCACAAGTGCGGGCTAGGCTTAAGGCCGGGGCACAAGTGCAGTGCTGGCTAGGATCAAGGCAGGGGGCACAAGTGCTGGCTAGGCTTAAGGCATGGGCACAAGTGCCAGCTAGGCTTAAGGCCTGGGCACAAGTGCAGGCTAGGCTTAAGGCCTGGGCACAAGTGCAGTGCTGGCTAGGATCAAGGCAAGGGGGCACAAGTGCTGGCTAGGCTTAAGGCATGGGCACAAGTGCTGGCTAGGCTTAAGGCATACAGCTAACTCCTTGCACTCTTTGCATAAAGGGTTAGGCACCCATAGGGGTGAAGAGCTAGCTTTCACCCCTCTACTCTGTACTTGGACATTTAGGACTAGATCCTTTGTTGTACAGTGCGGAGCCTCTCCATAACCCCATGCTCCAAGCGACCAGGCACTTCTTGTCTGTCCTCCGTAAATGGGTAATGCCTTCTTCCCCAATTACAGTCGTGCATGTGCATTCAGACGGGACAAGAGCGAAGAGCATAAAGCTGGCCCTATGTGCATAACCAACATGAAGCTGAAGACAAAAACAAACAAACAAGCATACAAGGGGCTCAAAAGTGCGGGCTGGGCTTAAGGCCTGGGCACAAGTGGGGGCTGGGCTTAAGGCCTGGGCACAAGTGCGGGCTAGGCTTAAGGCCGGGGCACAAGTGCGGGCTAGGCTTAAGGCCGGGGCACAAGTGCGGGCTAGGCTTAAGGCCGGGGCACAAGTGCGGGCTAGGCTTAAGGCCGGGGCACAAGTGCGGGCTAGGCTTAAGGCCCGGGCACAAGTGCGGGCTAGGCTTAAGGCCGGGGCACAAGTGCGGGCTAGGCTTAAGGCCGGGGCACAAGTGCGGCCTTGGCTTAAGGCCGGGGCACAAGTGCGGGCTAGGCTTAAGGCCGGGAGACAAGTGCGGGCTAGGCTTAAGGCCGGGGCACAAGTGCGGGCTGGGCTTAAGGCCGCGGCACAAGTGCGGGCTGGGCTTAAGGCCGGGGCACAAGTGCGGGCTGGGCTTAAGGCCGGGGCACAAGTGCGGGCTGGGCTTAAGGCCTGGGCACAAGTGCGGGCTGGGCTTAAGGCCTGGGCACAAGTGCGGGCTGGGCTTAAGGCCTGGGCACAAGTGCGGGCTGGGCTTAAGGCCTGGGCACAAGTGCGGGCTGGGCTTAAAGCCTCGGCACAAGTGCGGGCTGGGCTTAAGGCCTCGGCACAAGTGCGGGCTGGGCTTAAGGCCTGGGCACAAGTGCGGGCTGGGCTTAAGGCCTGGGCACAAGTGCGGGCTGGGCTTAAGGCCTGGGCACAAGTGCGGGCTGGGCTTAAGGCCTGGGCACAAGTGCGGGCTGGGCTTAAGGCCTGGGCACAAGTGCGGGCTGGGCTTAAGGCCTGGGCACAAGTGCGGGCTGGGCTTTAGGCCGGGGCACAAGTGCGGGCTAGGCTAAAGGCCGGGGCACAAGTGCGGGCTAGGCTAAAGGCCTGGGCACAAGTGCGGGCTAGGCTTAAGGCCGGGGAACAAGTGCGGGCTAGGCTTAAGGCCGGGGCACAAGTGCGGGCTAGGCTTAAGGCCGGGGCACAAGTGCGGGCTAGGCTTAAGGCCGGGGCACAAGTGCGGGCTAGGCTTAAGGCCGGGGCACAAGTGCGGCCTTGGCTTAAGGCCGGGGCACAAGTGCGGGCTAGGCTTAAGGCCGGGAGACAAGTGCGGGCTAGGCTTAAGGCCGGGGCACAAGTGCGGGCTGGGCTTAAGGCCGCGGCACAAGTGCGGGCTGGGCTTAAGGCCGGGGCACAAGTGCGGGCTGGGCTTAAGGCCGGGGCACAAGTGCGGGCTGGGCTTAAGGCCTGGGCACAAGTGCGGGCTGGGCTTAAGGCCTGGGCACAAGTGCGGGCTGGGCTTAAGGCCTGGGCACAAGTGCGGGCTGGGCTTAAGGCCTGGGCACAAGTGCGGGCTGGGCTTAAAGCCTCGGCACAAGTGCGGGCTGGGCTTAAGGCCTCGGCACAAGTGCGGGCTGGGCTTAAGGCCTGGGCACAAGTGCGGGCTGGGCTTAAGGCCTGGGCACAAGTGCGGGCTGGGCTTAAGGCCTGGGCACAAGTGCGGGCTGGGCTTAAGGCCTGGGCACAAGTGCGGGCTGGGCTTAAGGCCTGGGCACAAGTGCGGGCTGGGCTTAAGGCCTGGGCACAAGTGCGGGCTGGGCTTTAGGCCGGGGCACAAGTGCGGGCTAGGCTAAAGGCCGGGGCACAAGTGCGGGCTAGGCTAAAGGCCTGGGCACAAGTGCGGGCTAGGCTTAAGGCCGGGGAACAAGTGCGGGCTAGGCTTAAGGCCGGGGCACAAGTGCGGGCTAGGCTTAAGGCCGGGGCACAAGTGCGGGCTAGGCTTAAGGCCGGGGCACAAGTGCGGGCTAGGCTTAAGGCCGGGGCACAAGTGCGGGCTAGGCTAAAGGCCGGGGCACAAGTGCGGGCTAGGCTGAAGGCCGGGGCACAAGTGCGGGCTAGGCTGAAGGCCGGGGCACAAGTGCGGGCTAGGCTTAAGGCCGGGGCACAAGTGCGGGCTAGGCTTAAGGCCGGGGGCACAAGTGCGGGCTAGGCATAAGGCCTGGGCACAAGTGCGGGCTAGGCTTAAGGCCGATGCACAAGTGCGGGCTAGGCTTAAGGCCAGGGCACAAGTGCGGGCTAGGTTTAAGGCCTGGGCACAAGTGCGGGCTAGGCTTAAGGCCTGGGCACAAGTGCGGGCTAGGCTTAAGGCCTGGGCACAAGTGCGGGCTAGGCTTAAGGCCTGGGCACAAGCGCGGGCTAGGCTTAAGGCCGGGGCACAAGCGCGGGCTAGGCCTAAGGCCGGGGCACAAGCGCGGGCTAGGCTTAAGGCCGGGGCACAAGCGCGGGCTAGGCTTAAGGCCGGGGCACAAGCGCGGGCTAGGCTTAAGGCCGATGCACAAGCGCGGGCTAGGCTTAAGGCCGGGGCACAAACGCGGGCTAGGCTTAAGGCCGGGGCACAAACGCGGGCTAGGCTTAAGGCCGGGGCACAAGCGCGGGCTAGGCTTAAGGCCTGGGCACAAGTGCGGGCTAGGCTTAAGGCCGGGGCACAAGTGCGGGCTAGGCTTAAGGCCGGGGCACAAGTGCGGGCTAGGCTTAAGGCCGGGGCACAAGTGCGGGCTAGGCTTAAGGCCGGGGCACAAGTGCGGGCTAGGCTTAAGGCCGGGGCACAAGTGCGGGCTAGGCTTAAGGCCGGGGCACAAGTGCGGGCTAGGCTTAAGGCCGGGGCACAAGTGCGGGCTAGGCTTAAGGCCGGGGCACAAGTGCGGGCTAGGCTTAAGGCCGGGGCACAAGTGCGGGCTAGGCTTAAGGCCGGGGCACAAGTGCGGGCTAGGCTTAAGGCCGGGGCACAAGTGCGGGCTAGGCTTAAGGCCGGGGCACAAGTGCGGGCTAGGCTTAAGGCCGGGGCACAAGTGCGGGCTAGGCTTAAGGCCGGGGCACAAGTGCAGTGCTGGCTAGGATCAAGGCAGGGGGCACAAGTGCTGGCTAGGCTTAATCCCGGGGCACAAGTGCGGGCTAGGCTTAAGGCCTGGGCACAAGTGCGGGCTAGGCTTAAGGCCTGGGCACAAGTGCGGGCTAGGCTTAAGGCCTGGGCACAAGTGCGGGCTAGGCTTAAGGCCTGGGCACAAGTGCGGGCTACGCTTAAGGCCGGGGGCACAAGTGCGGGCTAGGCTTAAGGCCGGGGGCACAAGTGCGGGCTAGGCATAAGGCCTGGGCACAAGTGCGGGCTAGGCTTAAGGCCGATGCACAAGTGCGGGCTAGGCTTAAGGCCGGGGCACAAGTGCGGGCTAGGCTTAAGGCCGGGGCACAAGTGCGGGCTAGGCTTAAGGCCTGGGCACAAGTGCGGGCTAGGCTTAAGGCCTGGGCACAAGTGCGGGCTAGGCTTAAGGCCTGAGCACAAGTGCGGGCTAGGCTTAAGGCCTGAGCACAAGTGCGGGCTAGGCTTAAGGCCGGGGCACAAGTGCGGGCTAGGCTTAAGGCCTGAGCACAAGTGCGGGCTAGGCTTAAGGCCGGGGCACAAGTGCGGGCTAGGCCTAAGGCCGGGGCACAAGTGCGGGCTAGGCTTAAGGCTCGGGCACAAGTGCGGGCTACGCTTAAGGCCGGGGGCACAAGTGCGGGCTAGGCTTAAGGCCTGGGCACAAGTGCGGGCTAGGCTTAAGGCCGATGCACAAGTGCGGGCTAGGCTTAAGGCCGGGGCACAAGTGCGGGCTAGGTTTAAGGCCTGGGCACAAGTGCGGGCTAGGCTTAAGGCCTGGGCACAAGTGCGGGCTAGGCTTAAGGCCTGAGCACAAGTGCGGGCTAGGCTTAAGGCCGGGGCACAAGTGCGGGCTGGGCTTAAGGTCGGGGCACAAGTGCGGGCTGGGCTTAAGGTCGGGGCACAAGTGCGGGCTAGGCTTAAGGCCGGGGCACAAGTGCGGGCTAGGCTTAAGGCCGGGGCACAAGTGCGGGCTAGGCTTAAGGCCGGGGCACAAGTGCGGGCTAGGCTTAAGGCCGGGGCACAAGTGCGGGCTAGGCTTAAGGCCGGGGCACAAGTGCGGGCTAGGCTTAAGGCCGGGGCACAAGTGCGGGCTAGGCTTAAGGCCGGGGCACAAGTGCGGGCTAGGCTTAAGGCCGGGGCACAAGTGCGGGCTAGGCTTAAGGCCGGGGCACAAGTGCGGGCTAGGCTTAAGGCCGGGGCACAAGTGCGGGCTAGGCTTAAGGCCGGGGCACAAGTGCGGGCTAGGCTTAAGGCCGGGGCACAAGTGCGGGCTAGGCTTAAGGCCGGGGCACAAGTGCGGGCTAGGCTTAAGGCCGGGGCACAAGTGCAGTGCTGGCTAGGATCAAGGCAGGGGGCACAAGTGCTGGCTAGGCTTAAGGCATGGGCACAAGTGCAGGCTAGGCTTAAGGCCTGGGCACAAGTGCAGTGCTGGCTAGGATCAAGGCAAGGGGGCACAAGTGCTGGCTAGGCTTAAGGCATGGGCACAAGTGCTGGCTAGGCTTAAGGCATACAGCTAACTCTTTGCACTCTTTGCATAAAGGGTTAGGCACCCATAGGGGTGAAGAGCTAGCTTTCACCCCTCTACTCTGTACTTGGACATTTAGGACTAGATCCTTTGTTGTACAGTGCGGAGCCTCTCCATAACCCCATGCTCCAAGCGACCAGGCACTTCTTGTCTGTCCTCCGTAAATGGGTAATGCCTTCTTCCCCAATTACAGTCGTGCATGTGCATTCAGACGGGACAAGAGCGAAGAGCATAAAGCTGGCCCTATGTGCATAACCAACATGAAGCTGAAGACAAAAACAAACAAACAAGCATACAAGGGGCTCAAAAGTGCGGGCTGGGCTTAAGGCCTGGGCACAAGTGGGGGCTGGGCTTAAGGCCTGGGCACAAGTGCGGGCTGGGCTTAAGGCCTGGGCACAAGTGCGGGCTGGGCTTAAGGCCTGGGCACAAGTGCGGGCTGGGCTTAAGGCCTGGGCACAAGTGCGGGCTGGGCTTAAGGCCTGGGCACAAGTGCGGGCTGGGCTTAAGGCCTGGGCACAAGTGCGGGCTGGGCTTAAGGCCTCGGCACAAGTGCGGGCTGGGCTTAAGGCCTGGGCACAAGTGCGGGCTGGGCTTAAGGCCTGGGCACAAGTGCGGGCTGGGCTTAAGGCCTGGGCACAAGTGCGGGCTGGGCTTAAGGCCTGGGCACAAGTGCGGGCTGGGCTTAAGGCCTGGGCACAAGTGCGGGCTGGGCTTTAGGCCGGGGCACAAGTGCGGGCTAGGCTAAAGGCCGGGGCACAAGTGCGGGCTAGGCTAAAGGCCTGGGCACAAGTGCGGGCTAGGCTTAAGGCCGGGGCACAAGTGCGGGCTAGGCTTAAGGCCGGGGCACAAGTGCGGGCTAGGCTTAAGGCCGGGGCACAAGTGCGGGCTAGGCTTAAGGCCGGGGCACAAGTGCGGGCTAGGCTTAAGGCCGGGGCACAAGTGCGGGCTAGGCTTAAGGCCGGGGCACAAGTGCGGGCTAGGCTTAAGGCCGGGGCACAAGTGCGGGCTAGGCTTAAGGCCGGGGCACAAGTGCGGGCTAGGCTTAAGGCCGGGGCACAAGTGCGGGCTAGGCTTAAGGCCGGGGCACAAGTGCGGGCTAGGCTTAAGGCCGGGGCACAAGTGCGGGCTAGGCTTAAGGCCGGGGCACAAGTGCGGGCTAGGCTTAAGGCCGGGGCACAAGTGCGGGCTTGGCTTAAGGCCGGGGCACAAGTGCGGGCTTGGCTTAAGGCCGGGGCACAAGTGCGGGCTGGGCTTAAGGCCGGGAGACAAGTGCGGGCTGGGCTTAAGGCCGCGGCACAAGTGCGGGCTGGGCTTAAGGCCGGGGCACAAGTGCGGGCTGGGCTTAAGGCCGGGGCACAAGTGCGGGCTGGGCTTAAGGCCTGGGCACAAGTGCGGGCTGGGCTTAAGGCCGGGGCACAAGTGCGGGCTAGGCTTAAGGCCGGGGCACAAGTGCGGGCTAGGCTTAAGGCCGGGGCACAAGTGCGGGCTAGGCTTAAGGCCGGGGCACAAGTGCGGGCTAGGCTTAAGGCCGGGGCACAAGTGCGGGCTGGGCTTAAGGCCTGGGCACAAGTGCGGGCTGGGCTTAAGGCCTGGGCACAAGTGCGGGCTGGGCTTAAGGCCTGGGCACAAGTGCGGGCTGGGCTTTAGGCCGGGGCACAAGTGCGGGCTAGGCTAAAGGCCGGGGCACAAGTGCGGGCTAGGCTAAAGGCCTGGGCACAAGTGCGGGCTAGGCTTAAGGCCGGGGCACAAGTGCGGGCTAGGCTTAAGGCCGGGGCACAAGTGCGGGCTAGGCTTAAGGCCGGGGCACAAGTGCGGGCTAGGCTTAAGGCCGGGGCACAAGTGCGGGCTGGGCTTAAGGCCGGGGCACAAGTGCGGGCTAGGCTTAAGGCCAGGGCACAAGTGCGGGCTGGGCTTAAGGCCGGGGCACAAGTGCGGGCTAGGCTTAAGGCCGGGGCACAAGTGCGGGCTAGGCTTAAGGCCGGGGCACAAGTGCGGGCTAGGCTTAAGGCCGGGGCACAAGTGCGGGCTAGGCTTAAGGCCGGGGCACAAGTGCGGGCTAGGCTTAAGGCCGGGGCACAAGTGCAGTGCTGGCTAGGATCAAGGCAGGGGGCACAAGTGCTGGCTAGGCTTAAGGCATGGGCACAAGTGCCAGCTAGGCTTAAGGCCTGGGCACAAGTGCAGGCTAGGCTTAAGGCCTGGGCACAAGTGCAGTGCTGGCTAGGATCAAGGCAAGGGGGCACAAGTGCTGGCTAGGCTTAAGGCATGGGCACAAGTGCTGGCTAGGCTTAAGGCATACAGCTAACTCCTTGCACTCTTTGCATAAAGGGTTAGGCACCCATAGGGGTGAAGAGCTAGCTTTCACCCCTCTACTCTGTACTTGGACATTTAGGACTAGATCCTTTGTTGTACAGTGCGGAGCCTCTCCATAACCCCATGCTCCAAGCGACCAGGCACTTCTTGTCTGTCCTCCGTAAATGGGTAATGCCTTCTTCCCCAATTACAGTCGTGCATGTGCATTCAGACGGGACAAGAGCGAAGAGCATAAAGCTGGCCCTATGTGCATAACCAACATGAAGCTGAAGACAAAAACAAACAAACAAGCATACAAGGGGCTCAAAAGTGCGGGCTGGGCTTAAGGCCTGGGCACAAGTGGGGGCTGGGCTTAAGGCCTGGGCACAAGTGCGGGCTAGGCTTAAGGCCGGGGCACAAGTGCGGGCTAGGCTTAAGGCCGGGGCACAAGTGCGGGCTAGGCTTAAGGCCGGGGCACAAGTGCGGGCTAGGCTTAAGGCCGGGGCACAAGTGCGGGCTAGGCTTAAGGCCGGGGCACAAGTGCGGGCTAGGCTTAAGGCCGGGGCACAAGTGCGGGCTAGGCTTAAGGCCGGGGCACAAGTGCGGCCTTGGCTTAAGGCCGGGGCACAAGTGCGGGCTAGGCTTAAGGCCGGGAGACAAGTGCGGGCTAGGCTTAAGGCCGGGGCACAAGTGCGGGCTGGGCTTAAGGCCGCGGCACAAGTGCGGGCTGGGCTTAAGGCCGGGGCACAAGTGCGGGCTGGGCTTAAGGCCGGGGCACAAGTGCGGGCTGGGCTTAAGGCCTGGGCACAAGTGCGGGCTGGGCTTAAGGCCTGGGCACAAGTGCGGGCTGGGCTTAAGGCCTGGGCACAAGTGCGGGCTGGGCTTAAGGCCTGGGCACAAGTGCGGGCTGGGCTTAAAGCCTCGGCACAAGTGCGGGCTGGGCTTAAGGCCTCGGCACAAGTGCGGGCTGGGCTTAAGGCCTGGGCACAAGTGCGGGCTGGGCTTAAGGCCTGGGCACAAGTGCGGGCTGGGCTTAAGGCCTGGGCACAAGTGCGGGCTGGGCTTAAGGCCTGGGCACAAGTGCGGGCTGGGCTTAAGGCCTGGGCACAAGTGCGGGCTGGGCTTTAGGCCGGGGCACAAGTGCGGGCTAGGCTAAAGGCCGGGGCACAAGTGCGGGCTAGGCTAAAGGCCTGGGCACAAGTGCGGGCTAGGCTTAAGGCCGGGGAACAAGTGCGGGCTAGGCTTAAGGCCGGGGCACAAGTGCGGGCTAGGCTTAAGGCCGGGGCACAAGTGCGGGCTAGGCTTAAGGCCGGGGCACAAGTGCGGGCTAGGCTTAAGGCCGGGGCACAAGTGCGGGCTAGGCTTAAGGCCGGGGCACAAGTGCGGGCTAGGCTGAAGGCCGGGGCACAAGTGCGGGCTAGGCTGAAGGCCGGGGCACAAGTGCGGGCTAGGCTTAAGGCCGGGGCACAAGTGCGGGCTAGGCTTAAGGCCGGGGGCACAAGTGCGGGCTAGGCATAAGGCCTGGGCACAAGTGCGGGCTAGGCTTAAGGCCGATGCACAAGTGCGGGCTAGGCTTAAGGCCAGGGCACAAGTGCGGGCTAGGTTTAAGGCCTGGGCACAAGTGCGGGCTAGGCTTAAGGCCTGGGCACAAGTGCGGGCTAGGCTTAAGGCCTGGGCACAGGTGCGGGCTAGGCTTAAGGCCTGGGCACAAGTGCGGGCTAGGCTTAAGGCCGGGGCACAAGCGCGGGCTAGGCCTAAGGCCGGGGCACAAGCGCGGGCTAGGCTTAAGGCCGGGGCACAAGCGCGGGCTAGGCTTAAGGCCGGGGCACAAACGCGGGCTAGGCTTAAGGCCGGGGCACAAGCGCGGGCTAGGCTTAAGGCCTGGGCACAAGTGCGGGCTAGGCTTAAGGCCGGGGCACAAGTGCGGGCTAGGCTTAAGGCCGGGGCACAAGTGCGGGCTAGGCTTAAGGCCGGGGCACAAGTGCGGGCTAGGCTTAAGGCCGGGGCACAAGTGCGGGCTAGGCTTAAGGCCGGGGCACAAGTGCGGGCTAGGCTTAAGGCCGGGGCACAAGTGCGGGCTAGGCTTAAGGCCGGGGCACAAGTGCGGGCTAGGCTTAAGGCCGGGGCACAAGTGCGGGCTAGGCTTAAGGCCGGGGCACAAGTGCGGGCTAGGCTTAAGGCCGGGGCACAAGTGCGGGCTAGGCTTAAGGCCGGGGCACAAGTGCGGGCTAGGCTTAAGGCCGGGGCACAAGTGCGGGCTAGGCTTAAGGCCGGGGCACAAGTGCGGGCTAGGCTTAAGGCCGGGGCACAAGTGCAGTGCTGGCTAGGATCAAGGCAGGGGGCACAAGTGCTGGCTAGGCTTAATCCCGGGGCACAAGTGCGGGCTAGGCTTAAGGCCTGGGCACAAGTGCGGGCTAGGCTTAAGGCCTGGGCACAAGTGCGGGCTAGGCTTAAGGCCTGGGCACAAGTGCGGGCTAGGCTTAAGGCCTGGGCACAAGTGCGGGCTACGCTTAAGGCCGGGGGCACAAGTGCGGGCTAGGCTTAAGGCCGGGGGCACAAGTGCGGGCTAGGCATAAGGCCTGGGCACAAGTGCGGGCTAGGCTTAAGGCCGATGCACAAGTGCGGGCTAGGCTTAAGGCCGGGGCACAAGTGCGGGCTAGGTTTAAGGCCTGGGCACAAGTGCGGGCTAGGCTTAAGGCCTGGGCACAAGTGCGGGCTAGGCTTAAGGCCTGGGCACAAGTGCGGGCTAGGCTTAAGGCCTGAGCACAAGTGCGGGCTAGGCTTAAGGCCGGGGCACAAGTGCGGGCTAGGCCTAAGGCCGGGGCACAAGTGCGGGCTAGGCTTAAGGCTCGGGCACAAGTGCGGGCTACGCTTAAGGCCGGGGGCACAAGTGCGGGCTAGGCTTAAGGCCTGGGCACAAGTGCGGGCTAGGCTTAAGGCCGATGCACAAGTGCGGGCTAGGCTTAAGGCCGGGGCACAAGTGCGGGCTAGGTTTAAGGCCTGGGCACAAGTGCGGGCTAGGCTTAAGGCCTGGGCACAAGTGCGGGCTAGGCTTAAGGCCTGAGCACAAGTGCGGGCTAGGCTTAAGGCCGGGGCACAAGTGCGGGCTGGGCTTAAGGTCGGGGCACAAGTGCGGGCTGGGCTTAAGGTCGGGGCACAAGTGCGGGCTAGGCTTAAGGCCGGGGCACAAGTGCGGGCTAGGCTTAAGGCCGGGGCACAAGTGCGGGCTAGGCTTAAGGCCGGGGCACAAGTGCGGGCTAGGCTTAAGGCCGGGGCACAAGTGCGGGCTAGGCTTAAGGCCGGGGCACAAGTGCGGGCTAGGCTTAAGGCCGGGGCACAAGTGCGGGCTAGGCTTAAGGCCGGGGCACAAGTGCGGGCTAGGCTTAAGGCCGGGGCACAAGTGCGGGCTAGGCTTAAGGCCGGGGCACAAGTGCGGGCTAGGCTTAAGGCCGGGGCACAAGTGCGGGCTAGGCTTAAGGCCGGGGCACAAGTGCGGGCTAGGCTTAAGGCCGGGGCACAAGTGCAGTGCTGGCTAGGATCAAGGCAGGGGGCACAAGTGCTGGCTAGGCTTAAGGCATGGGCACAAGTGCCAGCTAGGCTTAAGGCCTGGGCACAAGTGCAGGCTAGGCTTAAGGCCTGGGCACAAGTGCAGTGCTGGCTAGGATCAAGGCAAGGGGGCACAAGTGCTGGCTAGGCTTAAGGCATGGGCACAAGTGCTGGCTAGGCTTAAGGCATACAGCTAACTCTTTGCACTCTTTGCATAAAGGGTTAGGCACCCATAGGGGTGAAGAGCTAGCTTTCACCCCTCTACTCTGTACTTGGACATTTAGGACTAGATCCTTTGTTGTACAGTGCGGAGCCTCTCCATAACCCCATGCTCCAAGCGACCAGGCACTTCTTGTCTGTCCTCCGAAAATGGGTAATGCCTTCTTCCCCAATTACAGTCGTGCATGTGCATTCAGACGGGACAAGAGCGAAGAGCATAAAGCTGGCCCTATGTGCATAACCAACATGAAGCTGAAGACAAAAACAAACAAACAAGCATACAAGGGGCTCAAAAGTGCGGGCTGGGCTTAAGGCCTGGGCACAAGTGTGGGCTGGGCTTAAGGCCTGGGCACAAGTGCGGGCTGGGCTTAAGGCCTGGGCACAAGTGCGGGCTGGGCTTAAGGCCTGGGCACAAGTGCGGGCTGGGCTTAAGGCCTGGGCACAAGTGCGGGCTGGGCTTAAGGCCTCGGCACAAGTGCGGGCTGGGCTTAAGGCCTGGGCACAAGTGCGGGCTGGGCTTAAGGCCTCGGCACAAGTGCGGGCTGGGCTTAAGGCCTGGGCACAAGTGCGGGCTGGGCTTAAGGCCTGGGCACAAGTGCGGGCTGGGCTTAAGGCCTGGGCACAAGTGCGGGCTGGGCTTTAGGCCGGGGCACAAGTGCGGGCTAGGCTAAAGGCCGGGGCACAAGTGCGGGCTAGGCTAAAGGCCTGGGCACAAGTGCGGGCTAGGCTTAAGGCCGGGGCACAAGTGCGGGCTAGGCTTAAGGCCGGGGCACAAGTGCGGGCTAGGCTTAAGGCCGGGGCACAAGTGCGGGCTAGGCTTAAGGCCGGGGCACAAGTGCGGGCTAGGCTTAAGGCCGGGGCACAAGTGCGGGCTAGGCTTAAGGCCGGGGCACAAGTGCGGGCTAGGCTTAAGGCCGGGGCACAAGTGCGGGCTAGGCTTAAGGCCGGGGCACAAGTGCGGGCTAGGCTTAAGGCCGGGGCACAAGTGCGGGCTAGGCTTAAGGCCGGGGCACAAGTGCGGGCTAGGCTTAAGGCCGGGGCACAAGTGCGGGCTTGGCTAAAGGCCGGGGCACAAGTGCGGGCTGGGCTTAAGGCCGGGAGACAAGTGCGGGCTGGGCTTAAGGCCGCGGCACAAGTGCGGGCTGGGCTTAAGGCCGGGGCACAAGTGCGGGCTGGGCTTAAGGCCGGGGCACAAGTGCGGGCTGGGCTTAAGGCCTGGGCACAAGTGCGGGCTGGGCTTAAGGCCTGGGCACAAGTGCGGGCTGGGCTTAAGGCCTGGGCACAAGTGCGGGCTGGGCTTAAAGCCTGGGCACAAGTGCGGGCTGGGCTTAAGGCCTCGGCACAAGTGCGGGCTGGGCTTAAGGCCTGGGCACAAGTGCGGGCTGGGCTTAAGGCCTGGGCACAAGTGCGGGCTGGGCTTAAGGCCTGGGCACAAGTGCGGGCTGGGCTTAAGGCCTGGGCACAAGTGCGGGCTGGGCTTAAGGCCTGGGCACAAGTGCGGGCTGGGCTTAAGGCCTGGGCACAAGTGCGGGCTGGGCTTAAGGCCTGGGCACAAGTGCGGGCTGGGCTTAAGGCCTGGGCACAAGTGCGGGCTGGGCTTAAGGCCTGGGCACAAGTGCGGGCTGGGCTTTAGGCCGGGGCACAAGTGCGGGCTAGGCTAAAGGCCGGGGCACAAGTGCGGGCTAGGCTAAAGGCCTGGGCACAAGTGCGGGCTAGGCTTAAGGCCGGGGCACAAGTGCGGGCTAGGCTTAAGGCCGGGGCACAAGTGCGGGCTAGGCTTAAGGCCGGGGCACAAGTGCGGGCTAGGCTGAAGGCCGGGGCACAAGTGCGGGCTAGGCTGAAGGCCGGGGCACAAGTGCGGGCTAGGCTTAAGGCCGGGGCACAAGTGCGGGCTAGGCTTAAGGCCGGGGCACAAGTGCGGGCTAGGCTTAAGGCCGGGGCACAAGTGCGGGCTAGGCTTAAGGCCGGGGCACAAGTGCGGGCTAGGCTTAAGGCCGGGGCACAAGTGCGGGCTAGGCTTAAGGCCGGGGCACAAGTGCGGGCTAGGCTTAAGGCCGGGGCACAAGTGCGGGCTAGGCTTAAGGCCTGGGCACAAGTGCGGGCTAGGCTTAAGGCCTGGGCACAAGTGCGGGCTAGGCTTAAGGCTTGGGCACAAGTGCGGGCTAGGCTTAAGGCCTGAGCACAAGTGCGGGCTTGGCTTAAGTCCGTGGCACAAGTGCGGGCTAGGCTTAAGGCCGGGGGCACAAGTGCGGGCTAGGCTTAAGGCCGGGGCACAAGTGCGGGCTAGGCTTAAGGCCTGGGCACAAGTGCGGGCTAGGCTTCAGGCCGATGCACAAGTGCGGGCTAGGTTTAAGGCCTGGGCACAAGTGCGGGTTAGGCTTAAGGCCTGGGCACAAGTGCGGGCTAGGCTTAAGGCCTGGGCACAAGTGCGGGCTAGGCTTAAGGCCTGGGCACAAGTGCGGGCTAGGCTTAAGGCCTGGGCACAAGTGCGGGCTAGGCTTAAGGCCGGGGCACAAGTGCGGGCTAGGCCTAAGGCCGGAGCACAAGCGCGGGCTAGGCTTAAGGCCGGGGCACAAGCGCGGGCTAGGCTTAAGGCCGATGCACAAGCGCGGGCTAGGCTTAAGGCCGGGGCACAAGCGCGGGCTAGGCTTAAGGCCGGGGCACAAGCGCGGGCTAGGCTTAAGGCCTGGGCACAAGCGCGGGCTAGGCTTAAGGCCGGGGCAAAAGCGCGGGCTAGGCTTAAGGCCTGGGCACAAGCGCGGGCTAGGCTTAAGGCCGGGGCACTAGTGCGGGCTAGGCTTAAGGCCTGGGCACAAGTGCGGGCTAGGCTTAAGGCCTGGGCACAAGTGCGGGCTAGGCTTAAGGCCTGGGCACAAGTGCGGGCTAGGCTTAAGGCCGGGGGCACAAGTGCGGGCTAGGCTTAAGGCCTGGGCACAAGTGCGGGCTAGGCTTAAGGCCTGGGCACAAGTGCGGGCTAGGCTTCAGGCCGATGCACAAGTGCGGGCTAGGCTTAAGGCCGGGGCACAAGTGCGGGCTAGGCCTAAGGCCGGGGCACAAGTGCGGGCTAGGCTTAAGGCCTGGGCACAAGTGCGGGCTAGGCTTAAGGCCTGGGCACAAGTGCGGGCTAGGCTTAAGGCCTGGGCACAAGTGCGGGCTAGGCTTAAGGCCTGGGCACAAGTGCGGGCTAGGCTTAAGGCCGGGGCACAAGTGCGGGCTAGGCTTAAGGCCGGGGCACAAGTGCGGGCTAGGCTTAAGGCCTGGGCACAAGTGCGGGCTAGGCTTAAGGCCTGGGCACAAGTGCGGGCTAGGCTTAAGGCCTGAGCACAAGTGCGGGCTAGGCTTAATGCCGGGGCACAAGTGCGGGCTAGGCCTAAGGCCGGGGCACAAGTGCGGGCTAGGCTTAAGGCCTGGGCACAAGTGCGGGCTAGGCTTAAGGCCTGAGCACAAGTGCGGGCTAGGCTTAATGCCGGGGCACAAGTGCGGGCTAGGCCTAAGGCCGGGGCACAAGTACGGGCTAGGCTTAAGGCCTGGGCACAAGTGCGGGCTAGGCTTAAGGCCTGAGCACAAGTGCGGGCTAGGCTTAAGGCCGGGGCACAAGTGCGGGCTAGGCCTAAGGCCGGGGCACAAGTGCGGGCTAGGCCTAAGGCCGGGGCACAAGTGCGGGCTAGGCTTAAGGCCTGAGCACAAGTGCGGGCTAGGCTTAAGGCTGGGGCACAAGTGCGGGCTAGGCTTAAGGCTGGGGCACAAGTGCGGGCTAGGCTTAAGGCCTGAGCACAAGTGCGGGCTAGGCTTAAGGCCGATGCACAAGTGCGGGCTAGGCTTAAGGCTGGGGCACAAGTGCGGGCTAGGTTTAAGGCCTGGGCACAAGTGCGGGCTAGGCTTAAGGCCTGAGCACAAGTGCGGGCTGGGCTTAAGGCCGGGGCACAAGTGCGGGCTGGGCTTAAGGTCGGGGCACAAGTGCGGGCTAGGCTTAAGGCCGGGGCACAAGTGCGGGCTAGGCTTAAGGCCGGGGCACAAGTGCGGGCTAGGCTTAAGGCCGGGGCACAAGTGCGGGCTAGGCTTAAGGCCGGGGCACAAGTGCGGGCTAGGCTTAAGGCCGGGGCACAAGTGCGGGCTAGGCTTAAGGCCGGGGCACAAGTGCGGGCTTGGCTAAAGGCCGGGGCACAAGTGCGGGCTAGGCTTAAGGCCGGGAGACAAGTGCGGGCTGAACTTAAGGCCGCGGCACAAGTGCGGGCTGGGCTTAAGGCCGTGGCACAAGTGCGGGCTGGGCTTAAGGCCGGGGCACAAGTGCGGGCTGGGCTTAAGGCCTGGGCACAAGTGCGGGCTGGGCTTAAGGCCTGGGCACAAGTGCGGGCTGGGCTTAAGGCCTGGGCACAAGTGCGGGCTGGGCTTAAAGCCTGGGCACAAGTGCGGGCTGGGCTTAAGGCCTCGGCACAAGTGCGGGCTGGGCTTAAGGCCTGGGCACAAGTGCGGGCTGGGCTTAAGGCCTGGGCACAAGTGCGGGCTGGGCTTAAGGCCTGGGCACAAGTGCGGGCTGGGCTTAAGGCCTGGGCACAAGTGCGGGCTGGGCTTAAGGCCTGGGCACAAGTGCGGGCTGGGCTTAAGGCCTGGGCACAAGTGCGGGCTGGGCTTAAGGCCTGGGCACAAGTGCGGGCTGGGCTTAAGGCCTGGGCACAAGTGCGGGCTGGGCTTAAGGCCTGGGCACAAGTGCGGGCTGGGCTTTAGGCCGGGGCACAAGTGCGGGCTAGGCTAAAGGCCGGGGCACAAGTGCGGGCTAGGCTAAAGGCCTGGGCACAAGTGCGGGCTAGGCTTAAGGCCGGGGCACAAGTGCGGGCTAGGCTTAAGGCCGGGGCACAAGTGCGGGCTAGGCTTAAGGCCGGGGCACAAGTGCGGGCTAGGCTGAAGGCCGGGGCACAAGTGCGGGCTAGGCTGAAGGCCGGGGCACAAGTGCGGGCTAGGCTTAAGGCCGGGGCACAAGTGCGGGCTAGGCTTAAGGCCGGGGCACAAGTGCGGGCTAGGCTTAAGGCCGGGGCACAAGTGCGGGCTAGGCTTAAGGCCGGGGCACAAGTGCGGGCTAGGCTTAAGGCCGGGGCACAAGTGCGGGCTAGGCTTAAGGCCGGGGCACAAGTGCGGGCTAGGCTTAAGGCCGGGGCACAAGTGCGGGCTAGGCTTAAGGCCTGGGCACAAGTGCGGGCTAGGCTTAAGGCCTGGGCACAAGTGCGGGCTAGGCTTAAGGCTTGGGCACAAGTGCGGGCTAGGCTTAAGGCCTGAGCACAAGTGCGGGCTTGGCTTAAGTCCGTGGCACAAGTGCGGGCTAGGCTTAAGGCCGGGGGCACAAGTGCGGGCTAGGCTTAAGGCCGGGGCACAAGTGCGGGCTAGGCTTAAGGCCTGGGCACAAGTGCGGGCTAGGCTTCAGGCCGATGCACAAGTGCGGGCTAGGTTTAAGGCCTGGGCACAAGTGCGGGCTAGGCTTAAGGCCTGGGCACAAGTGTGGGCTAGGCTTAAGGCCTGGGCACAAGTGCGGGCTAGGCTTAAGGCCTGGGCACAAGTGCGGGCTAGGCTTAAGGCCTGGGCACAAGTGCGGGCTAGGCTTAAGGCCGGGGCACAAGCGCGGGCTAGGCCTAAGGCCGGGGCACAAGCGCGGGCTAGGCTTAAGGCCGGGGCACAAGCGCGGGCTAGGCTTAAGGCCGATGCACAAGCGCGGGCTAGGCTTAAGGCCGGGGCACAAGCGCGGGCTAGGCTTAAGGCCGGGGCACAAGCGCGGGCTAGGCTTAAGGCCTGGGCACAAGCGCGGGCTAGGCTTAAGGCCGGGGCAAAAGCGCGGGCTAGGCTTAAGGCCTGGGCACAAGCGCGGGCTAGGCTTAAGGCCGGGGCACTAGTGCGGGCTAGGCTTAAGGCCTGGGCACAAGTGCGGGCTAGGCTTAAGGACTGGGCACAAGTGCGGGCTAGGCTTAAGGCCTGGGCACAAGTGCGGGCTAGGCTTAAGGCCGGGGGCACAAGTGCGGGCTAGGCTTAAGGCCTGGGCACAAGTGCGGGCTAGGCTTAAGGCCTGGGCACAAGTGTGGGCTAGGCTTCAGGCCGATGCACAAGTGCGGGCTAGGCTTAAGGCCGGGGCACAAGTGCGGGCTAGGCTTAAGGCCTGGGCACAAGTGCGGGCTAGGCTTAAGGCCTGGGCACAAGTGCGGGCTAGGCTTAAGGCCTGGGCACAAGTGCGGGTTAGGCTTAAGGCCTGGGCACAAGTGCGGGCTAGGCTTAAGTCCGTGGCACAAGTGCGGGCTAGGCTTAAGGCCGGGGCACAAGTGCGGGCTAGGCTTAAGGCCGGGGCACAAGTGCGGGCTAGGCTTAAGGCCGGGGCACAAGTGCGGGCTAGGCTTAAGGCCGGGGCACAAGTGCGGGCTAGGCTTAAGGCCTGGGCACAAGTGCGGGCTAGGCTTAAGGCCAGGGCACAAGTGCGGGCTAGGCTTAAGGCCTGGGCACAAGTGCGGGCTAGGCTTAAGGCCGGGGCACAAGTGCGGGCTAGGCTTAAGGCCTGGGCACAAGTGCGGGCTAGGCTTAAGGCCTGGGCACAAGTGCGGGCTAGGCTTAAGGCCTGGGCACAAGTGCGGGCTACGCTTAAGGCCGGGGGCACAAGTGCGGGCTAGGCATAAGGCCTGGGCACAAGTGCGGGCTAGGCTTAAGGCCGATGCACAAGTGCGGGCTAGGCTTAAGGCTGGGGCACAAGTGCGGGCTAGGTTTAAGGCCTGGGCACAAGTGCGGGCTAGGCTTAAGGCCTGAGCACAAGTGCGGGCTAGGCTTAAGGCCGGGGCACAAGTGCGGGCTGGGCTTAAGGTCGGGGCACAAGTGCGGGCTGGGCTTAAGGTCGGGGCACAAGTGCGGGCTAGGCTTAAGGCCGGGGCACAAGTGCGGGCTAGGCTTAAGGCCGGGGCACAAGTGCGGGCTAGGCTTAAGGCCGGGGCACAAGTGCGGGCTAGGCTTAAGGCCGGGGCACAAGTGCGGGCTAGGCTTAAGGCCGGGGCACAAGTGCGGGCTAGGCTTAAGGCCGGGGCACAAGTGCGGGCTAGGCTTAAGGCCGGGGCACAAGTGCGGGCTAGGCTTAAGGCCGGGGCACAAGTGCGGGCTAGGCTTAAGGCCGGGGCACAAGTGCGGGCTAGGCTTAAGGCCGGGGCACAAGTGCGGGCTAGGCTTAAGGCCGGGGCACAAGTGCGGGCAAGGCTTAAGGCCGGGGCACAAGTGCGGGCTAGGCTTAAGGCCGGGGCACAAGTGCGGGCTAGGCTTAAGGCCGGGGCACAAGTGCAGTGCTGGCTAGGATCAAGGCAGGGGGCACAAGTGCTGGCTAGGCTTAAGGCATGGGCACAAGTGCCAGCTAGGCTTAAGGCCTGGGCACAAGTGCAGGCTAGGCTTAAGGCCTGGGCACAAGTGCAGTGCTGGCTAGGATCAAGGCAAGGGGGCACAAGTGCTGGCTAGGCTTAAGGCCTGGGCACAAGTGCAGGCTAGGCTTAAGGCCTGGGCACAAGTGCAGTGCTGGCTAGGATCAAGGCAAGGGGGCACAAGTGCGGGCTAGGCCTAAGGCCGGGGCACAAGTGCGGGCTAGGCTTAAGGCCTGGGCACAAGTGCGGGCTTGGCTTAAGGCCTGAGCACAAGTGCGGGCTAGGCTTAAGGCCGGGGCACAAGTGCGGGCTAGGCTTAAGGCCGGGGCACAAGTGCGGGCTAGGCCTAAGGCCGGGGCACAAGTGCGGGCTAGGCTTAAGGCCTGAGCACAAGTGCGGGCTAGGCTTAAGGCCGGGGCACAAGTGCGGGCTAGGCCTAAGGCCGGGGCACAAGTGCGGGCTAGGCTTAAGGCCTGGGCACAAGTGCGGGCTACGCTTAAGGCCGGGGGCACAAGTGCGGACTAGGCTTAAGGCCGGGGGCACAAGTGCGGGCTAGGCATAAGGCCTGGGCACAAGTGCGGGCTAGGCTTAAGGCCGATGCACAAGTGCGGGCTAGGCTTAATGCCGGGGCACAAGTGCGGGCTAGGCCTAAGGCATGGGCACAAGTGCCAGCTAGGCTTAAGGCCTGGGCACAAGTGCAGGCTAGGCTTAAGGCCTGGGCACAAGTGCAGTGCTGGCTAGGATCAAGGCAAGGGGGCACAAGTGCTGGCTAGGCTTAAGGCATGGGCACAAGTGCTGGCTAGGCTTAAGGCATACAGCTAACTCTTTGCACTCTTTGCATAAGGGTTAGGCACCCATAGGGGTGAAGAGCTAGCTTTCACCCCTCTACTCTGTACTTGGACATTTAGGACTAGATCCTTTGTTGTACAGTGCGGAGCCTCTCCATAACCCCATGCTCCAAGCGACCAGGCACTTCTTGTCTGTCCTCCGTAAATGGGTAATGCCTTCTTCCCCAATTACAGTCGTGCATGTGCATTCAGACGGGACAAGAGCGAAGAGCATAAAGCTGGCCCTATGTGCATAACCAACATGAAGCTGAAGACAAAAACAAACAAACAAGCATACAAGGGGCTCAAAAGTGCGGGCTGGGCTTAAGGCCTGGGCACAAGTGCGGGCTGGGCTTAAGGCCTGGGCACAAGTGCGGGCTGGGCTTAAGGCCTGGGCACAAGTGCGGGCTGGGCTTAAGGCCTGGGCACAAGTGCGGGCTGGGCTTAAGGCCTGGGCACAAGTGCGGGCTGGGCTTAAGGCCTGGGCACAAGTGCGGGCTGGGCTTAAGGCCTGGGCACAAGTGCGGGCTGGGCTTAAGGCCTGGGCACAAGTGCGGGCTGGGCTTAAGGCCTGGGCACAAGTGCGGGCTGGGCTTAAGGCCTGGGCACAAGTGCGGGCTGGGCTTAAGGCCTGGGCACAAGTGCGGGCTGGGCTTAAGGCCTGGGCACAAGTGCGGGCTGGGCTTAAGGCCTGGGCACAAGTGCGGGCTGGGCTTTAGGCCGGGGCACAAGTGCGGGCTAGGCTAAAGGCCGGGGCACAAGTGCGGGCTAGGCTTAAGGCCTGGGCACAAGTGCGGGCTAGGCTTAAGGCCGGGGCACAAGTGCGGGCTAGGCTTAAGGCCGGGGCACAAGTGCGGGCTAGGCTTAAGGCCGGGGCACAAGTGCGGGCTAGGCTTAAGGCCGGGGCACAAGTGCGGGCTAGGCTTAAGGCCGGGGCACAAGTGCGGGCTAGGCTTAAGGCCGGGGCACAAGTGCGGGCTAGGCTTAAGGCCGGGGCACAAGTGCGGGCTAGGCTTAAGGCCGGGGCACAAGTGCGGGCTAGGCTTAAGGCCGGGGCACAAGTGCGGGCTAGGCTTAAGGCCGGGGCACAAGTGCGGGCTAGGCTTAAGGCCGGGGCACAAGTGCGGGCTAGGCTTAAGGCCGGGGCACAAGTGCGGGCTAGGCTTAAGGCCGGGGCACAAGTGCAGTGCTGGCTAGGATCAAGGCAGGGGGCACAAGTGCTGGCTAGGCTTAAGGCATGGGCACAAGTGCCAGCTAGGCTTAAGGCCTGGGCACAAGTGCAGGCTAGGCTTAAGGCCTGGGCACAAGTGCAGTGCTGGCTAGGATCAAGGCAAGGGGGCACAAGTGCTGGCTAGGCTTAAGGCATGGGCACAAGTGCTGGCTAGGCTTAAGGCATACAGCTAACTCTTTGCACTCTTTGCATAAAGGGTTAGGCACCCATAGGGGTGAAGAGCTAGCTTTCACCCCTCTACTCTGTACTTGGACATTTAGGACTAGATCCTTTGTTGTACAGTGTGGAGCCTCTCCATAACCCCATGCTCCAAGCGACCAGGCACTTCTTGTCTGTCCTCCGTAAATGGGTAATGCCTTCTTCCCCAATTACAGTCGTGCATGTGCATTCAGACGGGACAAGAGCGAAGAGCATAAAGCTGGCCCTATGTGCATAACCAACATGAAGCTGAAGACAAAAACAAACAAACAAGCATACAAGGGGCTCAAAAGTGCGGGCTGGGCTTAAGGCCTGGGCACAAGTGCGGGCTGGGCTTAAGGCCTGGGCACAAGTGCGGGCTGGGCTTAAGGCCTGGGCACAAGTGCGGGCTGGGCTTAAGGCCTGGGCACAAGTGCGGGCTGGGCTTAAGGCCTGGGCACAAGTGCGGGCTGGGCTTAAGGCCTGGGCACAAGTGCGGGCTGGGCTTAAGGCCTGGGCACAAGTGCGGGCTGGGCTTAAGGCCTGGGCACAAGTGCGGGCTGGGCTTAAGGCCTGGGCACAAGTGCGGGCTGGGCTTAAGGCCTGGGCACAAGTGCGGGCTGGGCTTAAGGCCTGGGCACAAGTGCGGGCTGGGCTTAAGGCCTGGGCACAAGTGCGGGCTGGGCTTAAGGCCTGGGCACAAGTGCGGGCTAGGTTTAAGGCCTGGGCACAAGTGCGGGCTAGGCTTAAGGCCTGGGCACAAGTGCGGGCTAGGCTAAAGGCCTGGGCACAAGTGCGGGCTAGGCTTAAGGCCTGGGCACAAGTGCGGGCTAGGCTTAAGGCCGGGGCACAAGTGCGGGCTAGGCTTAAGGCCGGGGCACAAGTGCGGGCTAGGCTTAAGGCCGGGGCACAAGTGCGGGCTAGGCTTAAGGCCGGGGCACAAGTGCGGGCTAGGCTGAAGGCCGGGGCACAAGTGCGGGCTAGGCTTAAGGCCGGGGCACAAGTGCGGGCTAGGCTTAAGGCCGGGGCACAAGTGCGGGCTAGGCTTAAGGCCGGGGCACAAGTGCGGGCTAGGCTTAAGGCCGATGCACAAGTGCGGGCTACGCTTAAGGCCGGGGCACAAGTGCGGGCTAGGTTTAAGGCCTGGGCACAAGTGCGGGCTAGGCTTAAGGCCTGGGCACAATTGCGGGCTAGGCTTAAGGCCTGAGCACAAGTGCGGGCTAGGCTTAAGGCCGGGGCACAAGTGCGGGCTAGGCTTAAGGCCGGGGCACAAGTGCGGGCTAGGCTTAAGGCCGGGGCACAAGTGCGGGCAAGGCTTAAGGCCGGGGCACAAGTGCGGGCTAGGCTTAAGGCCGGGGCACAAGTGCGGGCAAGGCTTAAGGCCGGGGCACAAGTGCGGGCTAGGCTTAAGGCCGGGGCACAAGTGCGGGCTAGGCTTAAGGCCGGGGCACAAGTGCGGGCTAGGCTTAAGGCCGGGGCACAAGTGCGGGCTAGGCTTAAGGCCGGGGCACAAGTGCGGGCTAGGCTTAAGGCCGGGGCACAAGTGCGGGCTTGGCTTAAGGCCGGGGCACAAGTGCGGGCTAGGCTTAAGGCCGGGAGACAAGTGCGGGCTAGGCTTAAGGCCGGGGCACAAGTGCGGGCTAGGCTTAAGGCCGCGGCACAAGTGCGGGCTGGGCTTAAGGCCGGGGCACAAGTGCGGGCTGGGCTTAAGGCCGGGGCACAAGTGCGGGCTGGGCTTAAGGCCTGGGCACAAGTGCGGGCTGGGCTTAAGGCCTGGGCACAAGTGCGGGCTGGGCTTAAGGCCTGGGCACAAGTGCGGGCTGGGCTAAAAGCCTGGGCACAAGTGCGGGCTGGGCTTAAGGCCTCGGCACAAGTGCGGGCTGGGCTTAAGGCCTGGGCACAAGTGCGGGCTGGGCTTAAGGCCTGGGCACAAGTGCGGGCTGGGCTTAAGGCCTGGGCACAAGTGCGGGCTGGGCTTAAGGCCTGGGCACAAGTGCGGGCTGGGCTTAAGGCCTGGGCACAAGTGCGGGCTGGGCTTAAGGCCTGGGCACAAGTGCGGGCTGGGCTTAAGGCCGGGGCACAAGTGCGGGCTGGGCTTAAGGCCTGGGCACAAGTGCGGGCTGGGCTTTTGGCCGGGGCACAAGTGCGGGCTAGGCTAAAGGCCGGGGCACAAGTGCGGGCTAGGCTAAAGGCCTGGGCACAAGTGCGGGCTAGGCTTAAGGCCGGGGCACAAGTGCGGGCTAGGCTTAAGGCCGGGGCACAAGTGCGGGCTAGGCTTAAGGCCGGGGCACAAGTGCGGGCTAGGCTTAAGGCCGGGGCACAAGTGCGGGCTAGGCTTAAGGCCGGGGCACAAGTGCGGGCTAGGCTTAAGGCCGGGGCACAAGTGCGGGCTAGGCTTAAGGCCGGGGCACAAGTGCGGGCTAGGCTTAAGGCCGGGGCACAAGTGCGGGCTAGGCTTAAGGCCGGGGCACAAGTGCGGGCTAGGCTGAAGGCCGGGGCACAAGTGCGGGCTAGGCTTAAGGCCGGGGCACAAGTGCGGGCTAGGCTTAAGGCCGGGGCACAAGTGCGGGCTAGGCTTAAGGCCGGGGCACAAGTGCGGGCTAGGCTTAAGGCCGGGGCACAAGTGCGGGCTAGGCTTAAGGCCGGGGCACAAGTGCGGGCTAGGCTTAAGGCCTGGGCACAAGTGCGGGCTAGGCTTAAGGCCGGGGCACAAGTGCGGGCTAGGCTTAAGGCCTGGGCACAAGTGCGGGCTAGGCTTAAGGCCTGGGCACAAGTGCGGGCTAGGCTTAAGGCCTGGGCACAAGTGCGGGCTACGCTTAAGGCCGGGGGCACAAGTGCGGGCTAGGCATAAGGCCTGGGCACAAGTGCGGGCTAGGCTTAAGGCCGATGCACAAGTGCGGGCTAGGCTTAAGGCCGGGGCACAAGTGCGGGCTAGGTTTAAGGCCTGGGCACAAGTGCGGGCTAGGCTTAAGGCCTGGGCACAAGTGCGGGCTAGGCTTAAGGCCTGGGCACAAGTGCGGGCTAGGCTTAAGGCCTGGGCACAAGTGCGGGCTAGGCTTAAGGCCTGGGCACAAGTGCGGGCTAGGCTTAAGGCCGGGGCACTAGTGCGGGCTAGGCTTAAGGCCTGGGCACAAGTGCGGGCTAGGCTTAAGGCCTGGGCACAAGTGCGGGCTAGGCTTAAGGCCGGGGGCACAAGTGCGGGCTAGGCTTAAGGCCGGGGGCACAAGTGCGGGCTAGGCCTAAGGCCTGGGCACAAGTGCGGGCTAGGCTTAAGGCCGGGGCACAAGTGCGGGCTAGGCTTAAGGCCGGGGCACAAGTGCGGGCTAGGCTTAAGGCCGGGGCACAAGTGCGGGCTAGGCTTAAGGCCGGGGCACAAGTGCGGGCTAGGCTTAAGGCCGGGGCACAAGTGCGGGCTAGGCTTAAGGCCGGGGCACAAGTGCGGGCTAGGCTTAAGGCCGGGGCACAAGTGCGGGCTAGGCTTAAGGCCTGGGCACAAGTGCGGGCTAGGCTTAAGGCCTGGGCACAAGTGCGGGCTAGGCTTAAGGCCGGGGCACAAGTGCGGGCTAGGCTTAAGGCCGGGGCACAAGTGCGGGCTAGGCTTAAGGCCGGGGCACAAGTGCGGGCTAGGCTTAAGGCCGGGGCACAAGTGCGGGCTAGGCTTAAGGCCGGGGCACAAGTGCGGGCTAGGCTTAAGGCCGGGGCACAAGTGCGGGCTAGGCTTAAGGCCGGGGCACAAGTGCGGGCTAGGCTTAAGGCCGGGGCACAAGTGCGGGCTAGGCTTAAGGCCGGGGCACAAGTGCGGGCTAGGCTTAAGGCCGGGGCACAAGTGCGGGCTAGGCTTAAGGCCGGGGCACAAGTGCGGGCTAGGCTTAAGGCCGGGGCACAAGTGCGGGCTAGGCTTAAGGCCGGGGCACAAGTGCAGTGCTGGCTAGGATCAAGGCAGGGGGCACAAGTGCTGGCTAGGCTTAAGGCATGGGCACAAGTGCCAGCTAGGCTTAAGGCCTGGGCACAAGTGCAGGCTAGGCTTAAGGCCTGGGCACAAGTGCAGTGCTGGCTAGGATCAAGGCAAGGGGGCACAAGTGCTGGCTAGGCTTAAGGCATGGGCACAAGTGCTGGCTAGGCTTAAGGCATACAGCTAACTCTTTGCACTCTTTGCATAAAGGGTTAGGCACCCATAGGGGTGAAGAGCTAGCTTTCACCCCTCTACTCTGTACTTGGACATTTAGGACTAGATCCTTTGTTGTACAGTGTGGAGCCTCTCCATAACCCCATGCTCCAAGCGACCAGGCACTTCTTGTCTGTCCTCCGTAAATGGGTAATGCCTTCTTCCCCAATTACAGTCGTGCATGTGCATTCAGACGGGACAAGAGCGAAGAGCATAAAGCTGGCCCTATGTGCATAACCAACATGAAGCTGAAGACAAAAACAAACAAACAAGCATACAAGGGGCTCAAAAGTGTGGGCTAGGCTTAAGGCCTGGGCACAAGTGCGGGCTAGGCTTAAGGCCGGGGCACAAGTGGGGGCTAGGCTTAAGGCCGGGGCACAAGTGCGGGTTGGGCTTAAGGCCGGGGCACAAGTGCGGGCTGGGCTTAAGGCCTGGGCACAAGTGCGGGCTGGGCTTAAGGCCTGGGCACAAGTGCGGGCTGGGCTTAAGGCCGGGGCACAAGTGCGGGCTAGGCTAAAGGCCTGGGCACAAGTGCGGGCTAGGCTTAAGGCCGGGGCACTAGTGCGGGCTAGGCTTAAGGCCGGGGCACTAGTGCGGGCTAGGCTTAAGGCCGGGGCACTAGTGCGGGCTAGGCTTAAGGCCGGGGCACAAGTGCGGGCTAGGCCTAATGCCGGGGCACAAGTGCGGGCTAGGCTTAATGCCGGGGCACAAGTGCGGGCTAGGCTTAAGGCCGGGGCACAAGTGCTGGCTAGGCTTAAGGCCGGAGCACAAGTGCTGGCTAGGCTTAATGCCGGGACACAAGTGCTGGCTAGGCTTAAGCCCGGGGCACAAGTGCTGGCTAAGCTTAAGGCCGGGGCACAAGTGCTGGCTAGGCTTAAGGCCGGGGCACAAGTGCTGGCTAGGCTTAAGCCCGGGGCACAAGTGCTGGCTAGGCTTAAGGCCGGGGCACAAGTGCTGGCTAGGCTTAAGGCCGGGGCACAAGTGCTGGCTAGGCTTAAGGCAGGGGCACAAGTGCTGGCTAGGCTTAAGGCTAACTCTTTGCATTTTTTGCATAAAGGGTTAGGCACCCATAGGGGTGAAGAGCTAGCTTTCACCCCTCAACTCTGTACTTGGACATTTATGACTAGATCCTTTGTTGTACAGTGCGGAGCCACTCCATAACCCCTTGCTCCAAGCGACCAGGCACTTCTTGTCTGTCCTCCATAAATGGGTAATGCCTTCTTCCCCAATTACAGTCGTGCATGCGCATTCAGACGGGACAAAAGAGAAGAGCATAAAGCCTGCCCTGTGTGCATAGCCGACATGAAAACAAAGACATAAACAAAAATACAAGAAGGGCACAAGTGCTGGCTAGGCTTAAGGCCGGGGCACAAGTGCTGGCTAGGCTTAAGGCCGGGGCACAAGTGCTGGCTAGGCTTAAGGCCGGGGCACAAGTGCGGGCTAGGCTTAAGGCCGGGGCACAAGTGCGGGCTAGGCTGAAGGCCGGGGCACAAGTGCGGGCTAGGCTTAAGGCCGGGGCACAAGTGCGGGCTAGGCTTAAGGCCGGGGCACAAGTGCGGGCTAGGCTTAAGGCCGGGGCACAAGTGCGGGCTAGGCTTAAGGCCGGGGCACAAGTGCGGGCTAAGCTTAAGGCCGGGGCACAAGTGCGGGCTAGGCTTAAGGCCGGGGCACAAGTGCGGGCTAGGCTTAAGGCCGGGGCACAAGTGCGGGCTAGGCTTAAGGCCTGGGCACAAGTGCGGGCTAGGCTTAAGGCCTGGGCACAAGTGCGGGCTAGGCTTAAGGCCTGGGCACAAGTGCGGGCTAGGCTTAAGGCTTGGGCACAAGTGCGGGCTAGGCTTAAGGCCTGAGCACAAGTGCGGGCTTGGCTTAAGTCCGTGGCACAAGTGCGGGCTAGGCTTAAGGCCGGGGCACTAGTGCGGGCTAGGCTTAAGGCCGGGGCACTAGTGCGGGCTAGGCTTAAGGCCGGGGCACAAGTGCGGGCTAGGCTTAATGCCGGGGCACAAGTGCGGGCTAGGCTTAATGCCGGGGCACAAGTGCGGGCTAGGCTTAAGGCCGGGGCACAAGTGCTGGCTAGGCTTAAGGCCGGAGCACAAGTGCTGGCTAGGCTTAATGCCGGGACACAAGTGCTGGCTAGGCTTAAGCCCGGGGCACAAGTGCTGGCTAAGCTTAAGGCCGGGGCACAAGTGCTGGCTAGGCTTAAGGCCGGGGCACAAGTGCTGGCTAGGCTTAAGCCCGGGGCACAAGTGCTGGCTAGGCTTAAGGCCGGGGCACAAGTGCTGGCTAGGCTTAAGGCCGGGGCACAAGTGCTGGCTAGGCTTAAGGCAGGGGCACAAGTGCTGGCTAGGCTTAAGGCTAACTCTTTGCATTTTTTGCATAAAGGGTTAGGCACCCATAGGGGTGAAGAGCTAGCTTTCACCCCTCAACTCTGTACTTGGACATTTATGACTAGATCCTTTGTTGTACAGTGCGGAGCCACTCCATAACCCCTTGCTCCAAGCGACCAGGCACTTCTTGTCTGTCCTCCATAAATGGGTAATGCCTTCTTCCCCAATTACAGTCGTGCATGCGCATTCAGACGGGACAAAAGAGAAGAGCATAAAGCCTGCCCTGTGTGCATAGCCGACATGAAAACAAAGACATAAACAAAAATACAAGAAGGGCACAAGTGCTGGCTAGGCTTAAGGCCGGGGCACAAGTGCTGGCTAGGCTTAAGGCCGGGGCACAAGTGCTGGCTAGGCTTAAGGCCGGGGCACAAGTGCGGGCTAGGCTTAAGGCCGGGGCACAAGTGCGGGCTAGGCTGAAGGCCGGGGCACAAGTGCGGGCTAGGCTTAAGGCCGGGGCACAAGTGCGGGCTAGGCTTAAGGCCGGGGCACAAGTGCGGGCTAGGCTTAAGGCCGGGGCACAAGTGCGGGCTAGGCTTAAGGCCGGGGCACAAGTGCGGGCTAGGCTTAAGGCCGGGGCACAAGTGCGGGCTAGGCTTAAGGCCGGGGCACAAGTGCGGGCTAGGCTTAAGGCCGGGGCACAAGTGCGGGCTAGGCTTAAGGCCTGGGCACAAGTGCGGGCTAGGCTTAAGGCCTGGGCACAAGTGCGGGCTAGGCTTAAGGCCTGGGCACAAGTGCGGGCTAGGCTTAAGGCTTGGGCACAAGTGCGGGCTAGGCTTAAGGCCTGAGCACAAGTGCGGGCTTGGCTTAAGTCCGTGGCACAAGTGCGGGCTAGGCTTAAGGCCGGGGGCACAAGTGCGGGCTAGGCTTAAGGCCGGGGCACAAGTGCGGGCTAGGCTTAAGGCCGGGGCACAAGTGCGGGCTAGGCTTAAGGCCGGGGCACAAGTGCGGGCTAGGCTTAAGGCCGGGGCACAAGTGCGGGCTAGGCTTAAGGCCTGGGCACAAGTGCGGGCTAGGCTTAAGGCCGGGGCACAAGTGCGGGCTAGGCTTAAGGCCTGGGCACAAGTGCGGGCTAGGCTTAAGGCCGGGGCACAAGTGCGGGCTAGGCTTAAGGCCTGGGCACAAGTGCGGGCTAGGCTTAAGGCCTGGGCACAAGTGCGGGCTAGGCTTAAGGCCTGGGCACAAGTGCGGGCTAGGCTTAAGGCCTGGGCACAAGTGTGGGCTACGCTTAAGGCCGGGGGCACAAGTGCGGGCTAGGCATAAGGCCTGGGCACAAGTGCGGGGTAGGCTTAAGGCCGATGCACAAGTGCGGGCTAGGCTTAAGGCCGGGGCACAAGTGCGGGCTAGGTTTAAGGCCTGGGCACAAGTGCGGGCTAGGCTTAAGGCCTGGGCACAAGTGCGGGCTAGGCTTAAGGCCTGGGCACAAGTGCGGGCTAGGCTTAAGGCCTGGGCACAAGTGCGGGCTAGGCTTAAGGCCTGGGCACAAGTGCGGGCTAGGCTTAAGGCCGGGGCACTAGTGCGGGCTAGGCTTAAGGCCTGGGCACAAGTGCGGGCTAGGCTTAAGGCCTGGGCACAAGTGCGGGCTAGGCTTAAGGCCTGGGCACAAGTGCGGGCTAGGCTTAAGGCCGGGGGCACAAGTGCGGGCTAGGCTTAAGGCCGGGGGCACAAGTGCGGGCTAGGCCTAAGGCCTGGGCACAAGTGCGGGCTAGGCTTAAGGCCGGGGCACAAGTGCGGGCTAGGCTTAAGGCCGGGGCACAAGTGCGGGCTAGGCTTAATGCCGGGGCACAAGTGCGGGCTAGGCTTAATGCCGGGGCACAAGTGCGGGCTAGGCTTAAGGCCGGGGCACAAGTGCGGGCTAGGCTTAAGGCCGGGGCACAAGTGCGGGCTAGGCTTAAGGCCGGGGCACAAGTGCGGGCTAGGCTTAAGGCCTGGGCACAAGTGCGGGCTAGGCTTAAGGCCTGGGCACAAGTGCGGGCTAGGCTTAAGGCCTGAGCACAAGTGCGGGCTAGGCTTAAGGCCGAGGCACAAGTGCGGGCTAGGCTTAAGGCCGGGGCACAAGTGCGGGCTAGGCTTAAGTCCGTGGCACAAGTGCGGGCTAGGCTTAAGGCCGGGGCACAAGTGCGGGCTAGGCTTAAGGCCGGGGCACAAGTGCGGGCTAGGCTTAAGGCCGGGGCACAAGTGCGGGCTAGGCTTAAGGCCGGGGCACAAGTGCGGGCTAGGCTTAAGGCCGGGGCACAAGTGTGGGCTAGGCTTAAGGCCGGGGCACAAGTGCGGGTTGGGCTTAAGGCCGGGGCACAAGTGCGGGCTGGGCTTAAGGCCTGGGCACAAGTGCGGGCTGGGCTTAAGGCCTGGGCACAAGTGCGGGCTGGGCTTAAGGCCGGGGCACAAGTGCGGGCTAGGCTAAAGGCCTGGGCACAAGTGCGGGCTAGGCTTAAGGCCGGGGCACTAGTGCGGGCTAGGCTTAATGCCGGGACACAAGTGCTGGCTAGGCTTAAGGCCGGGGCACAAGTGCGGGCTAGGCTTAAGGCCGGGGCACAAGTGCGGGCTAGGCTTAAGGCCGGGGCACAAGTGCGGGCTAGGCTTAAGGCCGGGGCACAAGTGCGGGCTAGGCTTAAGGCCGGGGCACAAGTGCGGGCTAGGCTTAAGGCCGGGGCACAAGTGCGGGCTAGGCTTAAGGCCTGGGCACAAGTGCGGGCTAGGCTTAAGGCCTGGGCACAAGTGCGGGCTAGGCTTAAGGCCTGGGCACAAGTGCGGGCTAGGCTTAAGGCTTGGGCACAAGTGCGGGCTAGGCTTAAGGCCTGAGCACAAGTGCGGGCTTGGCTTAAGTCCGTGGCACAAGTGCGGGCTAGGCTTAAGGCCGGGGGCACAAGTGCGGGCTAGGCTTAAGGCCGGGGCACAAGTGCGGGCTAGGCTTAAGGCCGGGGCACAAGTGCGGGCTAGGCTTAAGGCCGGGGCACAAGTGCGGGCTAGGCTTAAGGCCGGGGCACAAGTGCGGGCTAGGCTTAAGGCCTGGGCACAAGTGCGGGCTAGGCTTAAGGCCGGGGCACAAGTGCGGGCTAGGCTTAAGGCCTGGGCACAAGTGCGGGCTAGGCTTAAGGCCGGGGCACAAGTGCGGGCTAGGCTTAAGGCCTGGGCACAAGTGCGGGCTAGGCTTAAGGCCTGGGCACAAGTGCGGGCTAGGCTTAAGGCCTGGGCACAAGTGCGGGCTACGCTTAAGGCCGGGGGCACAAGTGCGGGCTAGGCATAAGGCCTGGGCACAAGTGCGGGCTAGGCTTAAGGCCGATGCACAAGTGCGGGCTAGGCTTAAGGCCGGGGCACAAGTGCGGGCTAGGTTTAAGGCCTGGGCACAAGTGCGGGCTAGGCTTAAGGCCTGGGCACAAGTGCGGGCTAGGCTTAAGGCCTGGGCACAAGTGCGGGCTAGGCTTAAGGCCTGGGCACAAGTGCGGGCTAGGCTTAAGGCCTGGGCACAAGTGCGGGCTAGGCTTAAGGCCGGGGCACTAGTGCGGGCTAGGCTTAAGGCCTGGGCACAAGTGCGGGCTAGGCTTAAGGCCTGGGCACAAGTGCGGGCTAGGCTTAAGGCCTGGGCACAAGTGCGGGCTAGGCTTAAGGCCGGGGGCACAAGTGCGGGCTAGGCTTAAGGCCGGGGGCACAAGTGCGGGCTAGGCCTAAGGCCTGGGCACAAGTGCGGGCTAGGCTTAAGGCCGGGGCACAAGTGCGGGCTAGGCTTAAGGCCGGGGCACAAGTGCGGGCTAGGCTTAATGCCGGGGCACAAGTGCGGGCTAGGCTTAATGCCGGGGCACAAGTGCGGGCTAGGCTTAAGGCCGGGGCACAAGTGCGGGCTAGGCTTAAGGCCGGGGCACAAGTGCGGGCTAGGCTTAAGGCCGGGGCACAAGTGCGGGCTAGGCTTAAGGCCTGGGCACAAGTGCGGGCTAGGCTTAAGGCCTGGGCACAAGTGCGGGCTAGGCTTAAGGCCTGAGCACAAGTGCGGGCTAGGCTTAAGGCCGAGGCACAAGTGCGGGCTAGGCTTAAGGCCGGGGCACAAGTGCGGGCTAGGCTTAAGTCCGTGGCACAAGTGCGGGCTAGGCTTAAGGCCGGGGCACAAGTGCGGGCTAGGCTTAAGGCCGGGGCACAAGTGCGGGCTAGGCTTAAGGCCGGGGCACAAGTGCGGGCTAGGCTTAAGGCCGGGGCACAAGTGCGGGCTAGGCTTAAGGCCGGGGCACAAGTGTGGGCTAGGCTTAAGGCCGGGGCACAAGTGCGGGTTGGGCTTAAGGCCGGGGCACAAGTGCGGGCTGGGCTTAAGGCCTGGGCACAAGTGCGGGCTGGGCTTAAGGCCTGGGCACAAGTGCGGGCTGGGCTTAAGGCCGGGGCACAAGTGCGGGCTAGGCTAAAGGCCTGGGCACAAGTGCGGGCTAGGCTTAAGGCCGGGGCACTAGTGCGGGCTAGGCTTAAGGCCGGGGCACTAGTGCGGGCTAGGCTTAAGGCCGGGGCACTAGTGCGGGCTAGGCTTAAGGCCGGGGCACAAGTGCGGGCTAGGCTTAATGCCGGGGCACAAGTGCGGGCTAGGCTTAATGCCGGGGCACAAGTGCGGGCTAGGCCTAAGGCCGGGGCACAAGTGCTGGCTAGGCTTAAGGCCGGAGCACAAGTGCTGGCTAGGCTTAATGCCGGGACACAAGTGCTGGCTAGGCTTAATGCCGGGACACAAGTGCTGGCTAGGCTTAAGCCCGGGGCACAAGTGCTGGCTAAGCTTAAGGCCGGGGCACAAGTGCTGGCTAGGCTTAAGGCCGGGGCACAAGTGCTGGCTAGGCTTAAGCCCGGGGCACAAGTGCTGGCTAGGCTTAAGGCCGGGGCACAAGTGCTGGCTAGGCTTAAGGCCGGGGCACAAGTGCTGGCTAGGCTTAAGGCAGGGGCACAAGTGCTGGCTAGGCTTAAGGCTAACTCTTTGCATTTTTTGCATAAAGGGTTAGGCACCCATAGGGGTGAAGAGCTAGCTTTCACCCCTCAACTCTGTACTTGGACATTTATGACTAGATCCTTTGTTGTACAGTGCGGAGCCACTCCATAACCCCTTGCTCCAAGCGACCAGGCACTTCTTGTCTGTCCTCCATAAATGGGTAATGCCTTCTTCCCCAATTACAGTCGTGCATTCAGACGGGACAAAAGAGAAGAGCATAAAGCCTGCCCTGTGTGCATAGCCGACATGAAAACAAAGACAAACAAAAATACAAGAAGGGCACAAGTGCTGGCTAGGCTTAAGGCCGGGGCACAAGTGCTGGCTAGGCTTAAGGCCGGGGCACAAGTGCTGGCTAGGCTTAAGGCCGGGGCACAAGTGCTGGCTAGGCTTAAGGCCGGGGCACAAGTGCTGGCTAGGCTTAAGGCCGGGGCACAAGTGCGGGCTAGGCTTAAGGCCGGGGCACAAGTGCGGGCTAGGCTTAAGGCCTGGGCACAAGTGCGGGCTAGGCTTAAGGCCTGGGCACAAGTGCGGGCTAGGCTTAAGGCCTGAGCACAAGTGCGGGCTAGGCTTAAGGCCGGGGCACAAGTGCGGGCTAGGCTTAAGGCCTGGGCACAAGTGCGGGCTAGGCTTAAGGCCTGGGCACAAGTGCGGGCTAGGCTTAAGGCCTGAGCACAAGTGCGGGCTAGGCTTAAGGCCGAGGCACAAGTGCGGGCTAGGCTTAAGGCCGGGGCACAAGTGCGGGCTAGGCTTAAGTCCGTGGCACAAGTGCGGGCTAGGCTTAAGGCCGGGGCACAAGTGCGGGCTAGGCTTAAGGCCGGGGCACAAGTGCGGGCTAGGCTTAAGGCCGGGGCACAAGTGCGGGCTAGGCTTAAGGCCGGGGCACAAGTGCGGGCTAGGCTTAAGGCCGGGGCACAAGTGTGGGCTAGGCTTAAGGCCGGGGCACAAGTGCGGGTTGGGCTTAAGGCCGGGGCACAAGTGCGGGCTGGGCTTAAGGCCTGGGCACAAGTGCGGGCTGGGCTTAAGGCCTGGGCACAAGTGCGGGCTGGGCTTAAGGCCGGGGCACAAGTGCGGGCTAGGCTAAAGGCCTGGGCACAAGTGCGGGCTAGGCTTAAGGCCGGGGCACTAGTGCGGGCTAGGCTTAATGCCGGGACACAAGTGCTGGCTAGGCTTAAGGCCGGGGCACAAGTGCGGGCTAGGCTTAAGGCCGGGGCACAAGTGCGGGCTAGGCTTAAGGCCGGGGCACAAGTGCGGGCTAGGCTTAAGGCCGGGGCACAAGTGCGGGCTAGGCTTAAGGCCGGGGCACAAGTGCGGGCTAGGCTTAAGGCCGGGGCACAAGTGCGGGCTAGGCTTAAGGCCTGGGCACAAGTGCGGGCTAGGCTTAAGGCCTGGGCACAAGTGCGGGCTAGGCTTAAGGCCTGGGCACAAGTGCGGGCTAGGCTTAAGGCTTGGGCACAAGTGCGGGCTAGGCTTAAGGCCTGAGCACAAGTGCGGGCTTGGCTTAAGTCCGTGGCACAAGTGCGGGCTAGGCTTAAGGCCGGGGGCACAAGTGCGGGCTAGGCTTAAGGCCGGGGCACAAGTGCGGGCTAGGCTTAAGGCCGGGGCACAAGTGCGGGCTAGGCTTAAGGCCGGGGCACAAGTGCGGGCTAGGCTTAAGGCCGGGGCACAAGTGCGGGCTAGGCTTAAGGCCTGGGCACAAGTGCGGGCTAGGCTTAAGGCCGGGGCACAAGTGCGGGCTAGGCTTAAGGCCTGGGCACAAGTGCGGGCTAGGCTTAAGGCCGGGGCACAAGTGCGGGCTAGGCTTAAGGCCTGGGCACAAGTGCGGGCTAGGCTTAAGGCCTGGGCACAAGTGCGGGCTAGGCTTAAGGCCTGGGCACAAGTGCGGGCTACGCTTAAGGCCGGGGGCACAAGTGCGGGCTAGGCATAAGGCCTGGGCACAAGTGCGGGCTAGGCTTAAGGCCGATGCACAAGTGCGGGCTAGGCTTAAGGCCGGGGCACAAGTGCGGGCTAGGTTTAAGGCCTGGGCACAAGTGCGGGCTAGGCTTAAGGCCTGGGCACAAGTGCGGGCTAGGCTTAAGGCCTGGGCACAAGTGCGGGCTAGGCTTAAGGCCTGGGCACAAGTGCGGGCTAGGCTTAAGGCCTGGGCACAAGTGCGGGCTAGGCTTAAGGCCGGGGCACTAGTGCGGGCTAGGCTTAAGGCCTGGGCACAAGTGCGGGCTAGGCTTAAGGCCTGGGCACAAGTGCGGGCTAGGCTTAAGGCCTGGGCACAAGTGCGGGCTAGGCTTAAGGCCGGGGGCACAAGTGCGGGCTAGGCTTAAGGCCGGGGGCACAAGTGCGGGCTAGGCCTAAGGCCTGGGCACAAGTGCGGGCTAGGCTTAAGGCCGGGGCACAAGTGCGGGCTAGGCTTAAGGCCGGGGCACAAGTGCGGGCTAGGCTTAATGCCGGGGCACAAGTGCGGGCTAGGCTTAATGCCGGGGCACAAGTGCGGGCTAGGCTTAAGGCCGGGGCACAAGTGCGGGCTAGGCTTAAGGCCGGGGCACAAGTGCGGGCTAGGCTTAAGGCCGGGGCACAAGTGCGGGCTAGGCTTAAGGCCTGGGCACAAGTGCGGGCTAGGCTTAAGGCCTGGGCACAAGTGCGGGCTAGGCTTAAGGCCTGAGCACAAGTGCGGGCTAGGCTTAAGGCCGAGGCACAAGTGCGGGCTAGGCTTAAGGCCGGGGCACAAGTGCGGGCTAGGCTTAAGTCCGTGGCACAAGTGCGGGCTAGGCTTAAGGCCGGGGCACAAGTGCGGGCTAGGCTTAAGGCCGGGGCACAAGTGCGGGCTAGGCTTAAGGCCGGGGCACAAGTGCGGGCTAGGCTTAAGGCCGGGGCACAAGTGCGGGCTAGGCTTAAGGCCGGGGCACAAGTGTGGGCTAGGCTTAAGGCCGGGGCACAAGTGCGGGTTGGGCTTAAGGCCGGGGCACAAGTGCGGGCTGGGCTTAAGGCCTGGGCACAAGTGCGGGCTGGGCTTAAGGCCTGGGCACAAGTGCGGGCTGGGCTTAAGGCCGGGGCACAAGTGCGGGCTAGGCTAAAGGCCTGGGCACAAGTGCGGGCTAGGCTTAAGGCCGGGGCACTAGTGCGGGCTAGGCTTAAGGCCGGGGCACTAGTGCGGGCTAGGCTTAAGGCCGGGGCACTAGTGCGGGCTAGGCTTAAGGCCGGGGCACAAGTGCGGGCTAGGCTTAATGCCGGGGCACAAGTGCGGGCTAGGCTTAATGCCGGGGCACAAGTGCGGGCTAGGCTTAAGGCCGGGGCACAAGTGCTGGCTAGGCTTAAGGCCGGAGCACAAGTGCTGGCTAGGCTTAATGCCGGGACACAAGTGCTGGCTAGGCTTAATGCCGGGACACAAGTGCTGGCTAGGCTTAAGCCCGGGGCACAAGTGCTGGCTAAGCTTAAGGCCGGGGCACAAGTGCTGGCTAGGCTTAAGGCCGGGGCACAAGTGCTGGCTAGGCTTAAGCCCGGGGCACAAGTGCTGGCTAGGCTTAAGGCCGGGGCACAAGTGCTGGCTAGGCTTAAGGCCGGGGCACAAGTGCTGGCTAGGCTTAAGGCAGGGGCACAAGTGCTGGCTAGGCTTAAGGCTAACTCTTTGCATTTTTTGCATAAAGGGTTAGGCACCCATAGGGGTGAAGAGCTAGCTTTCACCCCTCAACTCTGTACTTGGACATTTATGACTAGATCCTTTGTTGTACAGTGCGGAGCCACTCCATAACCCCTTGCTCCAAGCGACCAGGCACTTCTTGTCTGTCCTCCATAAATGGGTAATGCCTTCTTCCCCAATTACAGTCGTGCATGCGCATTCAGACGGGACAAAAGAGAAGAGCATAAAGCCTGCCCTGTGTGCATAGCCGACATGAAAACAAAGACAAACAAAAATACAAGAAGGGCACAAGTGCTGGCTAGGCTTAAGGCCGGGGCACAAGTGCTGGCTAGGCTTAAGGCCGGGGCACAAGTGCTGGCTAGGCTTAAGGCCGGGGCACAAGTGCTGGCTAGGCTTAAGGCCGGGGCACAAGTGCTGGCTAGGCTTAAGGCCGGGGCACAAGTGCGGGCTAGGCTTAAGGCCGGGGCACAAGTGCGGGCTAGGCTTAAGGCCTGGGCACAAGTGCGGGCTAGGCTTAAGGCCTGGGCACAAGTGCGGGCTAGGCTTAAGGCCTGAGCACAAGTGCGGGCTAGGCTTAAGGCCGGGGCACAAGTGCGGGCTAGGCTTAAGGCCTGGGCACAAGTGCGGGCTAGGCTTAAGGCCTGGGCACAAGTGCGGGCTAGGCTTAAGGCCTGAGCACAAGTGCGGGCTAGGCTTAAGGCCGAGGCACAAGTGCGGGCTAGGCTTAAGGCCGGGGCACAAGTGCGGGCTAGGCTTAAGTCCGTGGCACAAGTGCGGGCTAGGCTTAAGGCCGGGGCACAAGTGCGGGCTAGGCTTAAGGCCGGGGCACAAGTGCGGGCTAGGCTTAAGGCCGGGGCACAAGTGCGGGCTAGGCTTAAGGCCGGGGCACAAGTGCGGGCTAGGCTTAAGGCCGGGGCACAAGTGTGGGCTAGGCTTAAGGCCGGGGCACAAGTGCGGGTTGGGCTTAAGGCCGGGGCACAAGTGCGGGCTGGGCTTAAGGCCTGGGCACAAGTGCGGGCTGGGCTTAAGGCCTGGGCACAAGTGCGGGCTGGGCTTAAGGCCGGGGCACAAGTGCGGGCTAGGCTAAAGGCCTGGGCACAAGTGCGGGCTAGGCTTAAGGCCGGGGCACTAGTGCGGGCTAGGCTTAATGCCGGGACACAAGTGCTGGCTAGGCTTAAGGCCGGGGCACAAGTGCGGGCTAGGCTTAAGGCCGGGGCACAAGTGCGGGCTAGGCTTAAGGCCGGGGCACAAGTGCGGGCTAGGCTTAAGGCCGGGGCACAAGTGCGGGCTAGGCTTAAGGCCGGGGCACAAGTGCGGGCTAGGCTTAAGGCCGGGGCACAAGTGCGGGCTAGGCTTAAGGCCTGGGCACAAGTGCGGGCTAGGCTTAAGGCCTGGGCACAAGTGCGGGCTAGGCTTAAGGCCTGGGCACAAGTGCGGGCTAGGCTTAAGGCTTGGGCACAAGTGCGGGCTAGGCTTAAGGCCTGAGCACAAGTGCGGGCTTGGCTTAAGTCCGTGGCACAAGTGCGGGCTAGGCTTAAGGCCGGGGGCACAAGTGCGGGCTAGGCTTAAGGCCGGGGCACAAGTGCGGGCTAGGCTTAAGGCCGGGGCACAAGTGCGGGCTAGGCTTAAGGCCGGGGCACAAGTGCGGGCTAGGCTTAAGGCCGGGGCACAAGTGCGGGCTAGGCTTAAGGCCTGGGCACAAGTGCGGGCTAGGCTTAAGGCCGGGGCACAAGTGCGGGCTAGGCTTAAGGCCTGGGCACAAGTGCGGGCTAGGCTTAAGGCCGGGGCACAAGTGCGGGCTAGGCTTAAGGCCTGGGCACAAGTGCGGGCTAGGCTTAAGGCCTGGGCACAAGTGCGGGCTAGGCTTAAGGCCTGGGCACAAGTGCGGGCTACGCTTAAGGCCGGGGGCACAAGTGCGGGCTAGGCATAAGGCCTGGGCACAAGTGCGGGCTAGGCTTAAGGCCGATGCACAAGTGCGGGCTAGGCTTAAGGCCGGGGCACAAGTGCGGGCTAGGTTTAAGGCCTGGGCACAAGTGCGGGCTAGGCTTAAGGCCTGGGCACAAGTGCGGGCTAGGCTTAAGGCCTGGGCACAAGTGCGGGCTAGGCTTAAGGCCTGGGCACAAGTGCGGGCTAGGCTTAAGGCCTGGGCACAAGTGCGGGCTAGGCTTAAGGCCGGGGCACTAGTGCGGGCTAGGCTTAAGGCCTGGGCACAAGTGCGGGCTAGGCTTAAGGCCTGGGCACAAGTGCGGGCTAGGCTTAAGGCCTGGGCACAAGTGCGGGCTAGGCTTAAGGCCGGGGGCACAAGTGCGGGCTAGGCTTAAGGCCGGGGGCACAAGTGCGGGCTAGGCCTAAGGCCTGGGCACAAGTGCGGGCTAGGCTTAAGGCCGGGGCACAAGTGCGGGCTAGGCTTAAGGCCGGGGCACAAGTGCGGGCTAGGCTTAATGCCGGGGCACAAGTGCGGGCTAGGCTTAATGCCGGGGCACAAGTGCGGGCTAGGCTTAAGGCCGGGGCACAAGTGCGGGCTAGGCTTAAGGCCGGGGCACAAGTGCGGGCTAGGCTTAAGGCCGGGGCACAAGTGCGGGCTAGGCTTAAGGCCTGGGCACAAGTGCGGGCTAGGCTTAAGGCCTGGGCACAAGTGCGGGCTAGGCTTAAGGCCTGAGCACAAGTGCGGGCTAGGCTTAAGGCCGAGGCACAAGTGCGGGCTAGGCTTAAGGCCGGGGCACAAGTGCGGGCTAGGCTTAAGTCCGTGGCACAAGTGCGGGCTAGGCTTAAGGCCGGGGCACAAGTGCGGGCTAGGCTTAAGGCCGGGGCACAAGTGCGGGCTAGGCTTAAGGCCGGGGCACAAGTGCGGGCTAGGCTTAAGGCCGGGGCACAAGTGCGGGCTAGGCTTAAGGCCGGGGCACAAGTGTGGGCTAGGCTTAAGGCCGGGGCACAAGTGCGGGTTGGGCTTAAGGCCGGGGCACAAGTGCGGGCTGGGCTTAAGGCCTGGGCACAAGTGCGGGCTGGGCTTAAGGCCTGGGCACAAGTGCGGGCTGGGCTTAAGGCCGGGGCACAAGTGCGGGCTAGGCTAAAGGCCTGGGCACAAGTGCGGGCTAGGCTTAAGGCCGGGGCACTAGTGCGGGCTAGGCTTAAGGCCGGGGCACTAGTGCGGGCTAGGCTTAAGGCCGGGGCACTAGTGCGGGCTAGGCTTAAGGCCGGGGCACAAGTGCGGGCTAGGCTTAATGCCGGGGCACAAGTGCGGGCTAGGCTTAATGCCGGGGCACAAGTGCGGGCTAGGCTTAAGGCCGGGGCACAAGTGCTGGCTAGGCTTAAGGCCGGAGCACAAGTGCTGGCTAGGCTTAATGCCGGGACACAAGTGCTGGCTAGGCTTAATGCCGGGACACAAGTGCTGGCTAGGCTTAAGCCCGGGGCACAAGTGCTGGCTAAGCTTAAGGCCGGGGCACAAGTGCTGGCTAGGCTTAAGGCCGGGGCACAAGTGCTGGCTAGGCTTAAGCCCGGGGCACAAGTGCTGGCTAGGCTTAAGGCCGGGGCACAAGTGCTGGCTAGGCTTAAGGCCGGGGCACAAGTGCTGGCTAGGCTTAAGGCAGGGGCACAAGTGCTGGCTAGGCTTAAGGCTAACTCTTTGCATTTTTTGCATAAAGGGTTAGGCACCCATAGGGGTGAAGAGCTAGCTTTCACCCCTCAACTCTGTACTTGGACATTTATGACTAGATCCTTTGTTGTACAGTGCGGAGCCACTCCATAACCCCTTGCTCCAAGCGACCAGGCACTTCTTGTCTGTCCTCCATAAATGGGTAATGCCTTCTTCCCCAATTACAGTCGTGCATGCGCATTCAGACGGGACAAAAGAGAAGAGCATAAAGCCTGCCCTGTGTGCATAGCCGACATGAAAACAAAGACAAACAAAAATACAAGAAGGGCACAAGTGCTGGCTAGGCTTAAGGCCGGGGCACAAGTGCTGGCTAGGCTTAAGGCCGGGGCACAAGTGCTGGCTAGGCTTAAGGCCGGGGCACAAGTGCTGGCTAGGCTTAAGGCCGGGGCACAAGTGCTGGCTAGGCTTAAGGCCGGGGCACAAGTGCTGGCTAGGCTTAAGGCCGGGGCACAAGTGCTGGCTAGGCTTAAGGCCGGGGCACAAGTGCTGGCTAGGCTTAAGGCCGGGGCACAAGTGCTGGCTAGGCTTAAGGCCGGGGCACAAGTGCTGGCTAGGCTTAAGGCCGGGGCACAAGTGCTGGCTAGGCTTAAGGCCGGGGCACAAGTGCTGGCTAGGCTTAAGGCCGGGGCACAAGTGCTGGCTAGGCTTAAGGCCGGGGCACAAGTGCTGGCTAGGCTTAAGGCCTGGGCACAAGTGCGGGCTAGGCTTAAGGCCGGGGGCACAAGTGCGGGCTAAGCATAAGGCCTGGGCACAAGTGCGGGCTAGGCTTAAGGCCTGGGCACAAGTGCGGGCTAGGCTTAAGGCCTGGGCACAAGTGCGGGCTAGGCTTCAGGCCGATGCACAAGTGCGGGCTAGGCTTAAGGCCGGGGCACAAGTGCGGGCTAGGCTTAAGGCCTGGGCACAAGTGCGGGCTAGGCTTAAGGCCTGGGCACAAGTGCGGGCTAGGCTTAAGGCCTGGGCACAAGTGCGGGCTAGGCTTAAGGCCTGGGCACAAGTGCGGGCTAGGCTTAAGGCCGGGGCACAAGTGCGGGCTAGGCTTAAGGCCGGGGCACAAGTGCGGGCTAGGCTTAAGGCCGGGGCACAAGTGCGGGCTAGGCTTAAGGCCTGGGCACAAGTGCGGGCTAGGCTTAAGGCCTGGGCACAAGTGCGGGCTAGGCTTAAGGCCTGAGCACAAGTGCGGGCTAGGCTTAAGGCCGGGGCACAAGTGCGGGCTAGGCCTAAGGCCGGGGCACAAGTGCGGGCTAGGCTTAAGGCCTGGGCACAAGTGCGGGCTAGGCTTAAGGCCTGAGCACAAGTGCGGGCTAGGCTTAAGGCCGGGGCACAAGTGCGGGCTAGGCCTAAGGCCGGGGCACAAGTGCGGGCTAGGCCTAAGGCCGGGGCACAAGTGCGGGCTAGGCTTAAGGCCTGAGCACAAGTGCGGGCTAGGCTTAAGGCCGGGGCACAAGTGCGGGCTAGGCCTAAGGCCGGGGCACAAGTGCGGGCTAGGCTTAAGGCCTGGGCACAAGTGCGGGCTACGCTTAAGGCCGGGGGCACAAGTGCGGGCTAGGCTTAAGGCCGGGGGCACAAGTGCGGGCTAGGCATAAGGCCTGGGCACAAGTGCGGGCTAGGCTTAAGGCCGATGCACAAGTGCGGGCTAGGCTTAAGGCCGGGGCACAAGTGCGGGCTAGGTTTAAGGCCTGGGCACAAGTGCGGGCTAGGCTTAAGGCCTGAGCACAAGTGCGGGCTAGGCTTAAGGCCGGGGCACAAGTGCGGGCTGGGCTTAAGGTCGGGGCACAAGTGCGGGCTGGGCTTAAGGTCGGGGCACAAGTGCGGGCTAGGCTTAAGGCCGGGGCACAAGTGCGGGCTAGGCTTAAGGCCGGGGCACAAGTGCGGGCTAGGCTTAAGGCCGGGGCACAAGTGCGGGCTAGGCTTAAGGCCGGGGCACAAGTGCGGGCTAGGCTTAAGGCCGGGGCACAAGTGCGGGCTAGGCTTAAGGCCGGGGCACAAGTGCGGGCTAGGCTTAAGGCCGGGGCACAAGTGCGGGCTAGGCTTAAGGCCGGGGCACAAGTGCGGGCTAGGCTTAAGGCCGGGGCACAAGTGCGGGCAAGGCTTAAGGCCGGGGCACAAGTGCGGGCTAGGTTTAAGGCCTGGGCACAAGTGCGGGCTAGGCTTAAGGCCTGAGCACAAGTGCGGGCTAGGCTTAAGGCCGGGGCACAAGTGCGGGCTAGGCTTAAGGCCGATGCACAAGTGCGGGCTAGGCTTAAGGCCGGGGCACAAGTGCGGGCTAGGTTTAAGGCCTGGGCACAAGTGCGGGCTAGGCTTAAGGCCTGAGCACAAGTGCGGGCTAGGCTTAAGGCCGGGGCACAAGTGCGGGCTGGGCTTAAGGTCGGGGCACAAGTGCGGGCTGGGCTTAAGGTCGGGGCACAAGTGCGGGCTAGGCTTAAGGCCGGGGCACAAGTGCGGGCTAGGCTTAAGGCCGGGGCACAAGTGCGGGCTAGGCTTAAGGCCGGGGCACAAGTGCGGGCTAGGCTTAAGGCCGGGGCACAAGTGCGGGCTAGGCTTAAGGCCGGGGCACAAGTGCGGGCTAGGCTTAAGGCCGGGGCACAAGTGCGGGCTAGGCTTAAGGCCGGGGCACAAGTGCGGGCTAGGCTTAAGGCCGGGGCACAAGTGCGGGCAAGGCTTAAGGCCGGGGCACAAGTGCGGGCTAGGCTTAAGGCCGGGGCACAAGTGCGGGCTAGGCTTAAGGCCGGGGCACAAGTGCAGTGCTGGCTAGGATCAAGGCAGGGGGCACAAGTGCTGGCTAGGCTTAAGGCATGGGCACAAGTGCCAGCTAGGCTTAAGGCCTGGGCACAAGTGCAGGCTAGGCTTAAGGCCTGGGCACAAGTGCAGTGCTGGCTAGGATCAAGGCAAGGGGGCACAAGTGCTGGCTAGGCTTAAGGCATGGGCACAAGTGCTGGCTAGGCTTAAGGCATACAGCTAACTCTTTGCACTCTTTGCATAAGGGTTAGGCACCCATAGGGGTGAAGAGCTAGCTTTCACCCCTCTACTCTGTACTTGGACATTTAGGACTAGATCCTTTGTTGTACAGTGCGGAGCCTCTCCATAACCCCATGCTCCAAGCGACCAGGCACTTCTTGTCTGTCCTCCGTAAATGGGTAATGCCTTCTTCCCCAATTACAGTCGTGCATGTGCATTCAGACGGGACAAGAGCGAAGAGCATAAAGCTGGCCCTATGTGCATAACCAACATGAAGCTGAAGACAAAAACAAACAAACAAGCATACAAGGGGCTCAAAAGTGCGGGCTGGGCTTAAGGCCTGGGCACAAGTGCGGGCTGGGCTTAAGGCCTGGGCACAAGTGCGGGCTGGGCTTAAGGCCTGGGCACAAGTGCGGGCTGGGCTTAAGGCCTGGGCACAAGTGCGGGCTGGGCTTAAGGCCTGGGCACAAGTGCGGGCTGGGCTTAAGGCCTGGGCACAAGTGCGGGCTGGGCTTAAGGCCTGGGCACAAGTGCGGGCTGGGCTTAAGGCCTGGGCACAAGTGCGGGCTGGGCTTAAGGCCTGGGCACAAGTGCGGGCTGGGCTTAAGGCCTGGGCACAAGTGCGGGCTAGGTTTAAGGCCTGGGCACAAGTGCGGGCTAGGCTTAAGGCCTGGGCACAAGTGCGGGCTAGGCTTAAGGCCTGGGCACAAGTGCGGGCTAGGCTAAACGCCTGGGCACAAGTGCGGGCTAGGCTAAAGGCCTGGGCACAAGTGCGGGCTAGGCTTAAGGCCTGGGCACAAGTGCGGGCTAGGCTTAAGGCCGGGGCACAAGTGCGGGCTAGGCTTAAGGCCGGGGAACAAGTGCGGGCTAGGCTTAAGGCCGGGGCACAAGTGCGGGCTAGGCTTAAGGCCGGGGCACAAGTGCGGGCTAGGCTTAAGGCCGGGGCACAAGTGCGGTAGAGGTTGAAGGCCGGGGCACAAGTGCGGGCTAGGCTTAAGGCCTGGGCACAAGTGCGGGCTAGGCTTAAGGCCGGGGGCACAAGTGCGGGCTAAGCATAAGGCCTGGGCACAAGTGCGGGCTAGGCTTAAGGCCTGGGCACAAGTGCGGGCTAGGCTTAAGGCCTGGGCACAAGTGCGGGCTAGGCTTCAGGCCGATGCACAAGTGCGGGCTAGGCTTAAGGCCGGGGCACAAGTGCGGGCTAGGCTTAAGGCCTGGGCACAAGTGCGGGCTAGGCTTAAGGCCTGGGCACAAGTGCGGGCTAGGCTTAAGGCCTGGGCACAAGTGCGGGCTAGGCTTAAGGCCTGGGCACAAGTGCGGGCTAGGCTTAAGGCCTGGGCACAAGTGCGGGCTAGGCTTAAGGCCGGGGCACAAGTGCGGGCTAGGCTTAAGGCCGGGGCACAAGTGCGGGCTAGGCTTAAGGCCGGGGCACAAGTGCGGGCTAGGCTTAAGGCCTGGGCACAAGTGCGGGCTAGGCTTAAGGCCTGGGCACAAGTGCGGGCTAGGCTTAAGGCCTGAGCACAAGTGCGGGCTAGGCTTAAGCCGGGGCACAAGTGCGGGCTAGGCCTAAGGCCGGGGCACAAGTGCGGGCTAGGCTTAAGGCCTGGGCACAAGTGCGGGCTAGGCTTAAGGCCTGAGCACAAGTGCGGGCTAGGCTTAAGGCCGGGGCACAAGTGCGGGCTAGGCCTAAGGCCGGGGCACAAGTGCGGGCTAGGCCTAAGGCCGGGGCACAAGTGCGGGCTAGGCCTAAGGCCTGAGCACAAGTGCGGGCTAGGCTTAAGGCCGGGGCACAAGTGCGGGCTAGGCCTAAGGCCGGGGCACAAGTGCGGGCTAGGCTTAAGGCCTGGGCACAAGTGCGGGCTACGCTTAAGGCCGGGGGCACAAGTGCGGGCTAGGCTTAAGGCCGGGGGCACAAGTGCGGGCTAGGCATAAGGCCTGGGCACAAGTGCGGGCTAGGCTTAAGGCCGATGCACAAGTGCGGGCTAGGCTTAAGGCCGGGGCACAAGTGCGGGCTAGGTTTAAGGCCTGGGCACAAGTGCGGGCTAGGCTTAAGGCCTGAGCACAAGTGCGGGCTAGGCTTAAGGCCGGGGCACAAGTGCGGGCTGGGCTTAAGGTCGGGGCACAAGTGCGGGCTGGGCTTAAGGTCGGGGCACAAGTGCGGGCTAGGCTTAAGGCCGGGGCACAAGTGCGGGCTAGGCTTAAGGCCGGGGCACAAGTGCGGGCTAGGCTTAAGGCCGGGGCACAAGTGCGGGCTAGGCTTAAGGCCGGGGCACAAGTGCGGGCTAGGCTTAAGGCCGGGGCACAAGTGCGGGCTAGGCTTAAGGCCGGGGCACAAGTGCGGGCTAGGCTTAAGGCCGGGGCACAAGTGCGGGCTAGGCTTAAGGCCGGGGCACAAGTGCGGGCTAGGCTTAAGGCCGGGGCACAAGTGCGGGCTAGGCTTAAGGCCGGAGCACAAGTGCGGGCAAGGCTTAAGGCCGGGGCACAAGTGCGGGCTAGGTTTAAGGCCTGGGCACAAGTGCGGGCTAGGCTTAAGGCCTGAGCACAAGTGCGGGCTAGGCTTAAGGCCGGGGCACAAGTGCGGGCTAGGCTTAAGGCCGATGCACAAGTGCGGGCTAGGCTTAAGGCCGGGGCACAAGTGCGGGCTAGGTTTAAGGCCTGGGCACAAGTGCGGGCTAGGCTTAAGGCCTGAGCACAAGTGCGGGCTAGGCTTAAGGCCGGGGCACAAGTGCGGGCTGGGCTTAAGGTCGGGGCACAAGTGCGGGCTGGGCTTAAGGTCGGGGCACAAGTGCGGGCTAGGCTTAAAGCCGGGGCACAAGTGCGGGCTAGGCTTAAGGCCGGGGCACAAGTGCGGGCTAGGCTTAAGGCCGGGGCAGAAGTGCGGGCTAGGCTTAAGGCCGGGGCACAAGTGCGGGCTAGGCTTAAGGCCGGGGCACAAGTGCGGGCTAGGCTTAAGGCCGGGGCACAAGTGCGGGCTAGGCTTAAGGCCGGGGCACAAGTGCGGGCTAGGCTTAAGGCCGGGGCACAAGTGCGGGCTAGGCTTAAGGCCGGGGCACAAGTGCGGGCAAGGCTTAAGGCCGGGGCACAAGTGCGGGCTAGGCTTAAGGCCGGGGCACAAGTGCGGGCTAGGCTTAAGGCCGGGGCACAAGTGCAGTGCTGGCTAGGATCAAGGCAGGGGGCACAAGTGCTGGCTAGGCTTAAGGCATGGGCACAAGTGCCAGCTAGGCTTAAGGCCTGGGCACAAGTGCAGGCTAGGCTTAAGGCCTGGGCACAAGTGCAGTGCTGGCTAGGATCAAGGCAAGGGGGCACAAGTGCTGGCTAGGCTTAAGGCATGGGCACAAGTGCTGGCTAGGCTTAAGGCATACAGCTAACTCTTTGCACTCTTTGCATAAGGGTTAGGCACCCATAGGGGTGAAGAGCTAGCTTTCACCCCTCTACTCTGTACTTGGACATTTAGGACTAGATCCTTTGTTGTACAGTGCGGAGCCTCTCCATAACCCCATGCTCCAAGCGACCAGGCACTTCTTGTCTGTCCTCCGTAAATGGGTAATGCCTTCTTCCCCAATTACAGTCGTGCATGTGCATTCAGACGGGACAAGAGCGAAGAGCATAAAGCTGGCCCTATGTGCATAACCAACATGAAGCTGAAGACAAAAACAAACAAACAAGCATACAAGGGGCTCAAAAGTGCGGGCTGGGCTTAAGGCCTGGGCACAAGTGCGGGCTGGGCTTAAGGCCTGGGCACAAGTGCGGGCTGGGCTTAAGGCCTGGGCACAAGTGCGGGCTGGGCTTAAGGCCTGGGCACAAGTGCGGGCTGGGCTTAAGGCCTGGGCACAAGTGCGGGCTGGGCTTAAGGCCTGGGCACAAGTGCGGGCTGGGCTTAAGGCCTGGGCACAAGTGCGGGCTGGGCTTAAGGCCTGGGCACAAGTGCGGGCTGGGCTTAAGACCTGGGCACAAGTGCGGGCTGGGCTTAAGGCCTGGGCACAAGTGCGGGCTGGGCTTAAGGCCTGGGCACAAGTGCGGGCTGGGCTTAAGGCCTGGGCACAAGTGCGGGCTGGGCTTAAGGCCTCAGCACAAGTGCGGGCTGGGCTTAAGGCCTGGGCACAAGTGCGGGCTGGGCTTAAGGCCTGGGCACAAGTGCGGGCTGGGCTTAAGGCCTGGGCACAAGTGCGGGCTGGGCTTAAGGCCTGGGCACAAGTGTGGGCTGGGCTTAAGGCCTGGGCACAAGTGCGGGCTGGGCTTAAGGCCTGGGCACAAGTGCGGGCTGGGCTTAAGGCCGGGGCACAAGTGCGGGCTGGGCTTAAGGCCTCGGCACAAGTGCGGGCTGGGCTTTAGGCCGGGGCACAAGTGCGGGCTAGGCTAAAGGCCGGGGCACAAGTGCGGGCTAGGCTAAAGGCCTGGGCACAAGTGCGGGCTAGGCTTAAGGCCGGGGCACAAGTGCGGGCTAGGCTTAAGGCCGGGGCACAAGTGCGGGCTAGGCTTAAGGCCGGGGCACAAGTGCGGGCTAGGCTTAAGGCCGGGGCACAAGTGCGGGCTAGGCTTAAGGCCGGGGCACAAGTGCGGGCTAGGCTTAAGGCCGGGGCACAAGTGCGGGCTAGGCTTAAAGCCGGGGCACAAGTGCGGGCTAGGCTTAAGGCCGGGGCACAAGTGCGGGCTAGGCTTAAGGCCGGGGCACAAGTGCGGGCTAGGCTTAAGGCCGGGGCACAAGTGCGGGCTAGGCTTAAGGCCTGGGCACAAGTGCGGGCTAGGCTTAAGGCCGGGGCACAAGTGCGGGCTAGGCTTAAGGCCTGGGCACAAGTGCGGGCTAGGCTTAAGGCCGGGGCACAAGTGCGGGCTAGGCTTAAGGCCTGGGCACAAGTGCGGGCTAGGCTTAAGGCCTGGGCACAAGTGCGGGCTAGGCTTAAGGCCTGGGCACAAGTGCGGGCTACGCTTAAGGCCGGGGGCACAAGTGCGGGCTAGGCTTAAGGCCGGGGGCACAAGTGCGGGCTAGGCATAAGGCCTGGGCACAAGTGCGGGCTAGGCTTAAGGCCGATGCACAAGTGCGGGCTAGGCTTAAGGCCTGGGCACAAGTGCGGGCTAGGCTTAAGGCCTGGGCACAAGTGCGGGCTAGGCTTAAGGCCTGGGCACAAGTGCGGGCTAGGCTTAAGGCCTGGGCACAAGTGCGGGCTAGGCTTAAGGCCGGGGCACTAGTGCGGGCTAGGCTTAAGGCCTGGGCACAAGTGCGGGCTAGGTTTAAGGCCTGGGCACAAGTGCGGGCTAGGCTTAAGGCCTGGGCACAAGTGCGGGCTAGGCTTAAGGCCGGGGGCACAAGTGCGGGCTAGGCTTAAGGCCGGGGGCACAAGTGCGGGCTAGGCCTAAGGCCTGGGCACAAGTGCGGGCTAGGCTTAAGGCCGGGGCACAAGTGCGGGCTAGGCTTAAGGCCGGGGCACAAGTGCGGGCTAGGCTTAAGGCAGGGGCACAAGTGCGGGCTAGGCTTAAGGCCGGGGCACAAGTGCGGGCTAGGCTTAAGGCCGGGGCACAAGTGCGGGCTAGGCTTAAGGCCGGGGCACAAGTGCGGGCTAGGCTTAAGGCCTGGGCACAAGTGCGGGCTAGGCTTAAGGCCTGGGCACAAGTGCGGGCTAGGCTTAAGGCCTGAGCACAAGTGCGGGCTAGGCTTAAGGCCGAGGCACAAGTGCGGGCTAGGCTTAAGGCCGGGGCACAAGTGCGGGCTAGGCTTAAGTCCGTGGCACAAGTGCGGGCTAGGCTTAATGCCGGGGCACAAGTGCGGGCTAGGCTTAAGGCCGGGGCACAAGTGCGGGCTGGGCTTAAGGCCGGGGCACAAGTGCGGGCTAGGCTAAAGGCCTGGGCACAAGTGCGGGCTAGGCTTAAGGCCGGGGCACTAGTGCGGGCTAGGCTTAAGGCCGGGGCACTAGTGCGGGCTAGGCTTAAGGCCGGGGCACTAGTGCGGGCTAGGCTTAAGGCCGGGGCACAAGTGCGGGCTAGGCTTAATGCCGGGGCACAAGTGCGGGCTAGGCTTAAGGCCGGGGCACAAGTGCTGGCTAGGCTTAAGGCCGGAGCACAAGTGCTGGCTAGGCTTAATGCCGGGACACAAGTGCTGGCTAGGCTTAAGCCCGGGGCACAAGTGCTGGCTAAGCTTAAGGCCGGGGCACAAGTGCTGGCTAGGCTTAAGGCCGGGGCACAAGTGCTGGCTAGGCTTAAGCCCGGGGCACAAGTGCTGGCTAGGCTTAAGGCCGGGGCACAAGTGCTGGCTAGGCTTAAGGCCGGGGCACAAGTGCTGGCTAGGCTTAAGGCAGGGGCACAAGTGCTGGCTAGGCTTAAGGCTAACTCTTTGCATTTTTTGCATAAAGGGTTAGGCACCCATAGGGGTGAAGAGCTAGCTTTCACCCCTCAACTCTGTACTTGGACATTTATGACTAGATCCTTTGTTGTACAGTGCGGAGCCACTCCATAACCCCTTGCTCCAAGCGACCAGGCACTTCTTGTCTGTCCTCCATAAATGGGTAATGCCTTCTTCCCCAATTACAGTCCTGCATGCGCATTCAGACGGGACAAAAGAGAAGAGCATAAAGCCTGCCCTGTGTGCATAGCCGACATGAAAACAAAGACATAAACAAAAATACAAGAAGGGCACAAGTGCTGGCTAGGCTTAAGGCTGGGGCACAAGTGCTGGCTAGGCTTAAGGCCGGGGCACAAGTGCTGGCTAGGCTTAAGGCCGGGGCACAAGTGCTGGCTAGGCTTAAGGCCGGGGCACAAGTGCTGGCTAGGCTTAAGGCCGGGGCACAAGTGCTGGCTAGGCTTAAGGCCGGGGCACAAGTGCTGGCTAGGCTTAAGGCCGGGGCACAAGTGCTGGCTAGGCTTAAGGCCGGGGCACAAGTGCTGGCTAGGCTTAAGGCCGGGGCACAAGTGCGGGCTAGGCTTAAGGCCTGGGCACAAGTGCAGTGCTGGCTAGGATCAAGGCAAGGGGGCACAAGTGCTGGCTAGGCTTAAGGCATGGGCACAAGTGCTGGCTAGGCTTAAGGCATACAGCTAACTGTTTGCACTCTTTGCATAAACGGTTAGGCACCCATAGGGGTGAAGAGCTAGCTTTCACCCCTCTACTCTGTACTTGGACATTTAGGACTAGATCCTTTGTTGTACAGTGCGGAGCCTCTCCATAACCCCATGCTCCAAGCGACCAGGCACTTCTTGTCTGTCCTCCGTAAATGGGTAATGCCTTCTTCTTCAATTACAGTCATGCATGCGCATTCAGACGGGACAAGAGCGAAGAGCGTAAAGCTGGCCCTATGTGCATAACCAACATGAAGCTGAAGACAAAAACAAACAAACAAGCATACAAGGGGCTCAAAAGTGCGGGCTAGGCTTAAGGCTTGGGCACAAGTGCGGGCTAGGCTTAAGGCTTGGGCACAAGTGCGGGCTGGGCTTAAGGCCTGGGCACAAGTGCGGGCTGGGCTTAAGGCCTGGGCACAAGTGCGGGCTAGGCTAAAGGCCTGGGCACAAGTGCGGGCTAGGCTTAAGGCCGGGGCACAAGTGCGGGCTAGGCTTAAGGCCGGGGCACAAGTGCGGGCTAGGCTTAAGGCCGGGGCACAAGTGCGGGCTAGGCTTAAGGCCGGGGCACAAGTGCGGGCTAGGCTTAAGGCCGGGGCACAAGTGCGGGCTAGGCTTAAGGCCGGGGCACAAGTGCGTGCTAGGCTTAAGGCCGGGGCACAAGTGCGGGCTAGGCTTAAGGCCGGGGCACAAGTGCGGGCTAGGCTTAAGGCCTGGGCACAAGTGCGGGCTAGGCTTAAGGCCTGGGCACAAGTGCGGGCTAGGCTTAAGGCTTGGGCACAAGTGCGGGCTAGGCTTAAGGCCTGAGCACAAGTGCGGGCTTGGCTTAAATCCGTGGCACAAGTGCGGGCTAGGCTTAAGGCCGGGGGCACAAGTGCGGGCTAGGCTTAAGGCCGGGGCACAAGTGCGGGCTAGGCTTAAGGCCGGGGCACAAGTGCGGGCTAGGCTTAAGGCCGGGGCACAAGTGCGGGCTAGGCTTAAGGCCGGGGCACAAGTGCGGGCTAGGCTTAAGGCCGGGGCACAAGTGCGGGCTAGGCTTAAGGCCGGGGCACAATTGCGGGCTAGGCTTAAGGCCGGGGCACAAGTGCGGGCTAGGCTTAAGGCCGGGCACAAGTGCGGGCTAGGCTTAAGGCCGGGCACAAGTGCGGGCTAGGCTTAAGGCCGGGGCACAAGTGCGGGCTTGGCTTAAGGCCGGGGCACAAGTGCGGGCTAGGCTTAAGGCCGGGGCACAAGTGCGGGCTAGGCTTAAGGCCGGGGCACAAGTGCGGGCTAGGCTTAAGGCCGGGGCACAAGTGCGGGCTAGGTTTAAGGCCGGGGCACAAGTGCGGGCTAGGCTTAAGGCCGGGGCACAAGTGCGGGCTAGGCTTAAGGCCGGGGCACAAGTGCGGGCTAGGCTTAAGGCCGGGGCACTAGTGCGGGCTAGGCTTAAGGCCGGGGCACTAGTGCGGGCTAGGCTTAAGGCCTGGGCACAAGTGCGGGCTAGGCTTAAGGCCTGGGCACAAGTGCGGGCTAGGCTTAAGGCCTGGGCACAAGTGCGGGCTAGGCTTAAGGCCGGGGGCACAAGTGCGGGCTAGGCTTAAGGCCTGGGCACAAGTGCGGGCTAGGCTTAAGGCCGGGGGCACAAGTGCGGGCTAGGCTTAAGGCCGGGGGCACAAGTGCGGGCTAGGCTTAAGGCCTGGGCACAAGTGCGGGCTAGGCATAAGGCCTGGGCACAAGTGCGGGCTAGGCTTAAGGCCGATGCACAAGTGCGGGCTAGGCTTAAGGCCAGGGCACAAGTGCGGGCTAGGTTTAAGGCCTGGGCACAAGTGCGGGCTAGGCTTAAGGCCTGGGCACAAGTGCGGGCTAGGCTTAAGGCCTGGGCACAAGTGCGGGCTAGGCTTAAGGCCTGGGCACAAGTGCGGGCTGGGCTTAAGGCCTGGGCACAAGTGCGGGCTGGGCTTAAGGCCTGGGCACAAGTGCGGGCTGGGCTTTAGGCCGGGGCACAAGTGCGGGCTAGGCTAAAGGCCGGGGCACAAGTGCGGGCTAGGCTAAAGGCCTGGGCACAAGTGCGGGCTAGGCTTAAGGCCGGGGCACAAGTGCGGGCTAGGCTTAAGGCCGGGGCACAAGTGCGGGCTAGGCTTAAGGCCAGGGCACAAGTGCGGGCTAGGTTTAAGGCCTGGGCACAAGTGCGGGCTAGGCTTAAGGCCTGGGCACAAGTGCGGGCTAGGCTTAAGGCCTGGGCACAAGTGCGGGCTAGGCTTAAGGCCTGGGCACAAGTGCGGGCTAGGCTTAAGGCCTGGGCACAAGTGCGGGCTACGCTTAAGGCCGGGGGCACAAGTGCGGGCTAGGCTTAAGGCCGGGGGCACAAGTGCGGGCTAGGCATAAGGCCTGGGCACAAGTGCGGGCTAGGCTTAAGGCCGATGCACAAGTGCGGGCTAGGCTTAAGGCCGGGGCACAAGTGCGGGCTAGGTTTAAGGCCTGGGCACAAGTGCGGGCTAGGCTTAAGGCCTGGGCACAAGTGCGGGCTAGGCTTAAGGCCTGGGCACAAGTGCGGGCTAGGCTTAAGGCCTGAGCACAAGTGCGGGCTAGGCTTAAGGCCGGGGCACAAGTGCGGGCTAGGCCTAAGGCCGGGGCACAAGTGAGGGCTAGGCTTAAGGCCTGGGCACAAGTGCGGGCTACGCTTAAGGCCGGGGGCACAAGTGCGGGCTAGGCTTAAGGCCGGGGGCACAAGTGCGGGCTAGGCATAAGGCCTGGGCACAAGTGCGGGCTAGGCTTAAGGCCGATGCACAAGTGCGGGCTAGGCTTAAGGCCGGGGCACAAGTGCGGGCTAGGTTTAAGGCCTGGGCACAAGTGCGGGCTAGGCTTAAGGCCTGGGCACAAGTGCGGGCTAGGCTTAAGGCCTGAGCACAAGTGCGGGCTAGGCTTAAGGCCGGGGCACAAGTGCGGGCTGGGCGTAAGGTCGGGGCACAAGTGCGGGCTGGGCTTAAGGTCGGGGCACAAGTGCGGGCTAGGCTTAAGGCCGGGGCACAAGTGCGGGCTAGGCTTAAGGCCGGGGCACAAGTGCGGGCTAGGCTTAAGGCCGGGGCACAAGTGCGGGCTAGGCTTAAGGCCAGGGCACAAGTGCGGGCTAGGCTTAAGGCCGGGGCACAAGTGCGGGCTAGGCTTAAGGCCGGGGCACAAGTGCGGGCTAGGCTTAAGGCCGGGGCACAAGTGCGGGCTAGGCTTAAGGCCGGGGCACAAGTGCGGGCTAGGCTTAAGGCCGGGGCACAAGTGCGGGCTAGGCTTAAGGCCGGGGCACAAGTGCGGGCTAGGCTTAAGGCCGGGGCACAAGTGCGGGCTAGGCGTAAGGCCGGGGCACAAGTGCGGGCTAGGCTTAAGGCCGGGGCACAAGTGCGGGCTAGGCTTAAGGCCGGGGCACAAGTGCAGTGCTGGCTAGGATCAAGGCAGGGGGCACAAGTGCTGGCTAGGCTTAAGGCATGGGCACAAGTGCCAGCTAGGCTTAAGGCCTGGGCACAAGTGCAGGCTAGGCTTAAGGCCTGGGCACAAGTGCAGTGCTGGCTAGGATCAAGGCAAGGGGGCACAAGTGCTGGCTAGGCTTAAGGCATGGGCACAAGTGCTGGCTAGGCTTAAGGCATACAGCTAACTCTTTGCACTCTTTGCATAAAGGGTTAGGCACCCATAGGGGTGAAGAGCTAGCTTTCACCCCTCTACTCTGTACTTGGACATTTAGGACTAGATCCTTTGTTGTACAGTGCGGAGCCTCTCCATAACCCCATGCTCCAAGCGACCAGGCACTTCTTGTCTGTCCTCCGTAAATGGGTAATGCCTTCTTCCCCAATTACAGTCGTGCATGTGCATTCAGACGGGACAAGAGCGAAGAGCATAAAGCTGGCCCTATGTGCATAACCAACATGAAGCTGAAGACAAAAACAAACAAACAAGCATACAAGGGGCTCAAAAGTGCGGGCTGGGCTTAAGGCCTGGGCACAAGTGCGGGCTGGGCTTAAGGCCTGGGCACAAGTGCGGGCTGGGCTTAAGGCCTGGGCACAAGTGCGGGCTGGGCTTTAGGCCGGGGCACAAGTGCGGGCTAGGCTAAAGGCCGGGGCACAAGTGCGGGCTAGGCTAAAGGCCTGGGCACAAGTGCGGGCTAGGCTTAAGGCCGGGGCACAAGTGCGGGCTAGGCTTAAGGCCGGGGCACAAGTGCGGGCTAGGCTTAAGGCCGGGGCACAAGTGCGGGCTGGGCTGAAGGCCGGGGCACAAGTGCGGGCTAGGCTGAAGGCCGGGGCACAAGTGCGGGCTAGGCTTAAGGCCGGGGCACAAGTGCGGGCTAGGCTTAAGGCCGGGCACAAGTGCGGGCTAGGCTTAAGGCCGGGGCACAAGTGCGGGCTAGGCTTAAGGCCGGGGCACAAGTGCGGGCTAGGCTTAAGGCCGGGGCACAAGTGCGGGCTAGGCTTAAGGCCGGGGCACAAGTGCGGGCTAGGCTTAAGGCCTGGGCACAAGTGCGGGCTAGGCTTAAGGCCTGGGCACAAGTGCGGGCTAGGCTTAAGGCTTGGGCACAAGTGCGGGCTAGGCTTAAGGCCTGAGCACAAGTGCGGGCTTGGCTTAAGTCCGTGGCACAAGTGCGGGCTAGGCTTAAGGCCGGGGGCACAAGTGCGGGCTAGGCTTAAGGCCGGGGCACAAGTGCGGGCTAGGCTTAAGGCCTGGGCACAAGTGCGGGCTAGGCTTCAGGCCGATGCACAAGTGCGGGCTAGGTTTAAGGCCTGGGCACAAGTGCGGGCTAGGCTTAAGGCCTGGGCACAAGTGCGGGCTAGGCTTAAGGCCTGGGCACAAGTGCGGGCTAGGCTTAAGGCCTGGGCACAAGTGCGGGCTAGGCTTAAGGCCGGGGCACAAGTGCGGGCTAGGCTTAAGGCCGGGGCACAAGTGCGGGCTAGGCTTAAGGCCGGGGCACAAGTGCGGGCTAGGCTTAAGGCCGGGGCACAAGTGCGGGCTAGGCTTAAGGCCGGGGCACAAGTGCAGTGCTGGCTAGGATCAAGGCAGGGGGCACAAGTGCTGGCTAGGCTTAAGGCATGGGCACAAGTGCCAGCTAGGCTTAAGGCCTGGGCACAAGTGCAGGCTAGGCTTAAGGCCTGGGCACAAGTGCAGTGCTGGCTAGGATCAAGGCAAGGGGGCACAAGTGCTGGCTAGGCTTAAGGCATGGGCACAAGTGCTGGCTAGGCTTAAGGCATACAGCTAACTCTTTGCACTCTTTGCATAAAGGGTTAGGCACCCATAGGGGTGAAGAGCTAGCTTTCACCCCTCTACTCTGTACTTGGACATTTAGGACTAGATCCTTTGTTGTACAGTGCGGAGCCTCTCCATAACCCCATGCTCCAAGCGACCAGGCACTTCTTGTCTGTCCTCCGTAAATGGGTAATGCCTTCTTCCCCAATTACAGTCGTGCATGTGCATTCAGACGGGACAAGAGCGAAGAGCATAAAGCTGGCCCTATGTGCATAACCAACATGAAGCTGAAGACAAAAACAAACAAACAAGCATACAAGGGGCTCAAAAGTGCGGGCTGGGCTTAAGGCCTGGGCACAAGTGCGGGCTGGGCTTAAGGCCTGGGCACAAGTGCGGGCTGGGCTTAAGGCCTGGGCACAAGTGCGGGCTGGGCTTTAGGCCGGGGCACAAGTGCGGGCTAGGCTAAAGGCCGGGGCACAAGTGCGGGCTAGGCTAAAGGCCTGGGCACAAGTGCGGGCTAGGCTTAAGGCCGGGGCACAAGTGCGGGCTAGGCTTAAGGCCGGGGCACAAGTGCGGGCTAGGCTTAAGGCCGGGGCACAAGTGCGGGCTAGGCTGAAGGCCGGGGCACAAGTGCGGGCTAGGCTGAAGGCCGGGGCACAAGTGCGGGCTAGGCTTAAGGCCGGGGCACAAGTGCGGGCTAGGCTTAAGGCCGGGCACAAGTGCGGGCTAGGCTTAAGGCCGGGGCACAAGTGCGGGCTAGGCTTAAGGCCGGGGCACAAGTGCGGGCTAGGCTTAAGGCCGGGGCACAAGTGCGGGCTAGGCTTAAGGCCGGGGCACAAGTGCGGGCTAGGCTTAAGGCCGGGGCACAAGTGCGGGCTAGGCTTAAGGCCTGGGCACAAGTGCGGGCTAGGCTTAAGGCCTGGGCACAAGTGCGGGCTAGGCTTAAGGCTTGGGCACAAGTGCGGGCTAGGCTTAAGGCCTGAGCACAAGTGCGGGCTTGGCTTAAGTCCGTGGCACAAGTGCGGGCTAGGCTTAAGGCCGGGGGCACAAGTGCGGGCTAGGCTTAAGGCCGGGGCACAAGTGCGGGCTAGGCTTAAGGCCTGGGCACAAGTGCGGGCTAGGCTTCAGGCCGATGCACAAGTGCGGGCTAGGTTTAAGGCCTGGGCACAAGTGCGGGCTAGGCTTAAGGCCTGGGCACAAGTGCGGGCTAGGCTTAAGGCCTGGGCACAAGTGCGGGCTAGGCTTAAGGCCTGGGCACAAGTGCGGGCTAGGCTTAAGGCCTGGGCACAAGTGCGGGCTAGGCTTAAGGCCGGGGCACAAGTGCGGGCTAGGCCTAAGGCCGGGGCACAAGCGCGGGCTAGGCTTAAGGCCGGGGCACAAGCGCGGGCTAGGCTTAAGGCCGATGCACAAGCGCGGGCTAGGCTTAAGGCCGGGGCACAAGCGCGGGCTAGGCTTAAGGCCGGGGCACAAGCGCGGGCTAGGCTTAAGGCCTGGGCACAAGCGCGGGCTAGGCTTAAGGCCGGGGCAAAAGCGCGGGCTAGGCTTAAGGCCTGGGCACAAGCGCGGGCTAGGCTTAAGGCCGGGGCACTAGTGCGGGCTAGGCTTAAGGCCTGGGCACAAGTGCGGGCTAGGCTTAAGGCCTGGGCACAAGTGCGGGCTAGGCTTAAGGCCTGGGCACAAGTGCGGGCTAGGCTTAAGGCCGGGGGCACAAGTGCGGGCTAAGCATAAGGCCTGGGCACAAGTGCGGGCTAGGCTTAAGGCCTGGGCACAAGTGCGGGCTAGGCTTCAGGCCGATGCACAAGTGCGGGCTAGGCTTAAGGCCTGGGCACAAGTGCGGGCTAGGCTTAAGGCCTGGGCACAAGTGCGGGCTAGGCTTAAGGCCTGGGCACAAGTGCGGGCTAGGCTTAAGGCCTGGGCACAAGTGCGGGCTAGGCTTAAGGCCGGGGCACAAGTGCGGGCTAGGCTTAAGGCCGGGGCACAAGTGCGGGCTAGGCTTAAGGCCGGGGCACAAGTGCGGGCTAGGCTTAAGGCCTGGGCACAAGTGCGGGCTAGGCTTAAGGCCTGGGCACAAGTGCGGGCTAGGCTTAAGGCCTGAGCACAAGTGCGGGCTAGGCTTAATGCCGGGGCACAAGTGCGGGCTAGGCCTAAGGCCGGGGCACAAGTGCGGGCTAGGCTTAAGGCCTGGGCACAAGTGCGGGCTAGGCTTAAGGCCTGAGCACAAGTGCGGGCTAGGCTTAAGGCCGGGGCACAAGTGCGGGCTAGGCCTAAGGCCGGGGCACAAGTGCGGGCTAGGCCTAAGGCCGGGGCACAAGTGCGGGCTAGGCTTAAGGCCTGAGCACAAGTGCGGGCTAGGCTTAAGGCCGGGGCACAAGTGCGGGCTAGGCCTAAGGCCGGGGCACAAGTGCGGGCTAGGCTTAAGGCCTGGGCACAAGTGCGGGCTACGCTTAAGGCCGGGGGCACAAGTGCGGGCTAGGCTTAAGGCCGGGGGCACAAGTGCGGGCTAGGCATAAGGCCTGGGCACAAGTGCGGGCTAGGCTTAAGGCCGGGGCACAAGTGCGGGCTAGGCTTAAGGCCTGGGCACAAGTGCGGGCTAGGCTTAAGGCCGGGGCACAAGTGCGGGCTAGGCTTAAGGCCGGGGCACAAGTGCGGGCTAGGCTTAAGGCCGGGGCACAAGTGCGGGCTAGGCTTAAGGCCGGGGCACAAGTGCGGGCTAGGCTTAAGGCCGGGGCACAAGTGCGGGCTAGGCTTAAGGCCGGGGCACAAGTGCGGGCTAGGCTTAAGGCCGGGGCACAAGTGCGGGCTAGGCTTAAGGCCGGGGCACAAGTGCGGGCTAGGCTTAAGGCCGGGGCACAAGTGCGGGCAAGGCTTAAGGCCGGGGCACAAGTGCGGGCTAGGCTTAAGGCCGGGGCACAAGTGCGGGCTAGGCTTAAGGCCGGGGCACAAGTGCAGTGCTGGCTAGGATCAAGGCAGGGGGCACAAGTGCTGGCTAGGCTTAAGGCATGGGCACAAGTGCCAGCTAGGCTTAAGGCCTGGGCACAAGTGCAGGCTAGGCTTAAGGCCTGGGCACAAGTGCAGTGCTGGCTAGGATCAAGGCAAGGGGGCACAAGTGCTGGCTAGGCTTAAGGCAGGGGGCACAAGTGCGGGCTAGGCATAAGGCCTGGGCACAAGTGCGGGCTAGGCTTAAGGCCGGGGCACAAGTGCGGGCTAGGCTTAAGGCCTGGGCACAAGTGCGGGCTAGGCTTAAGGCCGGGGCACAAGTGCGGGCTAGGCTTAAGGCCGGGGCACAAGTGCGGGCTAGGCTTAAGGCCGGGGCACAAGTGCGGGCTAGGCTTAAGGCCGGGGCACAAGTGCGGGCTAGGCTTAAGGCCGGGGCACAAGTGCGGGCTAGGCTTAAGGCCGGGGCACAAGTGCGGGCTAGGCTTAAGGCCGGGGCACAAGTGCGGGCTAGGCTTAAGGCCGGGGCACAAGTGCGGGCTAGGCTTAAGGCCGGGGCACAAGTGCGGGCAAGGCTAAAGGCCGGGGCACAAGTGCGGGCTAGGCTTAAGGCCGGGGCACAAGTGCGGGCTAGGCTTAAGGCCGGGGCACAAGTGCAGTGCTGGCTAGGATCAAGGCAGGGGGCACAAGTGCTGGCTAGGCTTAAGGCATGGGCACAAGTGCCAGCTAGGCTTAAGGCCTGGGCACAAGTGCAGGCTAGGCTTAAGGCCTGGGCACAAGTGCAGTGCTGGCTAGGATCAAGGCAAGGGGGCACAAGTGCTGGCTAGGCTTAAGGCATGGGCACAAGTGCTGGCTAGGCTTAAGGCATACAGCTAACTCTTTGCACTCTTTGCATAAGGGTTAGGCACCCATAGGGGTGAAGAGCTAGCTTTCACCCCTCTACTCTGTACTTGGACATTTAGGACTAGATCCTTTGTTGTACAGTGCGGAGCCTCTCCATAACCCCATGCTCCAAGCGACCAGGCACTTCTTGTCTGTCCTCCGTAAATGGGTAATGCCTTCTTCCCCAATTACAGTCGTGCATGTGCATTCAGACGGGACAAGAGCGAAGAGCATAAAGCTGGCCCTATGTGCATAACCAACATGAAGCTGAAGACAAAAACAAACAAACAAGCATACAAGGGGCTCAAAAGTGCGGGCTGGGCTTAAGGCCTGGGCACAAGTGCGGGCTGGGCTTAAGGCCTGGGCACAAGTGCGGGCTGGGCTTAAGGCCTGGGCACAAGTGCGGGCTAGGTTTAAGGCCTGGGCACAAGTGCGGGCTGGGCTTAAGGCCTGGGCACAAGTGCGGGCTGGGCTTTAGGCCGGGGCACAAGTGCGGGCTAGGCTAAAGGCCGGGGCACAAGTGCGGGCTAGGCTAAAGGCCTGGGCACAAGTGCGGGCTAGGCTTAAGGCCGGGGCACAAGTGCGGGCTAGGCTTAAGGCCGGGGCACAAGTGCGGGCTAGGCTTAAGGCCGGGGCACAAGTGCAGGCTAGGCTTAAGGCCGGGGCACAAGTGCGGGCTAGGCTTAAGGCCGGGGCACAAGTGCGGGCTAGGCTTAAGGCCGGGGCACAAGTGCGGGCTAGGCTTAAGGCCGGGGCACAAGTGCGGGCTAGGCTTAAGGCCGGGGCACAAGTGCGGGCTAGGCTTAAGGCCGGGGCACAAGTGCGGGCTAGGCTTAAGGCCGGGGCACAAGTGCGGGCTAGGCTTAAGGCCGGGGCACAAGTGCGGGCTAGGCTTAAGGCCGGGGCACAAGTGCGGGCTAGGCTTAAGGCCGGGGCACAAGTGCGGGCTAGGCTTAAGGCCGGGGCACAAGTGCGGGCTAGGCTTAAGGCCGGGGCACAAGTGCGGGCTAGGCTTAAGGCCGGGGCACAAGTGCGGGCTAGGCTTAAGGCCGGGGCACAAGTGCGGGCTTGGCTAAAGGCCGGGGCACAAGTGCGGGCTAGGCTTAAGGCCGGGAGACAAGTGCGGGCTGGGCTTAAGGCCGCGGCACAAGTGCGGGCTGGGCTTAAGGCCGCGGCACAAGTGCGGGCTGGGCTTAAGGCCGGGGCACAAGTGCGGGCTGGGCTTAAGGCCGGGGCACAAGTGCGGGCTGGGCTTAAGGCCTGGGCACAAGTGCGGGCTGGGCTTAAGGCCTGAGCACAAGTGCGGGCTAGGCTTAAGGCCGGGGCACAAGTGCGGGCTAGGCCTAAGGCCGGGGCACAAGTGCGGGCTAGGCCTAAGGCCGGGGCACAAGTGCGGGCTAGGCTTAAGGCCTGAGCACAAGTGCGGGCTAGGCTTAAGGCCGGGGCACAAGTGCGGGCTAGGCCTAAGGCCGGGGCACAAGTGCGGGCTAGGCTTAAGGCCTGGGCACAAGTGCGGGCTACGCTTAAGGCCGGGGGCACAAGTGCGGACTAGGCTTAAGGCCGGGGGCACAAGTGCGGGCTAGGCATAAGGCCGGGAGACAAGTGCGGGCTGGGCTTAAGGCCGCGGCACAAGTGCGGGCTGGGCTTAAGGCCGGGGCACAAGTGCGGGCTGGGCTTAAGGCCGGGGCACAAGTGCGGGCTGGGCTTAAGGCCTGGGCACAAGTGCGGGCTGGGCTTAAGGCCTGGGCACAAGTGCGGGCTGGGCTTAAGGCCTGGGCACAAGTGCGGGCTGGGCTTAAAGCCTGGGCACAAGTGCGGGCTGGGCTTAAGGCCTCGGCACAAGTGCGGGCTGGGCTTAAGGCCTGGGCACAAGTGCGGGCTGGGCTTAAGGCCTGGGCACAAGTGCGGGCTAGGCTTAAGGCCGGGGCACAAGTGCCGGCTAGGCTTAAGGCCGGGGCACAAGTGCGGGCTAGGCTTAAGGCCTGGGCACAAGTGCGGGCTAGGCTTCAGGCCGATGCACAAGTGCGGGCTAGGTTTAAGGCCTGGGCACAAGTGCGGGCTAGGCTTAAGGCCTGGGCACAAGTGCGGGCTAGGCTTAAGGCCTGGGCACAAGTGCGGGCTAGGCTTAAGGCCTGGGCACAAGTGCGGGCTAGGCTTAAGGCCTGGGCACAAGTGCGGGCTAGGCTTAAGGCCGGGGCACAAGTGCGGGCTAGGCCTAAGGCCGGGGCACAAGCGCGGGCTAGGCTTAAGGCCGGGGCACAAGCGCGGGCTAGGCTTAAGGCCGGGGCACAAGCGCGGGCTAGGCTTAAGGCCGGGGCACAAGCGCGGGCTAGGCTTAAGGCCTGGGCACAAGCGCGGGCTAGGCTTAAGGCCGGGGCAAAAGCGCGGGCTAGGCTTAAGGCCTGGGCACAAGCGCGGGCTAGGCTTAAGGCCGGGGCACTAGTGCGGGCTAGGCTTAAGGCCTGGGCACAAGTGCGGGCTAGGCTTAAGGCCTGGGCACAAGTGCGGGCTAGGCTTAAGGCCTGGGCACAAGTGCGGGCTAGGCTTAAGGCCGGGGGCACAAGTGCGGGCTAAGCATAAGGCCTGGGCACAAGTGCGGGCTAGGCTTAAGGCCTGGGCACAAGTGCGGGCTAGGCTTAAGGCCTGGGCACAAGTGCGGGCTAGGCTTCAGGCCGATGCACAAGTGCGGGCTAGGCTTAAGGCCTGGGCACAAGTGCGGGCTAGGCTTAAGGCCTGGGCACAAGTGCGGGCTAGGCTTAAGGCCTGGGCACAAGTGCGGGCTAGGCTTAAGGCCTGGGCACAAGTGCGGGCTAGGCTTAAGGCCGGGGCACAAGTGCGGGCTAGGCTTAAGGCCGGGGCACAAGTGCGGGCTAGGCTTAAGGCCGGGGCACAAGTGCGGGCTAGGCTTAAGGCCTGGGCACAAGTGCGGGCTAGGCTTAAGGCCTGGGCACAAGTGCGGGCTAGGCTTAAGGCCTGAGCACAAGTGCGGGCTAGGCTTAATGCCGGGGCACAAGTGCGGGCTAGGCCTAAGGCCGGGGCACAAGTGCGGGCTAGGCTTAAGGCCTGGGCACAAGTGCGGGCTAGGCTTAAGGCCTGAGCACAAGTGCGGGCTAGGCTTAAGGCCGGGGCACAAGTGCGGGCTAGGCCTAAGGCCGGGGCACAAGTGCGGGCTAGGCCTAAGGCCGGGGCACAAGTGCGGGCTAGGCTTAAGGCCTGAGCACAAGTGCGGGCTAGGCTTAAGGCCGGGGCACAAGTGCGGGCTAGGCCTAAGGCCGGGGCACAAGTGCGGGCTAGGCTTAAGGCCTGGGCACAAGTGCGGGCTACGCTTAAGGCCGGGGGCACAAGTGCGGGCTAGGCTTAAGGCCGGGGGCACAAGTGCGGGCTAGGCATAAGGCCTGGGCACAAGTGCGGGCTAGGCTTAAGGCCGGGGCACAAGTGCGGGCTAGGCTTAAGGCCTGGGCACAAGTGCGGGCTAGGCTTAAGGCCGGGGCACAAGTGCGGGCTAGGCTTAAGGCCGGGGCACAAGTGCGGGCTAGGCTTAAGGCCGGGGCACAAGTGCGGGCTAGGCTTAAGGCCGGGGCACAAGTGCGGGCTAGGCTTAAGGCCGGGGCACAAGTGCGGGCTAGGCTTAAGGCCGGGGCACAAGTGCGGGCTAGGCTTAAGGCCGGGGCACAAGTGCGGGCTAGGCTTAAGGCCGGGGCACAAGTGCGGGCTAGGCTTAAGGCCGGGGCACAAGTGCGGGCAAGGCTTAAGGCCGGGGCACAAGTGCGGGCTAGGCTTAAGGCCGGGGCACAAGTGCGGGCTAGGCTTAAGGCCGGGGCACAAGTGCAGTGCTGGCTAGGATCAAGGCAGGGGGCACAAGTGCTGGCTAGGCTTAAGGCATGGGCACAAGTGCCAGCTAGGCTTAAGGCCTGGGCACAAGTGCAGGCTAGGCTTAAGGCCTGGGCACAAGTGCAGTGCTGGCTAGGATCAAGGCAAGGGGGCACAAGTGCTGGCTAGGCTTAAGGCATGGGCACAAGTGCTGGCTAGGCTTAAGGCATACAGCTAACTCTTTGCACTCTTTGCATAAGGGTTAGGCACCCATAGGGGTGAAGAGCTAGCTTTCACCCCTCTACTCTGTACTTGGACATTTAGGACTAGATCCTTTGTTGTACAGTGCGGAGCCTCTCCATAACCCCATGCTCCAAGCGACCAGGCACTTCTTGTCTGTCCTCCGTAAATGGGTAATGCCTTCTTCCCCAATTACAGTCGTGCATGTGCATTCAGACGGGACAAGAGCGAAGAGCATAAAGCTGGCCCTATGTGCATAACCAACATGAAGCTGAAGACAAAAACAAACAAACAAGCATACAAGGGGCTCAAAAGTGCGGGCTGGGCTTAAGGCCTGGGCACAAGTGCGGGCTGGGCTTAAGGCCTGGGCACAAGTGCGGGCTGGGCTTAAGGCCTGGGCACAAGTGCGGGCTAGGTTTAAGGCCTGGGCACAAGTGCGGGCTGGGCTTAAGGCCTGGGCACAAGTGCGGGCTGGGCTTTAGGCCGGGGCACAAGTGCGGGCTAGGCTAAAGGCCGGGGCACAAGTGCGGGCTAGGCTAAAGGCCTGGGCACAAGTGCGGGCTAGGCTTAAGGCCGGGGCACAAGTGCGGGCTAGGCTTAAGGCCGGGGCACAAGTGCGGGCTAGGCTTAAGGCCGGGGCACAAGTGCGGGCTAGGCTTAAGGCCGGGGCACAAGTGCGGGCTAGGCTTAAGGCCGGGGCACAAGTGCGGGCTAGGCTTAAGGCCGGGGCACAAGTGCGGGCTAGGCTTAAGGCCGGGGCACAAGTGCGGGCTAGGCTTAAGGCCGGGGCACAAGTGCGGGCTAGGCTTAAGGCCGGGGCACAAGTGCGGGCTAGGCTTAAGGCCGGGGCACAAGTGCGGGCTAGGCTTAAGGCCGGGGCACAAGTGCGGGCTAGGCTTAAGGCCGGGGCACAAGTGCGGGCTAGGCTTAAGGCCGGGGCACAAGTGCGGGCTAGGCTTAAGGCCGGGGCACAAGTGCGGGCTAGGCTTAAGGCCGGGGCACAAGTGCGGGCTAGGCTTAAGGCCGGGGCACAAGTGCGGGCTTGGCTAAAGGCCGGGGCACAAGTGCGGGCTTGGCTAAAGGCCGGGGCACAAGTGCGGGCTAGGCTTAAGGCCGGGAGACAAGTGCGGGCTGGGCTTAAGGCCGCGGCACAAGTGCGGGCTGGGCTTAAGGCCGGGGCACAAGTGCGGGCTGGGCTTAAGGCCGGGGCACAAGTGCGGGCTGGGCTTAAGGCCTGGGCACAAGTGCGGGCTGGGCTTAAGGCCTGGGCACAAGTGCGGGCTGGGCTTAAGGCCTGGGCACAAGTGCGGGCTGGGCTTAAAGCCTGGGCACAAGTGCGGGCTGGGCTTAAGGCCTCGGCACAAGTGCGGGCTGGGCTTAAGGCCTGGGCACAAGTGCGGGCTGGGCTTAAGGCCTGGGCACAAGTGCGGGCTGGGCTTAAGGCCTGGGCACAAGTGCGGGCTGGGCTTAAGGCCTGGGCACAAGTGCGGGCTGGGCTTAAGGCCTGGGCACAAGTGCGGGCTGGGCTTAAGGCCTGGGCACAAGTGCGGGCTGGGCTTAAGGCCTGGGCACAAGTGCGGGCTGGGCTTAAGGCCTGGGCACAAGTGCGGGCTGGGCTTAAGGCCTGGGCACAAGTGCGGGCTGGGCTTTAGGCCGGGGCACAAGTGCGGGCTAGGCTAAAGGCCGGGGCACAAGTGCGGGCTAGGCTAAAGGCCTGGGCACAAGTGCGGGCTAGGCTTAAGGCCGGGGCACAAGTGCGGGCTAGGCTTAAGGCCGGGGCACAAGTGCGGGCTAGGCTTAAGGCCGGGGCACAAGTGCGGGCTAGGCTGAAGGCCGGGGCACAAGTGCGGGCTAGGCTGAAGGCCGGGGCACAAGTGCGGGCTAGGCTTAAGGCCGGGGCACAAGTGTGGGCTAGGCTTAAGGCCGGGGCACAAGTGCGGGCTAGGCTTAAGGCCGGGGCACAAGTGCGGGCTAGGCTTAAGGCCGGGGCACAAGTGCGGGCTAGGCTTAAGGCCGGGGCACAAGTGCGGGCTAGGCTTAAGGCCGGGGCACAAGTGCGGGCTAGGCTTAAGGCCTGGGCACAAGTGCGGGCTAGGCTTAAGGCCTGGGCACAAGTGCGGGCTAGGCTTAAGGCTTGGGCACAAGTGCGGGCTAGGCTTAAGGCCTGAGCACAAGTGCGGGCTTGGCTTAAGTCCGTGGCACAAGTGCGGGCTAGGCTTAAGGCCGGGGGCACAAGTGCGGGCTAGGCTTAAGGCCGGGGCACAAGTGCGGGCTAGGCTTAAGGCCTGGGCACAAGTGCGGGCTAGGCTTCAGGCCGATGCACAAGTGCGGGCTAGGTTTAAGGCCTGGGCACAAGTGCGGGCTAGGCTTAAGGCCTGGGCACAAGTGCGGGCTAGGCTTAAGGCCTGGGCACAAGTGCGGGCTAGGCTTAAGGCCTGGGCACAAGTGCGGGCTAGGCTTAAGGCCTGGGCACAAGTGCGGGCTAGGCTTAAGGCCGGGGCACAAGTGCGGGCTAGGCCTAAGGCCTGAGCACAAGTGCGGGCTAGGCTTAATGCCGGGGCACAAGTGCGGGCTAGGCTTAAGGCCTGAGCACAAGTGCGGGCTAGGCTTAAGGCCGGGGCACAAGTGCGGGCTAGGCCTAAGGCCGGGGCACAAGTGCGGGCTAGGCCTAAGGCCGGGGCACAAGTGCGGGCTAGGCTTAAGGCCTGAGCACAAGTGCGGGCTAGGCTTAAGGCCGGGGCACAAGTGCGGGCTAGGCCTAAGGCCGGGGCACAAGTGCGGGCTAGGCTTAAGGCCTGGGCACAAGTGCGGGCTACGCTTAAGGCCGGGGGCACAAGTGCGGACTAGGCTTAAGGCCGGGGGCACAAGTGCGGGCTAGGCATAAGGCCTGGGCACAAGTGCGGGCTAGGCTTAAGGCCGATGCACAAGTGCGGGCTAGGCTTAAGGCTGGGGCACAAGTGCGGGCTTGGCTAAAGGCCGGGGCACAAGTGCGGGCTAGGCTTAAGGCCGGGAGACAAGTGCGGGCTGGGCTTAAGGCCGCGGCACAAGTGCGGGCTGGGCTTAAGGCCGGGGCACAAGTGCGGGCTGGGCTTAAGGCCGGGGCACAAGTGCGGGCTGGGCTTAAGGCCTGGGCACAAGTGCGGGCTGGGCTTAAGGCCTGGGCACAAGTGCGGGCTGGGCTTAAGGCCTGGGCACAAGTGCGGGCTGGGCTTAAAGCCTGGGCACAAGTGCGGGCTGGGCTTAAGGCCTCGGCACAAGTGCGGGCTGGGCTTAAGGCCTGGGCACAAGTGCGGGCTGGGCTTAAGGCCTGGGCACAAGTGCGGGCTGGGCTTAAGGCCTGGGCACAAGTGCGGGCTGGGCTTAAGGCCTGGGCACAAGTGCGGGCTGGGCTTAAGGCCTGGGCACAAGTGCGGGCTGGGCTTAAGGCCTGGGCACAAGTGCGGGCTGGGCTTAAGGCCTGGGCACAAGTGCGGGCTGGGCTTAAGGCCTGGGCACAAGTGCGGGCTGGGCTTTAGGCCGGGGCACAAGTGCGGGCTAGGCTAAAGGCCGGGGCACAAGTGCGGGCTAGGCTAAAGGCCTGGGCACAAGTGCGGGCTAGGCTTAAGGCCGGGGCACAAGTGCGGGCTAGGCTTAAGGCCGGGGCACAAGTGCGGGCTAGGCTTAAGGCCGGGGCACAAGTGCGGGCTAGGCTTAAGGCCGGGGCACAAGTGCGGGCTAGGCTTAAGGCCGGGGCACAAGTGCGGGCTAGGCTGAAGGCCGGGGCACAAGTGCGGGCTAGGCTTAAGGCCGGGGCACAAGTGCGGGCTAGGCTTAAGGCCGCGGCACAAGTGCGGGCTAGGCTTAAGGCCGGGGCACAAGTGCGGGCTAGGCTTAAGGCCGGGGCACAAGTGCGGGCTAGGCTTAAGGCCGGGGCACAAGTGCGGGCTAGGCTTAAGGCCGGGGCACAAGTGCGGGCTAGGCTTAAGGCCTGGGCACAAGTGCGGGCTAGGCTTAAGGCCTGGGCACAAGTGCGGGCTAGGCTTAAGGCTTGGGCACAAGTGCGGGCTAGGCTTAAGGCCTGAGCACAAGTGCGGGCTTGGCTTAAGTCCGTGGCACAAGTGCGGGCTAGGCTTAAGGCCGGGGGCACAAGTGCGGGCTAGGCTTAAGGCCGGGGCACAAGTGCGGGCTAGGCTTAAGGCCTGGGCACAAGTGCGGGCTAGGCTTCAGGCCGATGCACAAGTGCAGGCTAGGTTTAAGGCCTGGGCACAAGTGCGGGCTAGGCTTAAGGCCTGGGCACAAGTGCGGGCTAGGCTTAAGGCCTGGGCACAAGTGCGGGCTAGGCTTAAGGCCTGGGCACAAGTGCGGGCTAGGCTTAAGGCCTGGGCACAAGTGCGGGCTAGGCTTAAGGCCGGGGCACAAGCGCGGGCTAGGCCTAAGGCCGGGGCACAAGCGCGGGCTAGGCTTAAGGCCGGGGCACAAGCGCGGGCTAGGCTTAAGGCCGATGCACAAGCGCGGGCTAGGCTTAAGGCCGGGGCACAAGCGCGGGCTAGGCTTAAGGCCGGGGCACAAGCGCGGGCTAGGCTTAAGGCCTGGGCACAAGCGCGGGCTAGGCTTAAGGCCTGGGCACAAGCGCGGGCTAGGCTTAAGGCCGGGGCAAAAGCGCGTTCTAGGCTTAAGGCCTGGGCACAAGCGCGGGCTAGGCTTAAGGCCGGGGCACTAGTGCGGGCTAGGCTTAAGGCCTGGGCACAAGTGCGGGCTAGGCTTAAGGCCTGGGCACAAGTGCGGGCTAGGCTTAAGGCCTGGGCACAAGTGCGGGCTAGGCTTAAGGCCGGGGGCACAAGTGCGGGCTAGGCTTAAGGCCGGGGCACAAGTGCGGGCTAGGCTTAAGGCCTGGGCACAAGTGCGGGCTAGGCTTCAGGCCGATGCACAAGTGCGGGCTAGGCTTAAGGCCGGGGCACAAGTGCGGGCTAGGCTTAAGGCCTGGGCACAAGTGCGGGCTAGGCTTAAGGCCTGGGCACAAGTGCGGGCTAGGCTTAAGGCCTGGGCACAAGTGCGGGCTAGGCTTAAGGCCTGGGCACAAGTGCGGGCTAGGCTTAAGGCCGGGGCACAAGTGCGGGCTAGGCTTAAGGCCGGGGCACAAGTGCGGGCTAGGCTTAAGGCCGGGGCACAAGTGCGGGCTAGGCTTAAGGCCTGGGCACAAGTGCGGGCTAGGCTTAAGGCCTGGGCACAAGTGCGGGCTAGGCTTAAGGCCTGAGCACAAGTGCGGGCTAGGCTTAATGCCGGGGCACAAGTGCGGGCTAGGCCTAAGGCCGGGGCACAAGTGCGGGCTAGGCTTAAGGCCTGGGCACAAGTGCGGGCTAGGCTTAAGGCCTGAGCACAAGTGCGGGCTAGGCTTAATGCCGGGGCACAAGTGCGGGCTAGGCCTAAGGCCGGGGCACAAGTGCGGGCTAGGCTTAAGGCCTGGGCACAAGTGCGGGCTAGGCTTAAGGCCTGAGCACAAGTGCGGGCTAGGCTTAAGGCCGGGGCACAAGTGCGGGCTAGGCCTAAGGCCGGGGCACAAGTGCGGGCTAGGCCTAAGGCCGGGGCACAAGTGCGGGCTAGGCTTAAGGCCTGAGCACAAGTGCGGGCTAGGCTTAAGGCCGGGGCACAAGTGCGGGCTAGGCCTAAGGCCGGGGCACAAGTGCGGGCTAGGCTTAAGGCCTGGGCACAAGTGCGGGCTACGCTTAAGGCCGGGGGCACAAGTGCGGACTAGGCTTAAGGCCGGGGGCACAAGTGCGGGCTAGGCATAAGGCCTGGGCACAAGTGCGGGCTAGGCTTAAGGCCGATGCACAAGTGCGGGCTAGGCTTAAGGCTGGGGCACAAGTGCGGGCTAGGTTTAAGGCCTGGGCACAAGTGCGGGCTAGGCTTAAGGCCTGAGCACAAGTGCGGGCTAGGCTTAAGGCCGGGGCACAAGTGCGGGCTGGGCTTAAGGTCGGGGCACAAGTGCGGGCTGGGCTTAAGGTCGGGGCACAAGTGCGGGCTAGGCTTAAGGCCGGGGCACAAGTGCGGGCTAGGCTTAAGGCCGGGGCACAAGTGCGGGCTAGGCTTAAGGCCGGGGCACAAGTGCGGGCTAGGCTTAAGGCCGGGGCACAAGTGCGGGCTAGGCTTAAGGCCGGGGCACAAGTGCGGGCTAGGCTTAAGGCCGGGGCACAAGTGCGGGCTAGGCTTAAGGCCGGGGCACAAGTGCGGGCTAGGCTTAAGGCCGGGGCACAAGTGCGGGCTAGGCTTAAGGCCGGGGCACAAGTGCGGGCTAGGCTTAAGGCCGGGGCACAAGTGCGGGCTAGGCTTAAGGCCGGGGCACAAGTGCGGGCAAGGCTTAAGGCCGGGGCACAAGTGCGGGCTAGGCTTAAGGCCGGGGCACAAGTGCGGGCTAGGCTTAAGGCCGGGGCACAAGTGCAGTGCTGGCTAGGATCAAGGCAGGGGGCACAAGTGCTGGCTAGGCTTAAGGCATGGGCACAAGTGCCAGCTAGGCTTAAGGCCTGGGCACAAGTGCAGGCTAGGCTTAAGGCCTGGGCACAAGTGCAGTGCTGGCTAGGATCAAGGCAAGGGGGCACAAGTGCTGGCTAGGCTTAAGGCATGGGCACAAGTGCTGGCTAGGCTTAAGGCATACAGCTAACTCTTTGCACTCTTTGCATAAGGGTTAGGCACCCATAGGGGTGAAGAGCTAGCTTTCACCCCTCTACTCTGTACTTGGACATTTAGGACTAGATCCTTTGTTGTACAGTGCGGAGCCTCTCCATAACCCCATGCTCCAAGCGACCAGGCACTTCTTGTCTGTCCTCCGTAAATGGGTAATGCCTTCTTCCCCAATTACAGTCGTGCATGTGCATTCAGACGGGACAAGAGCGAAGAGCATAAAGCTGGCCCTATGTGCATAACCAACATGAAGCTGAAGACAAAAACAAACAAACAAGCATACAAGGGGCTCAAAAGTGCGGGCTGGGCTTAAGGCCTGGGCACAAGTGCGGGCTGGGCTTAAGGCCTGGGCACAAGTGCGGGCTGGGCTTAAGGCCTGGGCACAAGTGCGGGCTGGGCTTAAGGCCTGGGCACAAGTGCGGGCTGGGCTTAAGGCCTGGGCACAAGTGCGGGCTGGGCTTAAGGCCTGGGCACAAGTGCGGGCTGGGCTTAAGGCCTGGGCACAAGTGCGGGCTGGGCTTAAGGCCTGGGCACAAGTGCGGGCTGGGCTTAAGGCCTGGGCACAAGTGCGGGCTGGGCTTAAGGCCTGGGCACAAGTGCGGGCTGGGCTTAAGGCCTGGGCACAAGTGCGGGCTGGGCTTAAGGCCTGGGCACAAGTGCGGGCTGGGCTTAAGGCCTGGGCACAAGTGCGGGCTGGGCTTAAGGCCTGGGCACAAGTGCGGGCTGGGCTTAAGGCCTGGGCACAAGTGCGGGCTGGGCTTAAGGCCTGGGCACAAGTGCGGGCTGGGCTTTAGGCCGGGGCACAAGTGCGGGCTAGGCTAAAGGCCGGGGCACAAGTGCGGGCTAGGCTTAAGGCCTGGGCACAAGTGCGGGCTAGGCTTAAGGCCGGGGCACAAGTGCGGGCTAGGCTTAAGGCCGGGGCACAAGTGCGGGCTAGGCTTAAGGCCGGGGCACAAGTGCGGGCTAGGCTTAAGGCCGGGGCACAAGTGCGGGCTAGGCTTAAGGCCGGGGCACAAGTGCGGGCTAGGCTTAAGGCCGGGGCACAAGTGCGGGCTAGGCTTAAGGCCGGGGCACAAGTGCGGGCTAGGCTTAAGGCCGGGGCACAAGTGCGGGCTAGGCTTAAGGCCGGGGCACAAGTGCGGGCTAGGCTTAAGGCCGGGGCACAAGTGCGGGCTAGGCTTAAGGCCGGGGCACAAGTGCGGGCTAGGCTTAAGGCCGGGGCACAAGTGCAGTGCTGGCTAGGATCAAGGCAGGGGGCACAAGTGCTGGCTAGGCTTAAGGCATGGGCACAAGTGCCAGCTAGGCTTAAGGCCTGGGCACAAGTGCAGGCTAGGCTTAAGGCCTGGGCACAAGTGCAGTGCTGGCTAGGATCAAGGCAAGGGGGCACAAGTGCTGGCTAGGCTTAAGGCATGGGCACAAGTGCTGGCTAGGCTTAAGGCATACAGCTAACTCTTTGCACTCTTTGCATAAAGGGTTAGGCACCCATAGGGGTGAAGAGCTAGCTTTCACCCCTCTACTCTGTACTTGGACATTTAGGACTAGATCCTTTGTTGTACAGTGTGGAGCCTCTCCATAACCCCATGCTCCAAGCGACCAGGCACTTCTTGTCTGTCCTCCGTAAATGGGTAATGCCTTCTTCCCCAATTACAGTCGTGCATGTGCATTCAGACGGGACAAGAGCGAAGAGCATAAAGCTGGCCCTATGTGCATAACCAACATGAAGCTGAAGACAAAAACAAACAAACAAGCATACAAGGGGCTCAAAAGTGCGGGCTGGGCTTAAGGCCTGGGCACAAGTGCGGGCTGGGCTTAAGGCCTGGGCACAAGTGCGGGCTGGGCTTAAGGCCTGGGCACAAGTGCGGGCTGGGCTTAAGGCCTGGGCACAAGTGCGGGCTGGGCTTAAGGCCTGGGCACAAGTGCGGGCTGGGCTTAAGGCCTGGGCACAAGTGCGGGCTGGGCTTAAGGCCTGGGCACAAGTGCGGGCTGGGCTTAAGGCCTGGGCACAAGTGCGGGCTGGGCTTAAGGCCTGGGCACAAGTGCGGGCTGGGCTTAAGGCCTGGGCACAAGTGCGGGCTGGGCTTAAGGCCGGGGCACAAGTGCGGGCTGGGCTTAAGGCCTGGGCACAAGTGCGGGCTGGGCTTAAGGCCTGGGCACAAGTGCGGGCTGGGCTTAAGGCCTGGGCACAAGTGCGGGCTAGGTTTAAGGCCTGGGCACAAGTGCGGGCTAGGCTTAAGGCCTGGGCACAAGTGCGGGCTAGGCTAAAGGCCTGGGCACAAGTGCGGGCTAGGCTTAAGGCCTGGGCACAAGTGCGGGCTAGGCTTAAGGCCGGGGCACAAGTGCGGGCTAGGCTTAAGGCCGGGGCACAAGTGCGGGCTAGGCTTAAGGCCGGGGCACAAGTGCGGGCTAGGCTTAAGGCCGGGGCACAAGTGCGGGCTAGGCTGAAGGCCGGGGCACAAGTGCGGGCTAGGCTTAAGGCCGGGGCACAAGTGCGGGCTAGGCTTAAGGCCGGGGCACAAGTGCGGGCTAGGCTTAAGGCCGGGGCACAAGTGCGGGCTAGGCTTAAGGCCGATGCACAAGTGCGGGCTACGCTTAAGGCCGGGGCACAAGTGCGGGCTAGGTTTAAGGCCTGGGCACAAGTGCGGGCTAGGCTTAAGGCCGGGGCACAAGTGCGGGCTAGGCTTAAGGCCGGGGCACAAGTGCGGGCTAGGCTTAAGGCCGATGCACAAGTGCGGGCTACGCTTAAGGCCGGGGCACAAGTGCGGGCTAGGTTTAAGGCCTGGGCACAAGTGCGGGCTAGGCTTAAGGCCTGGGCACAATTGCGGGCTAGGCTTAAGGCCTGAGCACAAGTGCGGGCTAGGCTTAAGGCCGGGGCACAAGTGCGGGCTAGGCTTAAGGCCGGGGCACAAGTGCGGGCTAGGCTTAAGGCCGGGGCACAAGTGCGGGCAAGGCTTAAGGCCGGGGCACAAGTGCGGGCTAGGCTTAAGGCCGGGGCACAAGTGCGGGCAAGGCTTAAGGCCGGGGCACAAGTGCGGGCTAGGCTTAAGGCCGGGGCACAAGTGCGGGCTAGGCTTAAGGCCGGGGCACAAGTGCGGGCTAGGCTTAAGGCCGGGGCACAAGTGCGGGCTAGGCTTAAGGCCGGGGCACAAGTGCGGGCTAGGCTTAAGGCCGGGGCACAAGTGCGGGCTTGGCTTAAGGCCGGGGCACAAGTGCGGGCTAGGCTTAAGGCCGGGAGACAAGTGCGGGCTAGGCTTAAGGCCGGGGCACAAGTGCGGGCTAGGCTTAAGGCCGCGGCACAAGTGCGGGCTGGGCTTAAGGCCGGGGCACAAGTGCGGGCTGGGCTTAAGGCCGGGGCACAAGTGCGGGCTGGGCTTAAGGCCTGGGCACAAGTGCGGGCTGGGCTTAAGGCCTGGGCACAAGTGCGGGCTGGGCTTAAGGCCTGGGCACAAGTGCGGGCTGGGCTAAAAGCCTGGGCACAAGTGCGGGCTGGGCTTAAGGCCTCGGCACAAGTGCGGGCTGGGCTTAAGGCCTGGGCACAAGTGCGGGCTGGGCTTAAGGCCTGGGCACAAGTGCGGGCTGGGCTTAAGGCCTGGGCACAAGTGCGGGCTGGGCTTAAGGCCTGGGCACAAGTGCGGGCTGGGCTTAAGGCCTGGGCACAAGTGCGGGCTGGGCTTAAGGCCTGGGCACAAGTGCGGGCTGGGCTTAAGGCCAGGGCACAAGTGCGGGCTGGGCTTAAGGCCTGGGCACAAGTGCGGGCTGGGCTTTAGGCCGGGGCACAAGTGCGGGCTAGGCTAAAGGCCGGGGCACAAGTGCGGGCTAGGCTAAAGGCCTGGGCACAAGTGCGGGCTAGGCTTAAGGCCGGGGCACAAGTGCGGGCTAGGCTTAAGGCCGGGGCACAAGTGCGGGCTAGGCTTAAGGCCGGGGCACAAGTGCGGGCTAGGCTTAAGGCCGGGGCACAAGTGCGGGCTAGGCTTAAGGCCGGGGCACAAGTGCGGGCTAGGCTTAAGGCCGGGGCACAAGTGCGGGCTAGGCTTAAGGCCGGGGCACAAGTGCGGGCTAAACTTAAGGCCGGGGCACAAGTGCGGGCTAGGCTGAAGGCCGGGGCACAAGTGCGGGCTAGGCTTAATGCCGGGGCACAAGTGCGGGCTAGGCTTAAGGCCGGGGCACAAGTGCGGGCTAGGCTTAAGGCCGGGGCACAAGTGCGGGCTAGGCTTAAGGCCGGGGCACAAGTGCGGGCTAGGCTTAAGGCCGGGGCACAAGTGCGGGCTAGGCTTAAGGCCGGGGCACAAGTGCGGGCAAGGCTTAAGGCCGGGGCACAAGTGCGGGCTAGGCTTAAGGCCGGGGCACAAGTGCGGGCTAGGCTTAAGGCCGGGGCACAAGTGCAGTGCTGGCTAGGATCAAGGCAGGGGGCACAAGTGCTGGCTAGGCTTAAGGCATGGGCACAAGTGCCAGCTAGGCTTAAGGCCTGGGCACAAGTGCAGGCTAGGCTTAAGGCCTGGGCACAAGTGCAGTGCTGGCTAGGATCAAGGCAAGGGGGCACAAGTGCTGGCTAGGCTTAAGGCATGGGCACAAGTGCTGGCTAGGCTTAAGGCATACAGCTAACTCTTTGCACTCTTTGCATAAGGGTTAGGCACCCATAGGGGTGAAGAGCTAGCTTTCACCCCTCTACTCTGTACTTGGACATTTAGGACTAGATCCTTTGTTGTACAGTGCGGAGCCTCTCCATAACCCCATGCTCCAAGCGACCAGGCACTTCTTGTCTGTCCTCCGTAAATGGGTAATGCCTTCTTCCCCAATTACAGTCGTGCATGTGCATTCAGACGGGACAAGAGCGAAGAGCATAAAGCTGGCCCTATGTGCATAACCAACATGAAGCTGAAGACAAAAACAAACAAACAAGCATACAAGGGGCTCAAAAGTGCGGGCTGGGCTTAAGGCCTGGGCACAAGTGCGGGCTGGGCTTAAGGCCTGGGCACAAGTGCGGGCTGGGCTTAAGGCCTGGGCACAAGTGCGGGCTGGGCTTAAGGCCTGGGCACAAGTGCGGGCTGGGCTTAAGGCCTGGGCTTAAGGCCTGGGCACAAGTGCGGGCTGGGCTTAAGGCCTGGGCACAAGTGCGGGCTGGGCTTAAGGCCTGGGCACAAGTGCGGGCTGGGCTTAAGGCCTGGGCACAAGTGCGGGCTGGGCTTAAGGCCTGGGCACAAGTGCGGGCTGGGCTTAAGGCCTGGGCACAAGTGCGGGCTGGGCTTAAGGCCTGGGCACAAGTGCAGGCTGGGCTTAAGGCCTGGGCACAAGTGCGGGCTACGCTTAAGGCCGGGGCACAAGTGCGGGCTAGGTTTAAGGCCTGGGCACAAGTGCGGGCTAGGCTTAAGGCCTGGGCACAATTGCGGGCTAGGCTTAAGGCCTGAGCACAAGTGCGGGCTAGGCTTAAGGCCGGGGCACAAGTGCGGGCTAGGCTTAAGGCCGGGGCACAAGTGCGGGCAAGGCTTAAGGCCGGGGCACAAGTGCGGGCTAGGCTTAAGGCCGGGGCACAAGTGCGGGCAAGGCTTAAGGCCGGGGCACAAGTGCGGGCTAGGCTTAAGGCCGGGGCACAAGTGCGGGCTAGGCTTAAGGCCGGGGCACAAGTGCGGGCTAGGCTTAAGGCCGGGGCACAAGTGCGGGCTAGGCTTAAGGCCGGGGCACAAGTGCGGGCTAGGCTTAAGGCCGGGGCACAAGTGCGGGCTTGGCTTAAGGCCGGGGCACAAGTGCGGGCTAGGCTTAAGGCCGGGAGACAAGTGCGGGCTAGGCTTAAGGCCGGGGCACAAGTGCGGGCTAGGCTTAAGGCCGCGGCACAAGTGCGGGCTGGGCTTAAGGCCGGGGCACAAGTGCGGGCTGGGCTTAAGGCCGGGGCACAAGTGCGGGCTGGGCTTAAGGCCTGGGCACAAGTGCGGGCTGGGCTTAAGGCCTGGGCACAAGTGCGGGCTGGGCTTAAGGCCTGGGCACAAGTGCGGGCTGGGCTAAAAGCCTGGGCACAAGTGCGGGCTGGGCTTAAGGCCTCGGCATAAGTGCGGGCTGGGCTTAAGGCCTGGGCACAAGTGCGGGCTGGGCTTAAGGCCTGGGCACAAGTGCGGGCTGGGCTTAAGGCCTGGGCACAAGTGCGGGCTGGGCTTAAGGCCTGGGCACAAGTGCGGGCTGGGCTTAAGGCCTGGGCACAAGTGCGGGCTGGGCTTAAGGCCTGGGCACAAGTGCGGGCTGGGCTTAAGGCCAGGGCACAAGTGCGGGCTGGGCTTAAGGCCTGGGCACAAGTGCGGGCTGGGCTTTAGGCCGGGGCACAAGTGCGGGCTAGGCTAAAGGCCGGGGCACAAGTGCGGGCTAGGCTAAAGGCCTGGGCACAAGTGCGGGCTAGGCTTAAGGCCGGGGCACAAGTGCGGGCTAGGCTTAAGGCCGGGGCACAAGTGCGGGCTAGGCTTAAGGCCGGGGCACAAGTGCGGGCTAGGCTTAAGGCCGGGGCACAAGTGCGGGCTAGGCTTAAGGCCGGGGCACAAGTGCGGGCTAGGCTTAAGGCCGGGGCACAAGTGCGGGCTAGGCTTAAGGCCGGGGCACAAGTGCGGGCTAAACTTAAGGCCGGGGCACAAGTGCGGGCTAGGCTGAAGGCCGGGGCACAAGTGCGGGCTAGGCTTAATGCCGGGGCACAAGTGCGGGCTAGGCTTAAGGCCGGGGCACAAGTGCGGGCTAGGCTTAAGGCCGGGGCACAAGTGCGGGCTAGGCTTAAGGCCGGGGCACAAGTGCGGGCTAGGCTTAAGGCCGGGGCACAAGTGCGGGCTAGGCTTAAGGCCTGGGCACAAGTGCAGGCTAGGCTTAAGGCCTGGGCACAAGTGCGGGCTAGGCTTAAGGCCTGGGCACAAGTGCGGGCTAGGCTTAAGGCTTGGGCACAAGTGCGGGCTAGGCTTAAGGCCTGAGCACAAGTGCGGGCTTGGCTTAAGTCCGTGGCACAAGTGCGGGCTAGGCTTAAGGCCGGGGGCACAAGTGCGGGCTAGGCTTAAGGCCGGGGCACAAGTGCGGGCTAGGCTTAAGGCCGGGGCACAAGTGCGGGCTAGGCTTAAGGCCGGGGCACAAGTGCGGGCTAGGCTTCAGGCCGGGGCACAAGTGCGGGCTAGGCTTAAGGCCTGGGCACAAGTGCGGGCTAGGCTTAAGGCCGGGGCACAAGTGCGGGCTAGGCTTAAGGCCTGGGCACAAGTGCGGGCTAGGCTTAAGGCCGGGGCACAAGTGCGGGCTAGGCTTAAGGCCTGGGCACAAGTGCGGGCTAGGCTTAAGGCCTGGGCACAAGTGCGGGCTAGGCTTAAGGCCTGGGCACAAGTGCGGGCTACGCTTAAGGCCGGGGGCACAAGTGCGGGCTAGGCATAAGGCCTGGGCACAAGTGCGGGCTAGGCTTAAGGCCGATGCACAAGTGCGGGCTAGGCTTAAGGCCGGGGCACAAGTGCGGGCTAGGTTTAAGGCCTGGGCACAAGTGCGGGCTAGGCTTAAGGCCTGGGCACAAGTGCGGGCTAGGCTTAAGGCCTGGGCACAAGTGCGGGCTAGGCTTAAGGCCTGGGCACAAGTGCGGGCTAGGCTTAAGGCCTGGGCACAAGTGCGGGCTAGGCTTAAGGCCGGGGCACTAGTGCGGGCTAGGCTTAAGGCCTGGGCACAAGTGCGGGCTAGGCTTAAGGCCTGGGCACAAGTGCGGGCTAGGCTTAAGGCCTGGGCACAAGTGCGGGCTAGGCTTAAGGCCGGGGGCACAAGTGCGGGCTAGGCTTAAGGCCGGGGGCACAAGTGCGGGCTAGGCCTAAGGCCTGGGCACAAGTGCGGGCTAGGCTTAAGGCCGGGGCACAAGTGCGGGCTAGGCTTAAGGCCGGGGCACAAGTGCGGGCTAGGCTTAAGGCCGGGGCACAAGTGCGGGCTAGGCTTAAGGCCGGGGCACAAGTGCGGGCTAGGCTTAAGGCCGGGGCACAAGTGCGGGCTAGGCTTAAGGCCGGGGCACAAGTGCGGGCTAGGCTTAAGGCCTGGGCACAAGTGCGGGCTAGGCTTAAGGCCTGGGCACAAGTGCGGGCTAGGCTTAAGGCCTGAGCACAAGTGCGGGCTAGGCTTAAGGCCGAGGCACAAGTGCGGGCTAGGCTTAAGGCCGGGGCACAAGTGCGGGCTAGGCTTAAGGCCGGGGCACAAGTGCGGGCTAGGCTTAAGGCCGGGGCACAAGTGCGGGCTAGGCTTAAGGCCGGGGCACAAGTGCGGGCTAGGCTTAAGGCCGGGGCACAAGTGCGGGCTAGGCTTAAGGCCGGGGCACAAGTGCGGGCTAGGCTTAAGGCCGGGGCACAAGTGCGGGCTAGGCTTAAGGCCGGGGCACAAGTGCGGGCTAGGCTTAAGGCCGGGGCACAAGTGCGGGCTAGGCTTAAGGCCTGGGCACAAGTGCGGGCTAGGCTTAAGGCCTGGGCACAAGTGCGGGCTAGGCTTAAGGCCTGGGCACAAGTGCGGGCTAGGCTTAAGGCTTGGGCACAAGTGCGGGCTAGGCTTAAGGCCTGAGCACAAGTGCGGGCTTGGCTTAAGTCCGTGGCACAAGTGCGGGCTAGGCTTAAGGCCGGGGCACTAGTGCGGGCTAGGCTTAAGGCCGGGGCACTAGTGCGGGCTAGGCTTAAGGCCGGGGCACAAGTGCGGGCTAGGCTTAATGCCGGGGGCACAAGTGCGGGCTAGGCTTAAGGCCGGGGCACAAGTGCGGGCTAGGCTTAAGGCCGGGGCACAAGTGCGGGCTAGGCTTAAGGCCGGGGCACAAGTGCGGGCTAGGCTTAAGGCCGGGGCACAAGTGCGGGCTAGGCTTAAGGCCTGGGCACAAGTGCGGGCTAGGCTTAAGGCCGGGGCACAAGTGCGGGCTAGGCTTAAGGCCTGGGCACAAGTGCGGGCTAGGCTTAAGGCCGGGGCACAAGTGCGGGCTAGGCTTAAGGCCTGGGCACAAGTGCGGGCTAGGCTTAAGGCCTGGGCACAAGTGCGGGCTAGGCTTAAGGCCTGGGCACAAGTGCGGGCTACGCTTAAGGCCGGGGGCACAAGTGCGGGCTAGGCATAAGGCCTGGGCACAAGTGCGGGCTAGGCTTAAGGCCGATGCACAAGTGCGGGCTAGGCTTAAGGCCGGGGCACAAGTGCGGGCTAGGTTTAAGGCCTGGGCACAAGTGCGGGCTAGGCTTAAGGCCTGGGCACAAGTGCGGGCTAGGCTTAAGGCCTGGGCACAAGTGCGGGCTAGGCTTAAGGCCTGGGCACAAGTGCGGGCTAGGCTTAAGGCCTGGGCACAAGTGCGGGCTAGCCTTAAGGCCGGGGCACTAGTGCGGGCTAGGCTTAAGGCCTGGGCACAAGTGCGGGCTAGGCTTAAGGCCTGGGCACAAGTGCGGGCTAGGCTTAAGGCCTGGGCACAAGTGCGGGCTAGGCTTAAGGCCGGGGGCACAAGTGCGGGCTAGGCTTAAGGCCGGGGGCACAAGTGCGGGCTAGGCCTAAGGCCTGGGCACAAGTGCGGGCTAGGCTTAAGGCCGGGGCACAAGTGCGGGCTAGGCTTAAGGCCGGGGCACAAGTGCGGGCTAGGCTTAATGCCGGGGCACAAGTGCGGGCTAGGCTTAATGCCGGGGCACAAGTGCGGGCTAGGCTTAAGGCCGGGGCACAAGTGCGGGCTAGGCTTAAGGCCGGGGCACAAGTGCGGGCTAGGCTTAAGGCCGGGGCACAAGTGCGGGCTAGGCTTAAGGCCTGGGCACAAGTGCGGGCTAGGCTTAAGGCCTGGGCACAAGTGCGGGCTAGGCTTAAGGCCTGAGCACAAGTGCGGGCTAGGCTTAAGGCCGGGGCACAAGTGCGGGCTAGGCTTAAGGCCGGGGCACAAGTGCGGGCTAGGCTTAAGGCCGGGGCACAAGTGCGGGCTAGGCTTAAGGCATGGGCACAAGTGCTGGCTAGGCTTAAGGCATACAGCTAACTCTTTGCACTCTTTGCATAAGGGTTAGGCACCCATAGGGGTGAAGAGCTAGCTTTCACCCCTCTACTCTGTACTTGGACATTTAGGACTAGATCCTTTGTTGTACAGTGTGGAGCCTCTCCATAACCCCATGCTCCAAGCGACCAGGCACTTCTTGTCTGTCCTCCGTAAATGGGTAATGCCTTCTTCCCCAATTACAGTCGTGCATGTGCATTCAGACGGGACAAGAGCGAAGAGCATAAAGCTGGCCCTATGTGCATAACCAACATGAAGCTGAAGACAAAAACAAACAAACAAGCATACAAGGGGCTCAAAAGTGCGGGCTGGGCTTAAGGCCTGGGCACAAGTGCGGGCTGGGCTTAAGGCCTGGGCACAAGTGCGGGCTGGGCTTAAGGCCTGGGCACAAGTGCGGGCTGGGCTTAAGGCCTGGGCACAAGTGCGGGCTGGGCTTAAGGCCTGGGCACAAGTGCGGGCTGGGCTTAAGGCCTGGGCACAAGTGCGGGCTGGGCTTAAGGCCTGGGCACAAGTGCGGGCTGGGCTTAAGGCCTGGGCACAAGTGCGGGCTGGGCTTAAGGCCTGGGCACAAGTGCGGGCTGGGCTTAAGGCCTGGGCACAAGTGCGGGCTGGGCTTAAGGCCGGGGCACAAGTGCGGGCTGGGCTTAAGGCCTGGGCACAAGTGCGGGCTGGGCTTAAGGCCTGGGCACAAGTGCGGGCTGGGCTTAAGGCCTGGGCACAAGTGCGGGCTAGGTTTAAGGCCTGGGCACAAGTGCGGGCTAGGCTTAAGGCCTGGGCACAAGTGCGGGCTAGGCTAAAGGCCTGGGCACAAGTGCGGGCTAGGCTTAAGGCCTGGGCACAAGTGCGGGCTAGGCTTAAGGCCGGGGCACAAGTGCGGGCTAGGCTTAAGGCCGGGGCACAAGTGCGGGCTAGGCTTAAGGCCGGGGCACAAGTGCGGGCTAGGCTTAAGGCCGGGGCACAAGTGCGGGCTAGGCTGAAGGCCGGGGCACAAGTGCGGGCTAGGCTTAAGGCCGGGGCACAAGTGCGGGCTAGGCTTAAGGCCGGGGCACAAGTGCGGGCTAGGCTTAAGGCCGGGGCACAAGTGCGGGCTAGGCTTAAGGCCGATGCACAAGTGCGGGCTACGCTTAAGGCCGGGGCACAAGTGCGGGCTAGGTTTAAGGCCTGGGCACAAGTGCGGGCTAGGCTTAAGGCCTGGGCACAATTGCGGGCTAGGCTTAAGGCCTGAGCACAAGTGCGGGCTAGGCTTAAGGCCGGGGCACAAGTGCGGGCTAGGCTTAAGGCCGGGGCACAAGTGCGGGCTAGGCTTAAGGCCGGGGCACAAGTGCGGGCAAGGCTTAAGGCCGGGGCACAAGTGCGGGCTAGGCTTAAGGCCGGGGCACAAGTGCGGGCAAGGCTTAAGGCCGGGGCACAAGTGCGGGCTAGGCTTAAGGCCGGGGCACAAGTGCGGGCTAGGCTTAAGGCCGGGGCACAAGTGCGGGCTAGGCTTAAGGCCGGGGCACAAGTGCGGGCTAGGCTTAAGGCCGGGGCACAAGTGCGGGCTAGGCTTAAGGCCGGGGCACAAGTGCGGGCTTGGCTTAAGGCCGGGGCACAAGTGCGGGCTAGGCTTAAGGCCGGGAGACAAGTGCGGGCTAGGCTTAAGGCCGGGGCACAAGTGCGGGCTAGGCTTAAGGCCGCTGCACAAGTGCGGGCTGGGCTTAAGGCCGGGGCACAAGTGCGGGCTGGGCTTAAGGCCGGGGCACAAGTGCGGGCTGGGCTTAAGGCCTGGGCACAAGTGCGGGCTGGGCTTAAGGCCTGGGCACAAGTGCGGGCTGGGCTTAAGGCCTGGGCACAAGTGCGGGCTGGGCTAAAAGCCTGGGCACAAGTGCGGGCTGGGCTTAAGGCCTCGGCACAAGTGCGGGCTGGGCTTAAGGCCTGGGCACAAGTGCGGGCTGGGCTTAAGGCCTGGGCACAAGTGCGGGCTGGGCTTAAGGCCTGGGCACAAGTGCGGGCTGGGCTTAAGGCCTGGGCACAAGTGCGGGCTGGGCTTAAGGCCTGGGCACAAGTGCGGGCTGGGCTTAAGGCCTGGGCACAAGTGCGGGCTGGGCTTAAGGCCTGGGCACAAGTGCGGGCTGGGCTTAAGGCCAGGGCACAAGTGCGGGCTGGGCTTAAGGCCTGGGCACAAGTGCGGGCTGGGCTTTAGGCCGGGGCACAAGTGCGGGCTAGGCTAAAGGCCGGGGCACAAGTGCGGGCTAGGCTAAAGGCCTGGGCACAAGTGCGGGCTAGGCTTAAGGCCGGGGCACAAGTGCGGGCTAGGCTTAAGGCCGGGGCACAAGTGCGGGCTAGGCTTAAGGCCGGGGCACAAGTGCGGGCTAGGCTTAAGGCCGGGGCACAAGTGCGGGCTAGGCTTAAGGCCGGGGCACAAGTGCGGGCTAGGCTTAAGGCCGGGGCACAAGTGCGGGCTAGGCTTAAGGCCGGGGCACAAGTGCGGGCTAAACTTAAGGCCGGGGCACAAGTGCGGGCTAGGCTGAAGGCCGGGGCACAAGTGCGGGCTAGGCTTAATGCCGGGGCACAAGTGCGGGCTAGGCTTAAGGCCGGGGCACAAGTGCGGGCTAGGCTTAAGGCCGGGGCACAAGTGCGGGCTAGGCTTAAGGCCGGGGCACAAGTGCGGGCTAGGCTTAAGGCCGGGGCACAAGTGCGGGCTAGGCTTAAGGCCGGGGCACAAGTGCGGGCAAGGCTTAAGGCCGGGGCACAAGTGCGGGCTAGGCTTAAGGCCGGGGCACAAGTGCGGGCTAGGCTTAAGGCCGGGGCACAAGTGCAGTGCTGGCTAGGATCAAGGCAGGGGGCACAAGTGCTGGCTAGGCTTAAGGCATGGGCACAAGTGCCAGCTAGGCTTAAGGCCTGGGCACAAGTGCAGGCTAGGCTTAAGGCCTGGGCACAAGTGCAGTGCTGGCTAGGATCAAGGCAAGGGGGCACAAGTGCTGGCTAGGCTTAAGGCATGGGCACAAGTGCTGGCTAGGCTTAAGGCATACAGCTAACTCTTTGCACTCTTTGCATAAGGGTTAGGCACCCATAGGGGTGAAGAGCTAGCTTTCACCCCTCTACTCTGTACTTGGACATTTAGGACTAGATCCTTTGTTGTACAGTGCGGAGCCTCTCCATAACCCCATGCTCCAAGCGACCAGGCACTTCTTGTCTGTCCTCCGTAAATGGGTAATGCCTTCTTCCCCAATTACAGTCGTGCATGTGCATTCAGACGGGACAAGAGCGAAGAGCATAAAGCTGGCCCTATGTGCATAACCAACATGAAGCTGAAGACAAAAACAAACAAACAAGCATACAAGGGGCTCAAAAGTGCGGGCTGGGCTTAAGGCCTGGGCACAAGTGCGGGCTGGGCTTAAGGCCTGGGCACAAGTGCGGGCTGGGCTTAAGGCCTGGGCACAAGTGCGGGCTGGGCTTAAGGCCTGGGCACAAGTGCGGGCTGGGCTTAAGGCCTGGGCACAAGTGCGGGCTGGGCTTAAGGCCTGGGCACAAGTGCGGGCTGGGCTTAAGGCCTGGGCACAAGTGCGGGCTGGGCTTAAGGCCTGGGCACAAGTGCGGGCTGGGCTTAAGGCCTGGGCTTAAGGCCTGGGCACAAGTGCGGGCTGGGCTTAAGGCCTGGGCACAAGTGCGGGCTGGGCTTAAGGCCTGGGCACAAGTGCGGGCTGGGCTTAAGGCCTGGGCACAAGTGCGGGCTGGGCTTAAGGCCTGGGCACAAGTGCGGGCTGGGCTTAAGGCCTGGGCACAAGTGCGGGCTGGGCTTAAGGCCTGGGCACAAGTGCGGGCTGGGCTTAAGGCCTGGGCACAAGTGCGGGCTACGCTTAAGGCCGGGGCACAAGTGCGGGCTAGGTTTAAGGCCTGGGCACAAGTGCGGGCTAGGCTTAAGGCCTGGGCACAATTGCGGGCTAGGCTTAAGGCCTGAGCACAAGTGCGGGCTAGGCTTAAGGCCGGGGCACAAGTGCGGGCTAGGCTTAAGGCCGGGGCACAAGTGCGGGCAAGGCTTAAGGCCGGGGCACAAGTGCGGGCTAGGCTTAAGGCCGGGGCACAAGTGCGGGCAAGGCTTAAGGCCGGGGCACAAGTGCGGGCTAGGCTTAAGGCCGGGGCACAAGTGCGGGCTAGGCTTAAGGCCGGGGCACAAGTGCGGG